>NC_092759.1:63054731-63384432 GCF_047496795.1 Chiloscyllium punctatum
GGGAAATGCGTGATTACAGGGAGAGGTGGGGCGGGGGTGAGTCTTGGTGGGATGCATGATGGGCCGAATGGCCAGTTTCCACACTGTAGGGATTCTATGATTCTATGCTCCTTCCCATCTGCCTCTATGGATGAGGGAGACTATCACCTGACCCAATATCCCCTTCGGTGGCTCAACGTTTGCGTTGTTTCCAACAAAGAACTGCAGATGCTGCAGATCTAAGAGACAGCACAGAAATTGCTGGGGAAACTCAGCAGGTCTGGCAGCATCTGTGGGGAGGGAACCTTTCAGATCCAGGGATTGGTCTTCAGAACTGAAGGCTTCTGATTCTGGTGTTGTCAGACCCGCTGAGCTTCCCCAGCAATTTCTTGTTTGGATTTCAGCCCCAACCCAGTTGGTGATGATCACGGCCTTGTTAAGTGTGTTTGGGAATGGGGAGGGAGCTGCTAGCAGGGTGATAGTGGGATAGTGGTGTGCATAGCTGCCTTCCAAGCTCAGGTTCAATTCCTGGTTATGGATTTTAAACTCACCTTTAAAGAAATCCACCGAACAAAACCAGCTCATGAATGTTTCATTCTGTGGTAAACCGGATCTGTCAGTTTGCTCCTTGGTTTTCCTGGCGAATTATTTCAGCTCCCGTCAGGAACCTGAAATAATTACAGAAGCTGCTGGAAACACTGAACAGTTCCAACAGCTTCTGTAGTGGTGGAGAAGGAGGGTTAATGTGTCAAATCGACACAAGGATAAAATAAACTCCAGCCACAAAGAGCTAGAGTTCCTAAGTTTTACAAACATCTGTATCACAGCAATTCCCCTTAAACACTTCCAATGTGGAATAGCATCTTTCTGACTCTCCCCCACTACCCTCTGTCTTCTACATTCGAGCCAGTTCTCTGCCCAAAGGGTAATTCTATTGCCCCAACATACAAATTTTACAATATGACATCAGTCTCAAAAGTACAACAAGAATCTATTCCTGATGACAACAGGCGGATCAGTTTGCCACCGGTGCTGTTTACACTTGGAATATACCTGGAGCAGAACAACACAAACCCAACTGGAGAGGGTGACTCTGTATAAGGAGAGTCAGTGTGGAGTTAAAATTCAACAAATGTGATGGAATAAAATAAAAGATGAATGAAGGTAAGGCCGTCCAATCTGTTTCACAACTTATTACATAAGAGGCTGGATAAAAACTGAAGTTATTCTAATAAATGGCTCCAGCTCACCATGGAGAATTAATGTGCTCGGATGGAGAAATGCAAAGTGATCATAAATTACTGCAACTTGCAAACAGCAGAATTAAAATCCAATTTGCTTTTTTACTACAAGGATGAATATTTTAATCCTGTTGTTCTCTATATATGAACGATACAGACGGTCATTTATTATCGAGAAAGAAAAGACAATCAATATTTTCTTTGACATCTAACTTGGATTTGGAGAAGATACTGTGGATGATTCCGGCCAACAGGATTGTTTGCACATTCCTGAAGAAGGGCTCATGCCCGAACCGTCGATTCTCCTGCTCCATGGAGGCTGCCTGACCTGCTCCGCTTTTCCAGTAACACATTATCATGATTGTTTGTACAGACAGGCGAATAATAATGTCACCAGGAAATAGCAGAAGGTTGTGGAGGGAAATGAACAGACTGAAGCCCGCTGTGATGGAGTTTGGTATAAAAGGCTAAAGAGAGACAAACTCGACCGAACTATAGAGTGTGAAACGTGAACATGGATAGAGTTACCTTGGTGTTCATGTGCACAGGTCTTTTACTGTAACAAGATCTGCTGAAGGGGTAAGTAAAAAACATGTGGGATCTTAAGCACACAAATGACCCATTAAGTAAGGAGAAAGAAAATACATAAAGGGAAACCCATGCTGTTCCTGGGGATCTGAAATCTAACCTCAGCAGGTCAGGCAGCATCTGTGAGAAGGGAACCAGAACCCATTTCTCCCACAGCAGTCTGCAAGGCACCAAGGTATCTCCCTGATCTGCTTGGCTCTGTGCTAATTAACACTGCACACAGATATTAATCCAGTGGGTCAGCTTCTTAGTTAAACAGTGAGTTCCTGAGAGTGACGAGGCAGACCCTTGTATGTTGTTCACACCTACATGGTCAGTAAAATGGTATCCTGCCCGTCCCATTGCAAACTCAGCTTCAGCTCTGACCATGTTTCCTGAAACCCAGCATGGGGAGGAAACACTGCCTCCTGGTCTTAGGTTATTTTCTGTAGGAAAAGGTGTCACTTCCTGTGATCTCCCTCTGATAACTCCATTTCTTTTAGTTTCTCTCACTTAACTGGCTTTCTGTTCCTTCTGGTTTCGTAGTGAAGTCACTTTTGCACGTTAGATAACAGGGTCTGTTTCCGTGCTTGGCAACTCTGAGACGCTCCAGAAGCTGACACCAGCTTGAATAGACCATTTGCTAAACAACGCGTGCTGTTTGTTACTCTGCGCGTTTGGCTATTTTTCCTAGAGGGTGGAGTTTGGCCTGAAGAAAAATACCACACAAATTGTGTTACTCCCTCAGCACTCCAGCGAATCCAAAAACTGACAGCTCTTAGCGTGGAACAGAAGCAAAACAGAATAGGCGGAACCATTGCCAGACACACTGGCATACTGACTTTGTAAAGTGCGATTCGTCAATGTCATGTACTGCTCACACAAATGCCAGCAAGACAATTCCAAACCGTGCTTCCAAACATACTGGAGCTTTAATGCATTGTCAAGTCCCAGAAAGTGCTCAAGTAACATACAACAAAACAGAACAACAATGAACCATGAGAAGTGAAGATGATGAATTTCATTCTTGATTAAATTGGGTCAACAATGCGCTGGTCTCTCCATCTGATGGAGAGGACAAATCCCCAGCCTCCCTGACCAGGACAGTAATGAAGGAAACCAGAGAGCTATAACAACGTTTCACACCGTGATTGCCCACCGTTTCACCACAGCAACAAAAAACGGCGAGCAGATTCAGTGGAGGATCTGGTTTCACATCAGAAATGAAATATCAATCCCCACTCACTTTCAGGGAAAACGGTGACCCACCGTAAATTGTCTGGAATATGAATCCCAAGGGCAGGCGGTTTGGGCTCCGGGTTATTCTGCTGCACAGACTTTCATATGGACAAAGTCCTTTTCAAAGGTAGTGTTTGTGGCTGTCCATACGACAATGGCAGCTGTTGCCCTCGCTCTCACTGCCGTTCCTGGCCGTGTACGGGTTGGCATCCTCACCTTGTTCCTGGGGGTTCAGGGTAAAATACTCTGCTGCAGAAAACCGGAGCGTTTTGGAGCAGAAAGATGTGGAGCCCGTGTGCCCCCTGGAGTTGGTGTTGGAATGTTTGGCGGAGCTGGGAAGATGGTTTGCAGCCTTTTTCTCACATTTCTGGGTGACCTCCTCAGGGCTGCAGAGTCTGTTGTGAAGCGCTGCTGTCCTGTGGCAGTTGGAATTGATTTGGTTTCATTCCCGCTGCTTCCGGATTTTGGGGTTACAGACTGGGTCCAGATGAACCTGTTTATTGATGGAATCCGCGGATGAGTGCCCTGCTTCTAGAAATTCTCTGGCAACCTTCTGTTTGCCCCTGTCCTATTACTATTGTGCTGTTCTCACCAAACCTTGCCGTCTGGACGGATTGCTACTCGGGACAGCTGGTCCGTAACAATTCGGGACGGCCACACAATTTCTTTGCCAAGAATGGATATCCCCACGACTTCATTCCCAGATATCTAGCGCACGAAATTCGCAACGAGGATATGCCACCAGGCAATTATAAAAGCATACTCCCCTTTATTAAAATAAATTGCTGGGAACTGACAGTCAGACTCCTCTGAACACACTGGGTTGCAACAGCACATAAACCGACAGCCTCGCTCAGACAAAACACACCAGAACACAACACTCAATACCCATCATGTACAAACGTGGTTGTGTAGATTCCACGCAGCGACAGCATGAAACACTATATCGGAGAAACAGGCCGACAACTAGCGAGCTGCATTCATAAAGTTCAACTAACCCATAAACGCCACGGACGGCTGTTCCTTGGAGCTATCCACAGGGCACTGAGTGTCTCGGATTCCGGGGCTTGGAACTTGGATCACATGAACGTCTGTGACACTGGTTACTTCCGTGTGTGACGTAACTCCTGATGGAACACATGTAACTCTCGATTGCTCATTGAGAAATCCATCCAACATCGCAGCGCAGAGAAATATTTCTGTTGTGTTTCTGGTGCTGTTCCTGACATGTCCTCTAGTGCTGAACTTATTCCGTGTTGCCTGATGGTTCGGTGTGTGTTTCCGTGATCGTATTGTGGGCAGTCATCTGCGGTTTAGCTGCAATAACTTGCTTGTAAACCCATGTTCACCTGTTTCTATTTTGTATTTTTAATCTTATCATGGACAATTGCAACACAGTAAAGTATCAACTAATATTGGGAGATGACATACAGAGGCGTGTGAAATGCAGAGGTTTTAGTGACACTTACACAATGGTGAGAGATTACCTTCATTCAGGAGATAAGGATGCAGAATGTGTTTTGAAAAAGATTAGCAACCGTGAGGAAAGAACTCACCAGCAGATGCAGTTTACAAGCCCACTCGCAGTAACCACAATGTGAAATAAAACGTACAAGAAATAAACAAAGTGAGTGATAAAAGATGGGAATAATCATGGGTGGGTTTAATTTCTCCGCTCCCACTCCCGTTTCCATTGTAAAGGAAGTTTGGAGAACAATAATCAATAAATCACATATGTCCCATAGAACATCGCGAGTTATATCTTGGCCATCGATTACTTTACAGGTGACTTAGTCTCTGTCTTTTCTTGGAAACCATCTCTTTCATTGTAAGCATCAGGAGAGGCCATGTATTTTGCCAGAAAACAAAAGTCACTGACCTTTATTTGTTTCATATCCAAGAACACTCAAATCAACAGCTCCCTTGATCAACTCTACCGCCCACGTGAGCAAAGAAATCTGGCAAATTGACAGTTTGATTTTCCCTTCAATAAATAATTGTGACTCCGTTTGCCTGCAGTCATCTCTTCCTAACTTTGTGCTTTCCTTCGTTTACAGTGGTATTTAGCATCTTCCAAATGACAGCAAAGATATTAGATCAGTTGGAAGCATTTTCGCCGATCAAGATGGCGAGTTTTCAATGAGATCACGGGCTGATTTGTTTAATCCTCAACTCCCCTTCTCAGCCTTATCTCCCTGGCCCTTCATTGCGATTGACTAAATGTGTGTCTATCTCAGCCGTTAAAATACCTAGCCTTGACGACCATCTGTTGGAAAGTATTCCACTGATTTGCTACCCTCTCATAGAGAGAATATCCTCCCCATCAGAGTCTTCAATGTTTAACCCCTTCCGTTGCGATGAGGCCCTCGAGTCCCACATTATCCTGGGTGTAAATCCGAGCAGAATGAACCACTGAAGGTAGATCTACACTCTCTACTGACAGCTGTGGGTATTTGAAAACATTTCATATTTTGACATCTGATTAACCAATTAGACCTGATTTTTCACATTAGATTTGCCAATGGAGAGTCTTCTTCAAGAGACTTCAATGGCTGTAATTCAGCTGGCGGTGTAAGTGCTAGTCAAACACAAGAACACTCGGTGCACTGCTGTGTCTATGAATCTCTCTGCACATCAAAATGGATCCTTCCCATCCACTTTACCTCTCATCAATGTGTGTGTCATTCAACTTGATCTCCCAGCATCCTCCTCCGTTCTGAACCAAGAGAGGGTGACAGCGAATACTGGGGTCATGCTGCGGACAGGACAAGCCAAATACTGGTATTTCAGGTTACAAATCTCCATTCTAGAAGAGATATTAAGCCATTTGCATGCAAGGGTCCTCATGCCACAGTAATTAAGGCCATGGGTTAGTAATCCATTGATGCTTCCCCATGCAGGGTCGAATCCTGCCAATTCCATCTTGAACAACTTCCTGTAGGATGCATTCTCGCTCAAACTTCAGAAACAGCATGTCAGTTGTTTGATTAGACATAGGCTGCTCGAGTTCTTAATCAGAAATATACCACCCTCCAACCGTTATTTCTGTTATCTTTTCACAGATACTGCTGGACCCATCGAGCTCCTGCAGTATTCTCTGAATGTACTGCGCAGAAGTGCTGCTTTTCATTAGATTCCTTTAATCCCAGTCCCCTGTTCACTGCCTCTGGTCAGTGGCAACACTTGCTCCTGCTCGTCAAAGTGCCCATGCCCACGGTTCCCACTCCCATCATTATAAACAGCCGCCGGAAATTGCCGGTTAACTATCTTTACTCCGAAGGGAAACTCACCAGCCTCGTGAATCTCTCCATAAAACGGGATTTCTCATCCTGGGACACGGTGTAAGACAGAGGATTGTGAAGAGATTTGGGGAAAATATTGTCAGTTGGCAGGTGCACAAATGATAAAGGCGCATCCCTTATAACACAGTTTCCAGCTTTGTGAATCTTCGGGAACTCTTTGGGAAATGGAATCAGAGGAGGATGAAGAAGGGTGAACTGTCGGGCTTAGCAGAAACAGCCAAGACACCTTCCCCTTCTTTAAGAGGACGCCACATGAACTAATCGGAGACATTGAAAGAATTCTCGTTCCTGTACATGAGGAATACAAATCTCATCTGGACTCTAGATCAATGAAATAACTCGGGGCCACACAAGACACTGGGAGGCTCGAAGGGAGATTGTCCCTGTTGGAGGAGAGCTGGTTCCCAGTGTCATGGGTGTGTCTGTAGTGGGTGGGATCAGACTGTTCCCATGTCGCCATAATGAATGTCCCAGTCTATATTCTGGCAAAGTAAAACTGATAGAGGAGAGTTGGCGTTCGGGGAAGGGCAGACTGAAGTGGGAAGTCAGTCACAGCCTGCTTTAGAGGATCGTGCAAGGTGTTAGGTTAGAAGTTTCAGCGCATTCGGCTGTTAAATGAAAGGTTCCTGGTTCAAGAGCCCCCAGGGCGACAGCAATGGTTGTTCTTGCTGCATCTGTTTGGATGATGCACAGTTTCGTGTGTCGAGTGGGGTCATGAAAATGTTCTCCAATCGGAACCCTTTCGTGTGAGGAACCACAAAGATGTTTCTGCATTGCTTTAATGGTTCATGTAAAGAACTGTGGATTCTTGCAATCCGAAGCAAAAACAGAAGCTGCTGTCGAATCTGACGGGTTTGGCAGGACCTGTGGGAGATTACCGAGTTCTGATGAAGTTTTGAAATGTTGTCTCTGATTTTCTCTGCATAGATGCTGTAAGATCTGCTGAGTTTCTCTTGCAATTATTGTTCTTGGGTTTAAATGAATGTCCGTTCCATCTTTCAGAATGATACAACCAGACCCACCATGCACCAAAATGTAACGCTTTTGCAAACTGTGAAGTGATTGGATTCAAACAAACCCGATAATGATTCACTCTTCCTCAGCTCCACAATGAGAGACACCTGGAAAATGAAGAGGACAGTGTGGTTCTGTAATCGTCGATGCGTGTTTAAGGCAATGGACTTGAAATTTATTTGGTTTTACCCTCACAGCCTGGAATCCTACCGGTTACGATTCAGTAATGACAACAAATAAAAAAGGAAAATTACACCCTATCTTCATCTTTCACATACAAAACACGGGAGAAGGGAAAAAAGACATTTCAGACAGGGTGGGAATGGGGACAATCCACAACCCTCTGCCTTTCAGGGTACAACACACAGAAATCCCCAGAGGAAGTTGAGACGGTATGAATTGAACAATTCCATCCCAACTTTGTTGGAGCTACGAGCCAACCGTTGGAAAACGAGATGAAAACAGTCAGGGGCCAGTCTTCGACTGGTGCAGACTGGATGGTCCGAAGGGCATTTTCTGTGCTGCAGACCTCTTTGAAAAGCTGTGGTGAGCTGGTTGGAGAAACTGGCGGATGTGAAGCATATGGAACGGGACTAATCCTGAGACCTCTGTTTGTTTCCATCTGTGGGTAAATATGAGGTTGAGTTCCTCGGCGGTGTTACAACATCATGTGACCATGTCCAACTTCAGTCCCATTGTTGTGTCATTTAAGATCAAAGGGGAATCCCATTTCGATTCGCCCTGGTAACATCAGAAACACAGGTTTATGGGAACTGGGACTAGAATAGATGGAAGTCCAATGACCCGCACTGCAGATGGGCCGAAAGGTCTTTTTCACGCTGTAAAATCGGAAGAAAGGGAGAAACTAATCTGAAACTAAAATGATCACAGATGAAAAGACAAAAGCGGTTTCATGATGAAAACACACAGTGCCTTTTCTTTTTGCTTTCCCTGTGAGCCTCCTGGTGAGGATTCAGTTTTCTCACTGTTGCAGCAAGTGGAGTTTTCCTCGTACCATTAATCGTGGGGACAGCCTTCCCGAAGCAGGGAATGAAGTATGGAGCTGACAATTGATCAAGTGTTGTCCCATACTTAATGCAGAGTAACTTTAAACAAAGCACTGCGAATACTGGAAACCTGAATCAGAAACGGAAATTGACAGAGAAACTCGGCAGACTTGGCATCATCTGTGGAGAGAAACAGGTTTAATGTTTCAGATCGACAGAACCAGACTAGTTATGTATGTTATTGTTTTAATGCTGGAGTAATTGTCAGATTTACTGAGCAAATCAGCATAGTTATCAGAATATTACATTAGACGAGAAATGTCAACTTTCTGAATGTCAACCGACCTTTTCCGGGTGTAATGCTGATTCTGTTGCCTTGAGCTGGTGAAACACTGGCCTTCAATTGTTCTTTTTTATTCCCCTTTCTGTCAGTGAGCACCCATTTTAAATGGAGAGCTTCCATTATCAGGCTCTCCCTCAATATGTGTCTCTACTCGTCTTTCATTTCCTCTTTGTATCCACCTCACTCTCTTCCACATTCTCCCACTCTCTGTCTATCAATATCGCTTATTTTCCATTTCTGCTCTTTGAAAAGTCTGACACTCGGAGATAGTTTGAGAGTAGACCTACTAATGGGCTTTCCCCGCCCCTGAGTAGAGTGTGTAGAACTGTACTCGCATTCTCCAGGTAGAGTGTATGTCACTGAGGCCTGTGGTAAGGTGACATTTCTTCACTCAAAATATGATGAGCTTTTACAATTCTTAATAGAATTCAGAATCCACCAAACAAAAAAACAATTTCACCCCAATTATACGATTTAAGTGAAGCCTTTGCTTCAGTTGAACGAATGAATGGTGACAGCAGAAAAGGAGGGGTATCATCTTGCAGTGTGTGTGCCATTCCCACAACATTGCTGGGATATCTGCAGTGTCTCCTGCCTCACCTCGTTATTCCCTACAAAGTGGGAATGAAGGAGGGAGAATAAAAGTGGAATTAGAAAGATAGAGCATTGACTGATGGGGCCACAGGAGGCGGTAGGACGTGGTAACATGAAATATGAATGGGCTGAGCTCAAACACCAGAAGGATGCTGAGCCGTCTCTTTCGGTATGGTGGGTCAACAAAATAGCATTTACGGGATGGTTAAGCAACGAACCTTCAACATACAGGACATGCAACGCCAGGATTTGACACCGTCCTGGTCTGGTTATTACCAGGCGCTTTAACTCATTAATCCACGGAGACAGCGCAGACACTGATCTTCAAATCCAGATCTGCAGTTCATTAACTATTCAATCAGAGTAACTCGGACATTTGTTTCGGGTTGAAAGTTGCTCGGTGAGAATTTAAATCAGTCTCCCCTTATACAGAAAAGAATAGTTCACAGCTGAACATTCCCCAGTGATAATGCACAGAAAGAGGCAATCTCTTCTTGGATTGGGTTCAAACTGATACCTCCATCTTCATTAAACTGACAGGATAAAGAGGATGTGTTCATCCTCCTGGAGCCCATGAACTGTGTTAATATGTACAGAGGGAATATCACCCCAAGAGAACAGGGTCATTGTGGTGAATGGATCAGGAGTGTTGTGTGAGTCAGTACAAACAGTGGGCAGTATAGGCTGATCTTTTAGTTCTAACCTTGAGCCTTGCTCCACTAGCTCCTCTCTCACTTACTGATTCAAGCCTTCCAGTCGGCTTTACCTTTCATTTTATTTCAATCACCCTGCTCCACTGAATCACTTCTCTTGATCATTAGCAGGTGTCCACCATGAAACCGTAGGGGTCCGCGCGGTGGCTCAGTGGATAACATTGCTGCCTCACGACACTAGGGTCTCAAGTTCAATTCCAGCCTCCGGCAACTGTCTCCCCGTGTCTGTGTGGGCTTCCTTCCACAGTTCAAAGATGTGCAGTTTAGGGTGAATTTGTCATGGTGAATTGCCAAAAGTATTAGGTGCATTAGCCAGAAGGAAATTGGTCGGTGTGTGTTACTCTCTGGAGGGCCAGTGTTGGGCCGAAGGGCCTGTTTCCTCGCGATATGGAATCTAACCACCCTGTTCGAAACTCATTCGTGGCGGTGGATGCCACTCAATGGGATCGGAATCACTGTCCATCCCTATTTACTCGAAATGTTGAGTTACTTCACAGAACCCTGGAAGAACTCGAGGTACAGCCATGTTACTGTTAGGGAGGGAGTTCCAGAATCTAGACCCAAAAGCACTGTAGGAGCAGCGACATATTTCCAACTGAGAAAGGCGAGATCCTAGATGGGTGATTTGTGGTTACAGTTCTCTCGTGTATCTGTTGCTTTTGCCCTTCCAGATAGATGCAAACAGTCACTGGGTTGGTCTGGGTCTGTGTTCTGTGCGGACGCAGGAGTTAGCTTTCAATAAGATAACTCACAAGAAGAGGAATAAATCTTCATTTCCTGACTGGGAATTATATCCCGGTCTGGGCATTACAAACTCCGAACCAGGAACCCGACTGAAGCTGACAGTAACACTTGTGACCTGATCTGTCCAGACTCTGTGTATGATCTTCACATCATCATCATCTTCAGCAGCAATGGTTCTCTCTCTAAGTTTCCAAAAAATTCATATTGCCGCCCTGGTTTCAATGTGAAGAAAGCGGAGCTGTGCTAACCTGATTTACTGCAGCAAGGTACAGAACAGTTTGATACAAACAGCGGCTCGTTTTGAGGCGTTGATCTGCGGTGATGGGGCGGCGACAATAAACCCTTCGTTCAAATCGTCTGATTCCAAATTCCATGTTGGAAATGACCAGAGATTTCTCGCTGAATTTGTTCAGGATCTTGACTGGAAGTGACACTGAATCCACGTATGAAAGTACATTTCCGTGGAGAGCATCATAAGATAGTGTAGTGACTGTGAATAAAATGCTGGAGACGTCCAGCAGAAGAACAGGCGACACAGAAGCAGGCACCTGAGGACAAATGTATTTGCTTTGCCATTGAAAGGCCCTGTTACACAAAGTGGATTATCTTTGCTGGGTGATCACCTTATGAATGTTGTTTCCCAGATGTCCATGTTTACATCACATATGGAAAGGTGTCCAGCGTGTGCGTGTGCATCCTGCTGGTGAAGCAATAGATAAAACATCTGACTTTGAATCAGACGAATGTAGGTTTACATCCTACATGTCTCGAGTGTAATGTGTTAGTTCAGCCAATTGCATGTTGTCAGTTGCTATTTTCTTAGGTTCTTTCGAGCTGCAAGGATTGGATCAGTGTGTATTCAAATGGAATGTTGCTTTTGGGTCCATTACAGCTCAATGTCAGACAGGTGTATGGCTGGTCCTGTTTTGTCAGGTTCTGAGGATCTGAATGGTTTGGATCAGTGTGTTGTCGAATTTAAAAGTTGCATTTAGGTCTATTGTCCATTTTAAATTGCAGCTCAGCTCAACATCTCTCGTTGCCTGTCAAACTGGCGAGTGTTCCACCTAAAGCTGCCTTTGTCAGAGAAGCTGTTGTGTGGAGCAGAGAGCGGAAGTGAAGCACAAGGAGCTGGTATGATCCTGAGATATCTGTTCCTCTCGGGATATGTTTCTGTGTGTCTCCCTCTGTGGGGGGAAATGAGGTTCAGTTCCTCAAGGTGGTTACAACACAGTGTGACCATGTCAGACCTCAGTCCCATTGTCGTGTCGTTTAAATTCACAGTGAGAATCGCGTTGATATTTGCTCTGGAAACATCAGTACACATAACATTTTGTGCCAAAACTAGAATCTGGGACTGGAATACATGGATGCCTGATGAGCTACACTGTCCGATGGGCCGAACGGTCTCTTCCCACTCTGTGAAAGCTCGAAGGCAAGGAGGACCTAATCTGCAGCAAAACTGATCAGAAATGAAAAGGGAAAAGAGTTTTCATTCTGAATAAATGCAAGGCCACCTTCTGCCTTCCCTTGGAGTCTAGTTACCAGCATTTGGCGCTCTCGCCGTCCTGACACGGGTTCTATTCCCGGTCAAGGAATGCGTGATTTGTTCTGCACACACATCGTGGTAAAAATATTTCTGATCACTTTTCAAAGCTGGCAGCACATCGGTTTTGTGCCAAACGTTTTAAAGTTTAACAGAAAACCAAGAGATGCAGATGTTGGAAATCTGAACCAAAAACAAGAATTGACGTGCAAACTGAATAGTCCTGAGAACATCTGTGGAGAGAAACAGAGACAATGATTCACAACGACAGAACCAGATTAGTTCTTCATTTCTAGACCACAATGCCGGGATAATGGTCAGATTTATCGGTCGAATGAGGATAGTTCTCAAAATACTTTTTTTGCCAGTTAGCAGCCAGGTCGACCCGAGATCTGATTCTTTCAGGGTCTACCTCAAGATGGGTGTCTAATTTTCTGTCTTTATCTCTATGTATCTACCTCACTCTTTATCATATTCTTTGACCCTTTCTTTGCCAATATCCCTCATTTCCCATTCCTACTCTATAAAAAGCCTGGCGTTCAGGGATAGTTTGAGAATGGAGCTGCTGAGAGGTTTTCTGGAACCTGGTTGGAGTCTGTAAAACCTGGCTCACATAATACGTCTGCTATTTGGATGTGATACAAGGGGCCATTTCTTTCTCAAAATATTGTAACCCTTTCGAAATTAAAGTTGCATTCTTTATCCAATTGAAAAAAAAGCTACACCTATAGGAGAACATGGAAGCATAAATGATGCTGTAAAATGAATGAATGGCGACAGCAGAGAATGAGGGTGATCCACTGATGGTTTCTGTGCCATAACCACAACATTCCACGGCCTTTCTGCAGTGTCTACTGCCTCAACTTGTTATTCCCACCAAACTTGGATTGAAGGAGGGAGAATAAAAGTGGAGGAGAAGAACGGGTGCATTTTGGAACAGCGGCTAAAAACTCCAGGTTGGTGTATTGGTTAGAAAGGACAACATGCACTGCTGGAACTAAACCACGAAAAAGGGTTTGCCAAATCATAACAGACTCGAACTCAAACAGGATGCTGAGTCCCTTCATCAGTAACACGACACTTTATAAAAGGTGAACCCACGAGCCTTCAAGACAACAAACAGGCGCAGCTGCGATTGGACACTATGGTCAGCTGCTTACCAAGGGGGGTTTTTGAATAACTAAGCGACGTCCATATGTGCAGTTCCTTAACCACATGACCACAGTAACTCGGAAATACATTTCTGTATCAATATTACTCAGTGTAATTTGCAATCAAACCCCGCTTTTGCAAAACCAGACATTTCACGATTGAACATTCTTCAATGCAAAGGCACATAAAAGGGCAATCTTCTCTTGCATTGGCTTCAAACAGATATTTGTATCTGTTTAAACTAACAGAACAACGGGGACATTTTTCATCCTCTTGGGACGTATTCACGGCTTTAATACACACAGAGGGAATCTGACACGAATAGGAACAGTCTCATTGCCATGAATTGACCAGGAATGGTGTGTGAGCAATGTAAACAGTTTGCAGTAAAGGCTGACCCATTAGCAGCGACACTGAGCCTTGCACCACCAGATCCAGACTCACTTCCTGCCTCATGCCTCCCAGTCATCATTGTCATTCACGTCAATTTCACTTCCCTGTTCCACTTCTCAACTTACTACCGATCTCCTGCTGGTGTCCGATTGGAACCTACCACTGTTAGAAACGTATTCCTGGGATAAAGATATCACTCAATGGAATAGGACTCGCTGTCCATCCCTAAATCCCCCAGAGATGGAGGAGATGAGTTGCTTTTGTGAGCCATTGAACTCCTTCACACGGAGGTACAGCCATTATGCTGCAAGCGCGGGATTTCCTGGATTTACACCCAGAGGCACTGAAGGAACACCAACATATTTCCACCTCAGGAAGGTGAGATGATTGGAGGGAGATTTGAAGGGGTCACTATCGTATCTGTCCGCTGTCATTGTCCTTCTACATGGTTCAAGCAATCTCTGGGCTGATTCTGGAGGGATCCCTGTTTGTCTTCTGTGTGCAACGGGGAATGCGTTTTCATTCAGACAATTCACATGAAGAGAATTAAACCTTCATTCCCTGAATGGGAACTGTATCCATGTCTGGACGATACAAACTTTGACTCCTCAGCACGGGCCCCCGGTAATGCTGACAGTATCCAAAGCGACCTGAATTGTACACACCCTTGTGCCTGTCCATCCCTTCATAACCACCTTCGGCAACAAAGTTTCTCTCTTCAATTTTGCAAATGCTTCATATTATCGCCTTAGGTTTCAAAGTAAAGAAAGCGGAGCTGTGGTAATCTGATGTTGGTCAGGAGGTGTAATGCAGGAATGTACAGAACAGGTTGACGCGGGCAGAGACACGTTTTGAGGCGTGAGGTTGCAGTGAAGGGGTTCCAATAATAAAAGGCGCTGTCCATCTCGTCTGATTCTCCATCCCGGGATTCAAATCAACAGAGGTTTCTCGCTGGACTGGTTCAGGATCTTGACTGGAAGAGGCCATGGCACATGGTATGAAAAGATGTTTCACTGGAGTGAATCAAAAAATCGCGGAGTGACTGTGAATAAAATGATGGCAACTTCCAGCAGAGGCGCAGGCGACCCTGAAGCAGGTACCCGAGGGTAAATATGTTTCCTTGGGCATTGAAAGACATTGCTTCACGGAGTGGGACATCTGATGTGAAACAGTGACGATAATTATTTTTACTGATTGTTCACCTTGTGAATACTGTTTCCCCCGATGTCCATGTGTCCATTTCATATCGAATCCCTGTCGTACCTCCAGTTGCCGTTGGGCCACTGACATCATGGATAATGCCTCGGAGTTTTGGTGGTTCGAATCCTTCCTGATTTGTGTGCAATGTACTGCAGGGATTGGATCAAAGGGCCTCGAATTTGGGAGTATTGTACCTCAATGTGCGACAGATTTTGAGGAGCTGCAGAATTTGGATCAGTGTGTTTTCAAATTTGAAAGTTCCATGTGAGGCAATTGTCCATTTTAAATTCCAACTCATCGCAATGTCTCTGATTGTCTGTAAAACTGGCTTTAGTTGCACCTAAAGCTGCCTTTCGTTGGAGAAATCTTTGTGTGTGTGGCGGGGGTGGGGGGGGTGGGGGAGGTGATCTTTAGTAGATGGAGAGCGGAACTGAAGTACAAGGAGCTGGTATAATCCCGAAACCTCTGCCCTCCCTGGCACACCCCAGACCCACCTCCGGGCATGTGTGTCTGTGACTCACTCTATGGGTGAAAATGTGAATGGGTTGCTCGAGGGGATTTATCTTCAGTATGACGGTGTTTCACTCCCTCCCATTGTTGTCTCGTTTAAGATCATAGGGATAATCTTATCTGAATTTTGCGTTGAAAACATCAGAACACACAAGGTATCGTGCCGAAGATGGACACGGGATCGAAAAAGGAAATTCAGGAGGTGGAGCAGCGTCACTGCTTCCTCCGGTATTATAGAAAATAAAGGAGCTGGAGCAGTGTCTCCATTTCCTCCTGTATTATAGAAAATAAAGGAGCTGGAGCAGCGTCACTGCTTCCTCCTGTATTATAGAAAATAAAGGAGCTGGAGCAGCGTCTCTGCTTCCTCCCGTATTATAGAAAATAAAGGAGCTGGAGCAGCGGCACTGCTTCCTCCTGTATTATAGAAAATAAAGGAGCTGGAGCAGTGTCACTGCTTCCTCCTGTATTATAGAAAATAAAGGAGCTGGAGCAGCGTCTCTGCTTCCTCCTGTATTATAGAAAATAAAGGAGCTGGAGCAGCGTCACTGCTTCCTCCTGTATAATAGAAAATAAAGGAGCTGGAGCAGCGTCACTGCTTCCTGCTGTATTATACAAAATAAAGGAGCTGGAGCAGTGTCACTGCTTCCTCCTGTATTATAGAAAATAAAGCAGCCGGAGCATCGTCACTGCTTCCTCCTGTATTATAGAAAATTAAGGAGCTGGAGCACATCACTGCTTCCTCCTGTATTATAGAAAATATAGGAGCAGGTGCAGCGTCACTGCTTCCTCCTGTATTATAGAAAATAAAGGAGCTGGAGCAGTGTCTCCATTTCCTCCTGTATTATAGAAAATAAAGGAGCTGGAGCAGCGTCACTGCTTCCTCCTGTATTATAGAAAATAAAGGAGCTGGAGCAGCGTCACTGCTTCCTGCTGTATTATAGAAAATAAAGGATCTGGAGCAGCGTCACTGCTTCCTCCTGTATTATAGAAAATAAAGGATCTGGAGCAGCGTCACTGCTTCCTCCTGTAATATAGAAAATAAAGGAGCTGGAGCAGCGTCACTGCTTCCTCCTGTATTATAGAAAATAAAGGAGCTGGAGCAGGGTCACTGCTTCCTGCTGTATTATAGAAAATAAAGGAGCTGGAGCAGTGTCACTGCTTCCTCCTGTATTATAGAAGATAAACGAGCTGTTGCAGCGTCACTGCTTCCTCCTGTATTATCGAAAATAAAGGATCTGGAGCAGCGTCACTGCTTCCTCCTGTATTATAGAAAATAAAGGAGCTGGAGCAGTGTCACTGATTCCTGCCGTATTGTAGATAATAAAGGAGCTGGAGCAGCGTCACTGCTTCCTCCTGTATTAGAGAAGATAAAGGAGCTGGAGCAGTGTCACTGCTTCCTCCTGTATTATAGAAAATAAAGGAACTGGAGCAGCGTCACTGTTTCCTCATGTATTAGAGAAAATAAAGGAGCTGGAGCAGCGTCACTGCTTCCTCCTGTATTATAGAAAATAAAGGAGCTGGAGCAGAGTCACTGCTTCCTCCTGTATGATAGAAAATAAAGGAGCCGAAGCAGAATCACTGCTTCCTCCTGTATTATAGAAAATAAAGGAGCTGGAGCAGTGTCTTTGCTTCCTCCTGCATTATAGAAAATATAGGAGCTGGTACTGCGTCACTGCTTCCTCCTGCATTATTGAAAATAAAGGAGCTGGAGCAGCGTCTCTGCTTCCAGCTGTATTATAGAAAATAAAGGAGCTGGAGCAGCGTCACTGCTTCCTCATGTATTCTGGAAAATAAAGGAGCAGGAGCAGAGTCACTGCTTCCTCCTGTATTATAGCAAATAAAGGAGCTGGAGCAGGGTCAATGTTTCCTCCTGTATTATAGAAAATAAAGGAGCTGGAGCAGAGTCACTGCTTCCTCCTGTATTATAGCAAATAAAGGAGCTGGAGCAGGGTCACTGTTTCCTCCAGTATTATAGAAAATAAAGGAGCTGGAGCAGCGTCACTGCTTCTTCCTGTATTATAGAAAATAAAGAAGATGGAGCAGCGTCACTGCTTCCTCCTGTATTATAGAAAATAAAGGAGCTGGAGCAGCGTCGCTTCTTCCACATGTATTATAGAAATTAAAGGAGCTGGAGCAGCGTCACTGCTTCCTCCTGTAATATAGAAAATAAAGGAGCTGGAGCAGGGTCACTGTTTCCTCCTGTATTATAGAAAATAAAGGAGCTGGAGCAGCGTCACTGCTTCTTCCTGTATTATAGAAAATAAAGAAGATGGAGCAGCGTCACTGCTTCCTCCTGTATTATAGAAAATAAAGGAGCTGGAGCAGCGTCGCTTCTTCCACATGTATTATAGAAATTAAAGGAGCTGGAGCAGTGTCACTGCTTCCTGCTGTATTATAGAAAATAAAGGAGCTGGAGCAGTGTCTCTGCTTCCTCCTGTATTATAGAAGATAAAGGAGCTGGAGCAGCGTCACTGATTCCTCTGGTATTATAGAAAATAAAGGAGCTGGAGCAGTGTCACTGCTTCCTCCTGTATTATAGAAGATAAATGAGCTGTTGCAGCGTCACTGCTTCCTCCTGTATTATCGAAAATAAAGGATCTGGAGCAGCGTCACTGCTTCCTCCTGTATTATAGAAAATAAAGGAGCTGGAGCAGTGTCACTGCTTCCTCCTGTATTATAGAAAATAAAGGAGCTGGAGCAGCGTCACTGCTTCCTCCTGTATTATAGAAAATAAAGATGCTGGACCAGCGTAACTGTTTCCTCCTGTATTATAGAAAATAAAGGAGCTGGAGCAGCGTCACTGCTTCCTCATGTATTATAGAAAATAAAGGAGCTGGAGCAGCGTCACTGCTTCCTCCTGTATTAGAGAAGACAAAGGAGCTGGAGCAGGGTCACTGCTTCCTCCTGTATTATAGAAAATAAAGGAGCTGGAGCAGCGTCACTGCTTCCTCCTGTATTATAGAAAATAAAGGAACTGGAGCAGCGTCACTGCTTCCTCATGTATTAGAGAAAATAAAGGAGCTGGAGCAGCGTCACTGCTTCCTCCTGTATTAGAGAAGATAAAGGAGCTGGAGCAGTGTCTCTGCTTCCTCCTGTATTATAGAAGATAAAGGAGATTTAGCAGCGTCACTGCTTCCTCTGGTATTATAGAAAATAAAGGAGCTGGAGCAGTGTCACTGCTTCCTCCTGTATTATAGAAGATAAATGAGCTGTTGCAGCGTCACTGCTTCCTCCTGTATTATCGAAAATAAAGGATCTGGAGCAGCGTCACTGCTTCCTCCTGTATTATAGAAAATAAAGGAGCTGGAGCAGTGTCACTGCTTCCTCCTGTATTATAGAAAATAAAGGAGCTGGAGCAGCGTCACTGCTTCCTCCTGTATTATAGAAAATAAAGGAGCTGGAGCAGCTTCACTGCTTCCTGCTGTATTATAGAAAATAAAGGAGCTGGAGCAGCGTCACTGCTTCCTCATGTATTATAGAAAATAAAGGAGCTGGAGCAGTGTCACTGCTTCCTCCTGTCTTATAGAAAATAAAGGAGCTGGAGCAGCGTCACTGCTTCCTCCTGTATTATAGAAAATAAAGGAACTGGAGCAGCGTCACTGCTTCCTCATGTATTAGAGAAAATAAAGGAGCTGGAGCAGCGTCACTGCTTCCTCCTGTATTATAGAAAATAAAGGAGCTGGAGCAGAGTCACTGCTTCCTCCTGTATGATAGAAAATAAAGGAGCTGGAGCAGAGTCACTGCTTCCTCCTGCATTATAGAAAATAAAGGAGCTGGAGCAGCGTCACTGCTTCCCCCTGTATTATTGAAAATAAAGGAGCTGGAGCAGCGTCTCTGCTTCCTCCTGTATTATAGAAAATAAAGGAGCTGGAGCAGCGTCACTGCTTCCTCCTGTATTATAGAAAATAAAGGAGCTGGAGCAGCGTCACTGCTTCCTGCTGTATTATACAAAATAAAGGAGCTGGAGCAGTGTCACTGCTTCCTCCTGTATTATAGAAAATAAAGCAGCCGGAGCATCGTCACTGCTTCCTCCTGTATTATAGAAAATTAAGGAGCTGGAGCACATCACTGCTTCCTCCTGCATTATAGAAAATATAGGAGCAGGTGCAGCGTCACTGCTTCCTCCTGTATTATAGAAAATAAAGGAGCTGGAGCAGAGTCACTGCTTCCTCCTGTATTATAGAAAATAAAGGAGCTGGAGCAGCGTCACTGCTTCCTCCTGTATTATAGAAAATAAAGGAGCTGGAGCAGCGTCACTGCTTCCTGCTGTATTATAGAAAATAAAGGATCTGGAGCTGCGTCACTGCTTCCTCCTGTATTATAGAAAATAAAGGATCTGGAGCAGCGTCACTGCTTCCTCCTGTAATATAGAAAATAAAGGAGCTGGAGCAGCGTCACTGCTTCCTCCTGTATTATAGAAAATAAAGGAGCTGGAGCAGGGTCACTGCTTCCTGCTGTATTATAGAAAATAAAGGAGCTGGAGCAGTGTCTCTGCTTCCTCCTGTATTATAGAAGATAAAGGAGCTGGAGCAGCGTCATTGCTTCCTCTGGTATTATAGAAAATAAAGGAGCTGGAGCAGTGTCACTGCTTCCTCCTGTATTATAGAAGATAAACGAGCTGTTGCAGCGTCACTGCTTCCTCCTGTATTATCGAAAATAAAGGATCTGGAGCAGCGTCACTGCTTCCTCCTGTATTATAGAAAATAAAGGAGCTGGAGCAGTGTCACTGATTCCTGCCGTATTGTAGATAATAAAGGAGCTGGAGCAGCGTCACTGCTTCCTCCTGTATTAGAGAAGATAAAGGAGCTGGAGCAGTGTCTCTGCTTCCTCCTGTATTATAGAAAATAAAGGAACTGGAGCAGCGTCACTGTTTCCTCATGTATTAGAGAAAATAAAGGAGCTGGAGCAGCGTCACTGCTTCCTCCTGTATTATAGAAAATAAAGGAGCTGGAGCAGAGTCACTGCTTCTTCCTGTATGATAGAAAATAAAGGAGCCGAAGCAGAATCACTGCTTCCTCCTGTATTATAGAAAATAAAGGAGCTGGAGCAGTGTCTTTGCTTCCTCCTGCATTATAGAAAATATAGGAGCTGGTACTGCGTCACTGCTTCCTCCTGTATTATTGAAAATAAAGGAGCTGGAGCAGCGTCTCTGCTTCCAGCTGTATTATAGAAAATAAAGGAGCTGGAGCAGCGTCACTGCTTCCTCATGTATTCTGGAAAATAAAGGAGCAGGAGCAGAGTCACTGCTTCCTCCTGTATTATAGCAAATAAAGGAGCTGGAGCAGGGTCAATGTTTCCTCCTGTATTATAGAAAATAAAGGAGCTGGAGCAGAGTCACTGCTTCCTCCTGTATTATAGCAAATAAAGGAGCTGGAGCAGGGTCACTGTTTCCTCCAGTATTATAGAAAATAAAGGAGCTGGAGCAGCGTCACTGCTTCTTCCTGTATTATAGAAAATAAAGAAGATGGAGCAGCGTCACTGCTTCCTCCTGTATTATAGAAAATAAAGGAGCTGGAGCAGCGTCGCTTCTTCCACATGTATTATAGAAATTAAAGGAGCTGGAGCAGCGTCACTGCTTCCTCCTGTAATATAGAAAATAAAGGAGCTGGAGCAGGGTCACTGTTTCCTCCTGTATTATAGAAAATAAAGGAGCTGGAGCAGCGTCACTGCTTCTTCCTGTATTATAGAAAATAAAGAAGATGGAGCAGCGTCACTGCTTCCTCCTGTATTATAGAAAATAAAGGAGCTGGAGCAGCGTCGCTTCTTCCACATGTATTATAGAAATTAAAGGAGCTGGAGCAGTGTCACTGCTTCCTGCTGTATTATAGAAAATAAAGGAGCTGGAGCAGTGTCTCTGCTTCCTCCTGTATTATAGAAGATAAAGGAGCTGGAGCAGCGTCACTGATTCCTCTGGTATTATAGAAAATAAAGGAGCTGGAGCAGTGTCACTGCTTCCTCCTGTATTATAGAAGATAAATGAGCTGTTGCAGCGTCACTGCTTCCTCCTGTATTATCGAAAATAAAGGATCTGGAGCAGCGTCACTGCTTCCTCCTGTATTATAGAAAATAAAGGAGCTGGAGCAGTGTCACTGCTTCCTCCTGTATTATAGAAAATAAAGGAGCTGGAGCAGCGTCACTGCTTCCTCCTGTATTATAGAAAATAAAGAAGCTGGACCAGCGTAACTGTTTCCTCCTGTATTATAGAAAATAAAGGAGCTGGAGCAGCGTCACTGCTTCCTCATGTATTATAGAAAATAAAGGAGCTGGAGCAGCGTCACTGCTTCCTCCTGTATTAGAGAAGACAAAGGAGCTGGAGCAGGGTCACTGCTTCCTCCTGTATTATAGAAAATAAAGGAGCTGGAGCAGCGTCACTGCTTCCTCCTGTATTATAGAAAATAAAGGAACTGGAGCAGCGTCACTGCTTCCTCATGTATTAGAGAAAATAAAGGAGCTGGAGCAGCGTCACTGCTTCCTCCTGTATTAGAGAAGATAAAGGAGCTGGAGCAGTGTCTCTGCTTCCTCCTGTATTATAGAAGATAAAGGAGATTTAGCAGCGTCACTGCTTCCTCTGGTATTATAGAAAATAAAGGAGCTGGAGCAGTGTCACTGCTTCCTCCTGTATTATAGAAGATAAATGAGCTGTTGCAGCGTCACTGCTTCCTCCTGTATTATCGAAAATAAAGGATCTGGAGCAGCGTCACTGCTTCCTCCTGTATTATAGAAAATAAAGGAGCTGGAGCAGTGTCACTGCTTCCTCCTGTATTATAGAAAATAAAGGAGCTGGAGCAGCGTCACTGCTTCCTCCTGTATTATAGAAAATAAAGGAGCTGGAGCAGCTTCACTGCTTCCTGCTGTATTATAGAAAATAAAGGAGCTGGAGCAGCGTCACTGCTTCCTCATGTATTATAGAAAATAAAGGAGCTGGAGCAGTGTCACTGCTTCCTCCTGTCTTATAGAAAATAAAGGAGCTGGAGCAGCGTCACTGCTTCCTCCTGTATTATAGAAAATAAAGGAACTGGAGCAGCGTCACTGCTTCCTCATGTATTAGAGAAAATAAAGGAGCTGGAGCAGCGTCACTGCTTCCTCCTGTATTATAGAAAATAAAGGAGCTGGAGCAGAGTCACTGCTTCCTCCTGTACGATAGAAAATAAAGGAGCTGGAGCAGAGTCACTGCTTCCTCCTGCATTATAGAAAATAAAGGAGCTGGAGCAGCGTCACTGCTTCCCCCTGTATTATTGAAAATAAAGGAGCTGGAGCAGCGTCTCTGCTTCCACCTGTATTATAGAAAATAAAGGAGCTGGAGCAGCGTCACTGCTTCCTCCTGTATTCTGGAAAATAAAGGAGCTGGAGCAGAGTCACTGCTTCCTCCTTTGTTCTAGAAAATAAAGGAGCTGGAGCAGAGTCACTGCTTCCTCCTGTATTATAGAAAATAAAGGAGCTGGAGCAGGGTCACTGTTTCCTATTGTATTATAGAAAATAAAGGAGCTGGAGCAGCGTCACTGCTTCTTCCTGTATTATAGAAAATAAAGAAGCTGGAGCAGCGTCAGTGCTTACTCCTGTATTATAGAAAATAAAGGAGCTGGAGCAGCGTCGCTACTTCCACATGTATGATAGAAATTAAAGGAGCTGGAGCAGCGTCACTGTTTCCTCCAGTATTATAGAATATAAAGGAGCTGGAGCAGCGTCACAGCTTCCTCCTGCATTATACAAAATAAAGGAGCTGGAGCAGCGTCACTGCTTCCTCCTGTATTATAGAAAATGAAGGAGCTGGAGCAGAGTCACTGCTTCCTCCTGTATTATAGAAAATAAAGTAGCTGGAGCAGCGTCACTGCTTCCTCCAGTAGTATAGAAAATAAAGGAGTTGGAGCAGAGTCACTGCTTCCTCCTGTATTATAGAAAATAAAGGAGCTGGAGCAGCGTCACTACTTCCTTCTGTATAATAGAAAATAAAGGAGCTGGAGCAGAGTCACTGCTTCCTCCTGTGTTATAGAAAATAAACGAGCTGGAGCTGCGTCACTGCTTCCTCTGGTATTATAGAAAATAAAGGAGCTGGAGCAGTGTCACTGCTTCCTCCTGCATTATAGAAGATAAATGAGCTGTTGCAGCGACACTGCTTCCTCCTGTATTATCGAAAATAAAGGATCTGGAGCAGCGTCACTGCTTCCTCCTGTATTATAGAAAATAAAGGAGCTGGAGCAGTGTAACTGCTTCCTCCTGTATTATAGATAATAAAGGAGCTGGAGCAGCGTCACAGCTTCCTCCTGCATTATACAAAATAAAGGAGCTGGAGCAGCGTCACTGCTTCCTCCTGTATTATAGAAAATAAAGGAGCTGGAGCAGAGTCACTGCTTCCTCCTGTATTATAGAAAATAAAGGAGCTGGAGCAGCGTCACTGCTTCCTCCTGTAATATAGAAAATAAAGGAGCTGGTGCAGCTTCTCTGCTTCCTGCTGTATTATAGAAAATAAAGAATCTGGAGCAGCGTCATTGCTTCCTCCTGTATTATAGAAAATAAAGGATCTGGAGCAGCTTCACTGCTTCCTCCTGTAATATAGAAAATCAAGGAGCTGGAGCAGCATCACTGCTTCCTCCTGTATTATAGAAAATAAAGGAGCTGGAGCAGGGTCACTGCTTCCTGCTGTATTATAGAAAATAAAGGAGCTGGAGCAGTGTCTCTGCTTCCTCCTGTATTATAGAAGATAAAGGAGCTGGAGCAGCGTCACTGCTTCCTGCTGTATTATAGAAAATAAAGGATCTGGAGCAGCGTCACTGCTTCCTCCTGTAATATAGAAAATTAAGGAGCTGGAGCAGCGTCACTGCTTCCTGCTGTATTATAGAAAATAAAGGATCTAGAGCAGCGTCACTGCTTCCTCCTGTAATATAGAAAATAAAGGAGCTGGAGCAGCGTCACTGCTTCCTCCTGTATTATAGAAAATAAAGGAGCTGGAGCAGCGTCACTGCTTCCTCCTGTATTATAGAAAATAAAGGAGCTGGAGCAGCGTCACTGCTTCCTCCTGTATTATAGAAAATAAAGGAGCTGGACCAGCGTAACTGTTTCCTCCTGTATTATAGAAAATAAAGGAGCTGGAGCAGCGTCACTGCTTCCTCCTGTATTATAGAAAATAAAGGAGCTGGAGCAGCGTCACTGCTTCCTCCTGTATTAGAGAAGATAAAGGAGCTGGAGCAGGGTCACTGCTTCCTCCTGTATTATAGAAAATAAAGGAGCTGGAGCAGCGTCACTGCTTCCTCCTGTATTATAGAAAATAAAGGAACTGGAGCAGCGTCACTGCTTCCTCATGTATTAGAGAAAATAAAGGAGCTGGAGCAGCGTCACTGCTTCCTCCTGTATTAGAGAAGATAAAGGAGCTGGAGCAGTGTCTCTGCTTCCTCCTGTATTATAGAAGATAAAGGAGATGTAGCAGCGTCACTGCTTCCTCTGGTATTATAGAAAATAAAGGAGCTGGAGCAGTGTCACTGCTTCCTCCTGTATTATAGAAGATAAATTAGCTGTTGCAGCGTCACTGCTTCCTCCTGTATTATCGAAAATAAAGGATCTGGAGCAGCGTCACTGCTTCCTCCTGTATTATAGAAAATAAAGGAGCTGGAGCAGTGTCACTGCTTCCTCCTGTATTATAGAAAATAAAGGAGCTGGAGCAGCGTCACTGCTTCCTCCTGTATTATAGAAAATAAAGGAGCTGGACCAGCGTAACTGTTTCCTCCTGTATTATAGAAAATAAAGGAGCTGGAGCAACGTCACTGCTTCCTGCTGTAATATAGAAAATAAAGGAGCTGGAGCAGCGTCACTGCTTCCTCCTGTATTATAGAAAATAAAGGATCTGGAGCAGTGTCACTGCTTCCTCCTGTATTATAGAAAATAAAGGAGCTGGAGCAGCGTCACTGCTTCCTCCTGTATTATAGAAAATAAAGGAACTGGAGCAGCGTCACTGCTTCCTCCTGTATTATAGAAAATAAAGGAGCTGGAGCAGCGTCGCTACTTCCACATGTATGATAAAAATTAAAGGAGCTGGAGCAGCGTCACTGTTTCCTCCTGTATTATAGAATATAAAGGAGCTGGAGCAGCGTCACTGCTTCCTCCTGTATTATAGAAAATAAAGGAGCTGGAGCAGCGTCTCTGCTTTCACCTGTATTACAGAAAATAAAGCATCTGGGGCAGAGTCACTGCTTCCTCCTGTATTATAGAAAATAAAGTAGCTGGAGCAGCGTCACTGCTTCCTCCAGTAGTATAGAAAATAAAGGAGCTGGAGCAGAGTCACTGCTTCCTCCTGTATTATAGAAAATAAAGGAGCTGGAGCAGCGTCACTACTTCCTTCTGTATTATAGATAAGAAAGGAGCTGGAGCAGAGTCACTGCTTCCTCCTGTATTATAGAAAATAAAGGAGCTGGAGCAGCGTTACTGCTTCCTCCTGTATTATAGAAAATAAAGGAGCTGGAGCAGTGTCACTGCTTCCTCCTGTATTATAGAAGATAAATGAGCTGTTGCAGCGTCACTGCTTCCTCCTGTATTGTCGAAAATAAAGGATCTGGAGCAGCGTCACTGCTTCCTCCTGTATTATAGAAAATAAAGGAGCTGGAGCAGTGTAACTGCTTCCTCCTGTATTATAGATAATAAAGGAGCTGGAGCAGCGTCACAGCTTCCTCCTGCATTATACATAATAAAGGAGCTGGAGCAGCGTCACTGCTTCCTCCTGTATTATAGAAAATAAAGGAGCTGGAGCAGAGTCACTGCTTCCTCCTGTATTATAGAAAATAAAGGAGCTGGAGCAGCGTCACTGCTTCCTCCTGTAATATAGAAAATAAAGGGGCTGGAGCAGCGTCTCTGCTTCCTGCTGTATTATAGAAAATAAAGGATCTGGAGCAGCGTCATTGCTTCCTCCTGTATTATAGAAAATAAAGGATCTGGAGCAGCGTCACTGCTTCCTCCTGTAATATAGAAAATAAAGGAGCTGGAGCAGCATCACTGCTTCCTCCTGTATTATAGAAAATAAAGGAGCTGGAGCAGGGTCACTGCTTCCTGCTGTATTATAGAAAATAAAGGAGCTGGAGCAGTGTCTCTGCTTCCCCCTGTATTATAGAAGATAAAGGAGCTGGAGCAGCGTCACTGCTTCCTGCTGTATTATAGAAAATAAAGGATCTGGAGCAGCGTCACTGCTTCCTCCTGTAATATAGAAAATAAAGGTGCTGGAGCAGCATCACTGCTTCCTCCTGTATTATAGAAAATAAAGGAGCTGGAGCAGCGTCACTGCTTCCTGCTGTATTATAGAAAATGAAGGATCTGGAGCAGCGTCACTGCTTCCTCCTGTAATATAGAAAATAAAGGAGCTGGAGCAGCGTCACTGCTTCCTCCTGTATTATAGAAAATAAAGGAGCTGGAGCAGCATCACTGCTTCCTCCTGTATTATAGAAAATAAAGGAGCTGGAGCAGCGTCACTGCTTCCTCCTGTATTATAGAAAATAAAGGAGCTGGAGCAGCGTCACTGCTTCCTCCTGTATTATAGAAAATAAAGGAGCTGGAGCAGCGTCACTGCTTCCTCCTGTATTAGAGAAGATAAAGGAGCTGGAGCAGGGTCACTGCTTCCTCCTGTATTATAGAAAATAAAGGAGCTGGAGCAGCGTCACTGCTTCCTCCTGTATTATAGAAAATAAAGGAATTGGAGCAGCGTCACTGCTTCCTCATGTATTATAGAAAATAAAGGAGTTGGAGCAGCGTCACTGCTTCCTCCTGTATTAGAGAAGATAAAGGAGCTGGAGCAGTGTCTCTGCTTCCTCCTGTATTATAGAAGATAAAGGAGATGTAGCAGCGTCACTGCTTCCTCTGGTATGAAAGAAAATAAAGGAGCTGGAGCAGTGTCACTGCTTCCTCCTGTATTATAGAAGATAAATTAGCTGTTGCAGCGTCACTGCTTCCTCCTGTATTATCGAAAATAAAGGATCTGGAGCAGCGTCACTGCTTCCTCCTGTATTATAGAAAATAAACGAGCTGGAGCAGTGTCACTGCTTCCTCCTGTATTATAGAAAATAAAGGAGCTGGAGCAGCGTCACTGCTTCCTCCTGTATTATAGAAAATAAAGGAGCTGGACCAGCGTAACTGTTTCCTCCTGTATTACAGAAAATAAAGGAGCTGGAGCAGCGTCACTGCTTCCTGCTGTATTATAGAAAATAAAGGAGCTGGAGCAGCGTCACTGCTTCCTCCTGTATTATAGAAAATAAAGGATCTGGAGCAGTGTCACTGCTTCCTCCTGTATTATAGAAAATAAAGGAGCTGGAGCAGCGTCACTGCTTCCTCCTGTATTATAGAAAATAAAGGAGCTGGAGCAGCGTCGCTACTTCCACATGTATGATAGAAATTAAAGGAGCTGGAGCAGCGTCACTGCTTCCTCCTGTATTATAGAAAATAAAGGAGCTGGAGCAGCGTCACTGCTTCCTCCTGTATTATAGAAAATAAAGGAGCTGGAGCAGCGTCACTGCTTCCTCCTGTATTATAGAAAATAAAGGAGCTGGAGCAGCGTCGCTACTTCCACATGTATGATAGAAATTAAAGGAGCTGGAGCAGCGTCACTATTTCCTCCTGTATTATAGAATATAAAGGAGCTGGAGCAGCGTCACTGCTTCCTCCTGTATTATAGAAAATAAAGGAGCTGGAGCAGCGTCTCTGCTTTCACCTGTATTACAGAAAATAAAGCATCTGGGGCAGAGTCACTGCTTCCTCCTGTATTATAGAAAATAAAGTAGCTGGAGCAGCGTCACTGCTTCCTCCAGTAGTATAGAAAATAAAGGAGCTGGAGCAGAGTCACTGCTTCCTCCTGTATTATAGAAAATAAAGGAGCTGGAGCAGCGTCACTACTTCCTTCTGTATTATAGAAAATAAAGGAGCTGGAGCAGAGTCACTGCTTCCTCCTGTATTATAGAAGATAAATGAGCTGTTGCAGCGTCACTGCTTCCTCCTGTATTGTCGAAAATAAAGGATCTGGAGCAGCGTCACTGCTTCCTCCTGTATTATAGAAAATAAAGGAGCTGGAGCAGTGTAACTGCTTCCTCCTGTATTATAGATAATAAAAGAGCTGGAGCAGCGTCACAGCTTCCTCCTGCATTATAGAAAATAAAGGATCTGGAGCAGAGTCACTGCTTCCTCCTGTATGATAGAAAATAAAGGATCTGGAGCAGAGTCACTGCTTCCTCCTGTATGATAGAAAATAAAGGAGCTGGAGCAGCGTCACTGCTTCCTCCTGTAATATAGAAAATAAAGGAGCTGGAGCAGCGTCACTGCTTCCTGCTGTATTATAGAAAATAAAGGATCTGGAGCAGCGTCACTGCTTCCTCCTGTATTATAGAAAATAAAGGATCTGGAGCAGCGTCACTGCTTCTTCCTGTAATATAGAAAATAAAGGAGCTGGAGCAGCATCACTGCTTCCTCCTGTATTATAGAAAATAAAGGAGCTGGAGCAGGGTCACTGCTTCCTGCTGTATTATAGAAAATAAAGGAGCTGGAGCAGTGTCTCTGCTTCCTCCTGTATTATACAAGATAAAGGAGCTGGAGCAGCGTCACTGCTTCCTCCTGTATTATAGAAAATAAAGGAGCTGGAGCAGCGTCACTGCTTCCTCCTGTATTATAGAAAATAAAGGAGCTGGAGCAGCGTCACTGCCTCCTCCTGTAATATTGAAAATAAAGGAGCTGGAGCAGCGTCACTGCTTCCTGCTGTATTATAGAAAATAAAGGATCTGGAGCAGCGTCACTGCTTCCTCCTGTAATATAGAAAATAAAGGAGCTGGAGCAGCGTCACTGCTTCTTCCTGTATTATAGAAAATAAAGAAGATGGAGCAGCGTCGCTTCTTCCACATGTATTATAGAAATTAAAGGAGCTGGAGCAGCGTCACTGCTTCCTCCTGTAATATAGAAAATAAAGGAGCTGGAGCAGGGTCACTGTTTCCTCCTGTATTATAGAAAATAAAGGAGCTGGAGCAGCGTCACTGCTTCTTCCTGTATTATAGAAAATAAAGAAGATGGAGCAGCGTCACTGCTTCCTCCTGTATTATAGAAAATAAAGGAGCTGGAGCAGCGTCGCTTCTTCCACATGTATTATAGAAATTAAAGGAGCTGGAGCAGTGTCACTGCTTCCTCCTGTGTAATAGAAAATAAAGGAGCTGGAGCAGGGTCACTGCTTACTGCTGTATTATAGAAAATAAAGGAGCTGGAGCGGCGTCACTGCTTCCTCCTGTATTATAGAAGATAAAGGAGCTGGAGCAGCGTCACTGCTTCCTTTGGTATTATAGAAAATAAAGGAGCTGGAGCAGTGTCACTGCTTCCTCTTGTATTATAGAAGATAAATGAGCTGTTGCAGCGTCACTGCTTCCTGCTGTATTATAGAAAATGAAGGATCTGGAGCAGCGTCACTGCTTCCTCCTGTAATATAGAAAATAAAGGAGCTGGAGCAGCGTCACTGCTTCCTCCTGTATTATAGAAAATAAAGGAGCTGGAGCAGCATCACTGCTTCCTCCTGTATTATAGAAAATAAAGGAGCTGGAGCAGCGTCACTGCTTCCTCCTGTATTATAGAAAATAAAGGAGCTGGAGCAGCGTCACTGCTTCCTCCTGTATTATAGAAAATAAAGGAGCTGGAGCAGCGTCACTGCTTCCTCCTGTATTAGAGAAGATAAAGGAGCTGGAGCAGGGTCACTGCTTCCTCCTGTATTATAGAAAATAAAGGAGCTGGAGCAGCGTCACTGCTTCCTCCTGTATTATAGAAAATAAAGGAATTGGAGCAGCGTCACTGCTTCCTCATGTATTATAGAAAATAAAGGAGTTGGAGCAGCGTCACTGCTTCCTCCTGTATTAGAGAAGATAAAGGAGCTGGAGCAGTGTCTCTGCTTCCTCCTGTATTATAGAAGATAAAGGAGATGTAGCAGCGTCACTGCTTCCTCTGGTATTATAGAAAATAAAGGAGCTGGAGCAGTGTCACTGCTTCCTCCTGTATTATAGAAGATAAATTAGCTGTTGCAGCGTCACTGCTTCCTCCTGTATTATCGAAAATAAAGGATCTGGAGCAGCGTCACTGCTTCCTCCTGTATTATAGAAAATAAACGAGCTGGAGCAGTGTCACTGCTTCCTCCTGTATTATAGAAAATAAAGGAGCTGGAGCAGCGTCACTGCTTCCTCCTGTATTATAGAAAATAAAGGAGCTGGACCAGCGTAACTGTTTCCTCCTGTATTACAGAAAATAAAGGAGCTGGAGCAGCGTCACTGCTTCCTGCTGTATTATAGAAAATAAAGGAGCTGGAGCAGCGTCACTGCTTCCTCCTGTATTATAGAAAATAAAGGATCTGGAGCAGTGTCACTGCTTTCTCCTGTATTATAGAAAATAAAGGAGCTGGAGCAGCGTCACTGCTTCCTCCTGTATTATAGAAAATAAAGGAGCTGGAGCAGCGTCGCTACTTCCACATGTATGATAGAAATTAAAGGAGCTGGAGCAGCGTCACTGCTTCCTCCTGTATTATAGAAAATAAAGGAGCTGGAGCAGCGTCACTGCTTCCTCCTGTATTATAGAAAATAAAGGAGCTGGAGCAGCGTCACTGCTTCCTCCTGTATTATAGAAAATAAAGGAGCTGGAGCAGCGTCGCTACTTCCACATGTATGATAGAAATTAAAGGAGCTGGAGCAGCGTCACTATTTCCTCCTGTATTATAGAATATAAAGGAGCTGGAGCAGCGTCACTGCTTCCTCCTGTATTATAGAAAATAAAGGAGCTGGAGCAACGTCTCTGCTTTCACCTGTATTACAGAAAATAAAGCATCTGGGGCAGAGTCACTGCTTCCTCCTGTATTATAGAAAATAAAGTAGCTGGAGCAGCGTCACTGCTTCCTCCAGTAGTATAGAAAATAAAGGAGCTGGAGCAGAGTCACTGCTTCCTCCTGTATTATAGAAAATAAAGGAGCTGGAGCAGCGTCACTACTTCCTTCTGTATTATAGAAAATAAAGGAGCTGGAGCAGAGTCACTGCTTCCTCCTGTATTATAGAAGATAAATGAGCTGTTGCAGCGTCACTGCTTCCTCCTGTATTGTCGAAAATAAAGGATCTGGAGCAGCGTCACTGCTTCCTCCTGTATTATAGAAAATAAAGGAGCTGGAGCAGTGTAACTGCTTCCTCCTGTATTATAGATAATAAAAGAGCTGGAGCAGCGTCACAGCTTCCTCCTGCATTATAGAAAATAAAGGATCTGGAGCAGAGTCACTGCTTCCTCCTGTATGATAGAAAATAAAGGATCTGGAGCAGAGTCACTGCTTCCTCCTGTATGATAGAAAATAAAGGAGCTGGAGCAGCGTCACTGCTTCCTCCTGTAATATAGAAAATAAAGGAGCTGGAGCAGCGTCACTGCTTCCTGCTGTATTATAGAAAATAAAGGATCTGGAGCAGCGTCACTGCTTCCTCCTGTATTATAGAAAATAAAGGATCTGGAGCAGCGTCACTGCTTCTTCCTGTAATATAGAAAATAAAGGAGCTGGAGCAGCATCACTGCTTCCTCCTGTATTATAGAAAATAAAGGAGCTGGAGCAGGGTCACTGCTTCCTGCTGTATTATAGAAAATAAAGGAGCTGGAGCAGTGTCTCTGCTTCCTCGTGTATTATACAAGATAAAGGAGCTGGAGCAGCGTCACTGCTTCCTCCTGTATTATAGAAAATAAAGGAGCTGGAGCAGCGTCACTGCTTCCTCCTGTATTATAGAAAATAAAGGAGCTGGAGCAGCGTCACTGCCTCCTCCTGTAATATTGAAAATAAAGGAGCTGGAGCAGCGTCACTGCTTCCTGCTGTATTATAGAAAATAAAGGATCTGGAGCAGCGTCACTGCTTCCTCCTGTAATATAGAAAATAAAGGAGCTGGAGCAGCGTCACTGCTTCTTCCTGTATTATAGAAAATAAAGAAGATGGAGCAGCGTCGCTTCTTCCACATGTATTATAGAAATTAAAGGAGCTGGAGCAGCGTCACTGCTTCCTCCTGTAATATAGAAAATAAAGGAGCTGGAGCAGGGTCACTGTTTCCTCCTGTATTATAGAAAATAAAGGAGCTGGAGCAGCGTCACTGCTTCTTCCTGTATTATAGAAAATAAAGAAGATGGAGCAGCGTCACTGCTTCCTCCTGTATTATAGAAAATAAAGGAGCTGGAGCAGCGTCGCTTCTTCCACATGTATTATAGAAATTAAAGGAGCTGGAGCAGTGTCACTGCTTCCTCCTGTGTAATAGAAAATAAAGGAGCTGGAGCAGGGTCACTGCTTACTGCTGTATTATAGAAAATAAAGGAGCTGGAGCGGCGTCACTGCTTCCTCCTGTATTATAGAAGATAAAGGAGCTGGAGCAGCGTCACTGCTTCCTTTGGTATTATAGAAAATAAAGGAGCTGGAGCAGTGTCACTGCTTCCTCTTGTATTATAGAAGATAAATGAGCTGTTGCAGCGTCACTGCTTCCTGCTGTATTATCGAAAATAAAGGATCTGGAGCAGCGTCACTGCTTCCTCCTGTATTATAGAAAATAAAGGAGCTGGAGCAGTGTAACTGCTTCCTCCTGTATTATAGATAATAAAGGAGCTGGAGCAGCGTCACAGCTTCCTCCTGCATTATAGAAAATAAAGGAGCTGGAGCAGCGTCACTGCTTCCTCCTGTATTATAGAAAATAAAGGAGCTGGAGCAGAGTCACTGCTTCCTCCTGTATTATAGAAAATAAAGGAGCTGGAGCAGCGTCACTGCTTCCTCCTGTAATATAGAAAATAAAGGAGCTGGAGCAGCGTCACTGCTTCCTGCTGTATTATAGAAAATAAACGATCTGGAGCAGCGTCACTGCTTCCTCCTGTATTATAGAAAATAAAGGATCTGGAGGAGCGTCACTGCTTCCTTCTGTAATATAGAAAATAAAGGAGCTGGAGCAGCATCACTGCTTCCTCCTGTATTATAGAAAATAAAGGAGCTGGAGCAGGGTCACTGCTTCCTGCTGTATTATAGAAAATAAAGGAGATGGAGCAGTGTCTCTGCTTCCTCCTGTATTATAGAAGATAAAGGAGCTGGAGCAGCGTCACTGCTTCCTCCTGTATTATAGAAAATAAAGGAGCTGGAGCAGCGTCACTGCTTCCTCCTGTAATATAGAAAATAAAGGAGCTGGAGCAGCGTCACTGCTTCCTGCTGTATTTTAGAAAATAAAGGATCTGGAGCAGCGTCACTGCTTCCTCCTGTAATATAGAAAATAAAGGAGCTGGAGCAGCGTCACTGCTTCCTCCTGTATTATAGAAAATAAAGGAGCTGGAGCAGCGTCACTGCTTCCTCCTGTAATATAGAAAATAAAGGAGCTGGAGCAGCGTCACTGCTTCCTGGTGTATTATAGAAAATAAAGGATCTGGAGCAGCGTCACTGCTTCCTCCTGTATATAGAAAATCAAGGAACTGGAGCAGCATCACTGCTTCCTCCTGTATTATAGAAAATAAAGGAGCTGGAGCAGGGTCACTGCTTCCTGCTGTATTATAGAAAATAAAGGAGCTGGAGCAGCGTCACTGCTTCCTCCTGTATTATAGCAAATAAAGGAGCTGGAGCAGCGTCACTGCTTCTTCCTGTATTATAGAATATAAAGAAGATGGAGCAGCGTCACTGCTTCCTCCTGTATTATAGAAAATAAAGGAGATGTAGCAGCGTCACTGCTTCCTCTGGTATTATAGAAAATAAAGGAGCTGGAGCAGTGTCACTGCTTCCTCTTGTATTATGGAAGATAAATTAGCTTTTGCAGCGTCACTGCTTCCTCCTGTATTATCGAAAATAAAGGATCTGGAGCAGCGTCACTGCTTCCTCCTGCATTATAGAAAATAAAGGAGCTGGAGCAGGGTCACTCTTTCCTCCTGTATTATAGAAAATAAAGGAGCTGGAGCACCGTCACTGCTTCTTCCTGTATTATAGAAAATAAAGAAGATGGAGCAGCGTCACTGCTTCCTCCTGTATTATAGAAAATAAAGGAGCTGGAGCAGCGTCGCTTCTTCCACATGTATTATAGAAATTAAAGGAGCTGGAGCAGCGTCACTGCTTCCTCCTGTAATATAGAAAATAAAGGAGCTGGAGCAGGGTCACTGTTTCCTCCTGTATTATAGAAAATAAAGGAGCTGGAGCAGCGTCACTGCTTCTTCCTGTATTATAGAATATAAAGAAGATGGAGCAGCGTCACTGCTTCCTCCTGTATTATAGAAAATAAAGGAGCTGGAGCAGCGTCGCTTCTTCCACATGTATTATAGAAATTAAAGGAGCTGGAGAAGTGTCACTGCTTCCTCCTGTGTTATAGAAAATAAAGGAGCTGGAGCAGGGGCACTGCTTCCTGCTGTATTATAGAAAATAAAGGAGCTGGAGCGGCGTCACTGCTTCCTCCTGTAATATAGAAAATAAAGGAGCTGGAGCAGCGTCACTGCTTCCTGCTGTATTTTAGAAAATAAAGGATCTGGAGCAGCGTCACTGCTTCCTCCTGTAATATAGAAAATAAAGGAGCTGGAGCAGCGTCACTGCTTCCTCCTGTATTATAGAAAATAAAGGAGCTGGAGCAGCGTCACTGCTTCCTCTGGCATTATAGAAAATAAAGGAGCTGGAGCAGTGTCACTGCTTCCTCCTGTATTATAGAAGATAAATGAGCTGTTGCAGCGTCACTGCTTCCTCCTGTATTATCGAAAATAAAGGATCTGGAGCAGCGTCACTGCTTCCTCCTGTATTATAGAAAATAAAGGAGCTGGAGCAGTGTCACTGCTACCTCCTGTATTTTAGAAAATAAAGGAGCTGGAGCAGCGTCACTGCTTCCTCCTGTATTATAGAAAATAAAGGAGCTGGACCAGCGTAACTGTTTCCTCCTGTATTATAGAAAATAAAGGAGCTGGAGCAGCGTCACTGCTTCCTCCTGTATTAGAGAAAATAAAGGAGCTGGAGCAGCGTCACTGCTTCCTCCTGTATTAGAGAAGATAAAGGTGCTGGAGCAGGGTCACTGCTTCCTCCTGTATTATAGAAAATAAAGGAACTGGAGCAGCGTCACTGCTTCCTCCTGTATTATAGAAAATAAAGGAACTGGAGCAGCGTCACTGTTCCTCATGTATTAGAGAAAATAAAGGAGCTGGAGCAGCGTGACTGCTTCCTCCTGTATTATAGAAGGTAAAGGAGATGTAGCAGCGTCACTGCTTCCTCTGGTATTATAGAAAATAAAGGAGCTGGAGCAGTGTCACTGCTTCCTCCTGTATTATAGAAGATAAATTAGCTTTTGCAGCGTCACTGCTTCCACCTGTATTTTCGAAAATAAAGGTTCTGGAGCAGCGTCACTGCTTCCTCCTGCATTATAGAAAATAAAGGAGCTGGAGCAGTGTCACTGCTTCCTCCTGTATTACAGAAAATAAAGGAGCTGGAGCAGCGTCACTGCTTCCTCCTGTATTATGGAAAATAAAGGAGCTGGAGCAGCGTAACTGTTTCCTCCTGTATTATAGAAAATAAAGGAGCTGGAGCAGCGTCAATGCTTCCTCCTGTATTATAGAAAATAAAGGAGCTGGAGCAGCGTCACTGCTTCCTCCTGTATTATAGAAAATAAAGAAGCTGGAGCAGTGTCACTGCTTCCTCCTGTATTATAGAAAAAAAAGGAATTGGAGCAGAGTCACTGCTTCCTCCTGTATTATAGAAAATAAAGGAACTGGAGCAGCGTCACTGCTTCCTCATGTATTATAGAAAATAAAGGAGCTGGAGCAGCGTCACTGCTTCCAGCTGTATTATAGAAAATAAAGGAGCTGGAGCAGCGTCACTGCTTCCTCCTGTGTTCTGGAAAATAAAGGAGCTGGAGCAGAGTCACTGCTTCCTCCTGTATTATAGAAAATAAAGGAGCTGGAGCAGAGTCACTGCTTCCTCCTGTATTATAGAAAATAAAGGAGCTGGAGCAGGGTCACTTTTTCCTCCTGTATTATAGAAAATAAAGGATCTGGAGCAGCGTCACTGCTTCTTCCTGTATTATAGAAAATAAAGAAGCTGGAGCAGCGTCACTGTTTCCTCCTGTATTATAGAAAATAAAGAAGCTGGAGCAGCGTCACTGCTTCTTCCTGTATTATAGAAAATAAAGAAGATGGAGCAGCGTCACTGCTTCCTCCTGTATTATAGAAAATAAAGGAGCTGGAGCAGCGTCGCTTCTTCCACATGTATTATAGAAATTAAAGGAGCTGGAGCAGTTCACTGCTTCCTCCTGTGTTATAGAAAATAAAGGAGCTGGAGCGGCGTGACTGCTTCCTCCTGTATTATAGAAGATAAAGGAGCTGGAGCAGCGTCACTGCTTCCTCTGGTATTATAGAAAATAAAGGAGCTGGAGCAGTGTCACTGCTTCCTCCTGTATTATAGAAGATAAATGAGCTGTTGCAGCGTCACTGCTTCCTCCTGTATTATCGAAAATAAAGGATCTGGAGCAGCGTCACTGCTTCCTCCTGTATTATAGAAAATAAAGGAGCTGGAGCAGTGTAACTGCTTCCTCCTGTATTATAGATAATAAAGTAGCTGGAGCAGCGTCACAGCTTCCTCCTGCATTATAGAAAATAAAGGAGCTGGAGCAGCGTCACTGCTTCCTCCTGTATTATAGAAAATAAAGGAGCTGGAGCAGAGTCACTGCTTCCTCCTGTATTCTAGAAAATAAAGGAGCGGGAGCAGCGTCACTGCTTCCTCCTGTAATATAGAAAATAAAGGAGCTGGAGCAGCGTCACTGCTTCCTGCTGTATTATAGAAAATAAAGGAGCTGGAGCAGCATCACTGCTTCCTCCTGTATTATAGAAAATAAAGGAGCTGGAGCAGGGTCACTGCTTCCTGCTGTATTATAGAAAATAAAGGAGCTGGAGCAGTGTCTCTGCTTCCTCCTGTATAATAGAAGATATAGGAGCTGGAGCATCGTCACTGCTTCCGCCTGTATTATAGAAAATAAAGGAGCTGGAGCAGCGTCACTGCTTCCTCCTGTAATATAGAAAATAGAGGAGCTGGAGCAGCGTCACTGCTTCCTGTTGTATTATAGAAAATAAAGGATCTGGAGCAGCGTCACTGCTTCCTCCTGTAATATAGAAAATAAAGGAGCTACAGCAGCGTCACTGCTTTTTCCTGTATTATAGAAAATAAAGGAGCTGGAGCAGCGTCACTGCTTCCTCCTGTAATATAGAAAATAAAGGAGCTGGAGCAGCGTCACTGCTTCCTGCTGTATTATAGAAAATAAAGGATCTGGAGCAGCGTCACTGCTTCCTCCTGTAATGTAGAAAATAAAGGAACTGGAGCGGCATCACTGCTTCCTCCTGTATTATAGAAAATAAAGGAGCTGGAGCAGGGTCACTGCTTCCTGCTGTATTATAGAAAATAAAGGAGCTGGAGCAGTGTCTCTGCTTCCTCCTGTATTTTAGAAGATAAAGGAGCTGGAGCAGCGTCACTGCTTCCTCCTGTATTATAGCAAATAAAGGAGCTGGAGCAGGGCCACTGTTTCCTCCTGTATTATAGAAAATAAAGGAGCTGGAGCAGCGTCACTGCTTCTTCCTGTATTATAGAAAATAAAGAAGATGGAGCAGCGTCACTGCTTCCTCCTGTATTATAGAAAATAAAGGAGCTGGAGCAGCGTCGCTTCTTCCACATGTATTATAGAAATTAAAGGAGCTGGAGCAGCGTCACTGCTTCCTCCTGTAATATAGAAAATAAAGGAGCTGGAGCAGGGTCACTGTTTCCTCCTGTATTATAGAAAATAAAGGAGCTGGAGCAGCGTCACTGCTTCTTCCTGTATTATAGAAAATAAAGAAGATGGAGCAGCGTCACTGCTTCCTCCTGTATTATAGAAAATAAAGGAGCTGGAGCAGCGTCGCTTCTTCCACATGTATTATAGAAATTAAAGGAGCTGGAGCAGTGTCACTGCTTCCTCCTGTGTTATAGAAAATAAAGGAGCTGGAGCAGGGTCACTGCTTCCTGCTGTATTACAGAAAATAAAGGAGCTGGAGCGGCGTCACTGCTTCCTCCTGTATTATAGAAGATAAAGGAGCTGGAGCAGCGTCACTGCTTCCTCTGGTATTATAGAAAATAAAGGAGCTGGAGCAGTGTCACTGCTTCCTCCTGTATTATAGAAAATAAAGGAGCTGGACCAGCGTAACTGTTTCCTCCTGTATTATAGAAAATAAAGGAGCTGGAGCAGCGTCACTGCTTCCTCATGTATTATCGAAAATAAAGGAGCTGGAGCAGCGTCACTGCTTCCTCCTGTATTAGAGAAGATAAAGGAGCTGGAGCAGGGTCACTGCTTCCTCCTGTATTATAGAAAATAAAGGAGCTGGAGCAGCGTCACTGCTTCCTCCTGTATTATAGAAAATAAAGGAACTGGAGCAGCGTCACTGCTTCCTCATGTATTAGAGAAAATTAAGGAGCTGGAGCAGCGTCACTGCTTCCTCCTGTATTAGAGAAGATAAAGGAGCTGGAGCAGTGTCTCTGCTTCCTCCTGTATTACAGAAGATAAAGGAGATGTAGCAGCGTCACTGCTTCCTCTGGTATTATAGAAAATAAAGGAGCTGGAGCAGTGTCACTGCTTCCTCTTGTATTATAGAAGATAAATTAGCATTTGCAGCGTCACTGCTTCCTCCTGTATTATCGAAAATAAAGGATCTGGAGCCGCGTCACTGCTTCCTCCTGCATTATAGAAAATAAAGGAGCTTGAGCAGTGTCACTGCTTCCTCCTGTATTATAGAAAATAAAGGAGCTGGAGCAGCGTCACTGCTTCCTCATGTATTATAGAATATAAAGGAACTGGAGCAGCGTCACTGCTTCCTCCTGTATTATAGAAAATAAAGGAGCTGGAGCAGCGTCACTGCTTCCTCCTGTATTAGAGAAGATAAAGGAGCTGGAGCAGTGTCTCTGCTTCCTCCTGTATTATAGAAGATAAAGGAGATGTAGCAGCGTCACTGCTTCCTCTGGTATTATAGAAAATAAAGGAGCTGGAGCAGTGTCACTGCTTCCTCTTGAATTATAGAAGATAAATTAGCTTTTGCAGCGTCACTGCTTCGTCCTGTATTATCGAAAATAAAGGATCTGGAGCAGCGTCACTGCTTCCTCCTGCATTATAGAAAATAAAGGAGCTGGAGCAGTGTCACTGCTTCCTCCTGTATTATAGAAAATAAAGGAGCTGGAGCAGCGTCACTGCTTCCTCCTGTATTATAGAAAATAAAGGAGCTGGAACAGCGTAACTGTTTCCTCCTGTATTATAGAAAATAAAGGAGCTGGAGCAGCGTCACTGCTTCCTCCTGTATTATAGAAAATAAAGGAGCTGGAGCAGCGTCACTGCTTCCTCCTTTATTATAGAAAATAAAGGAGCTGGAGCAGTGTCACTGCTTCCTCCTGTATTATGGAAAATAAAGGAGCTGGAGCAGCGTCACTGCTTCCTCCTGTATTATAGAAAATAAAGGAACTGGAGCAGCATCACTGCTTCCTCATGTATTAGCGAAAATAAAGGAGCTGGAGCAGCGTCACTGCTTCCTCCTGTATTATTGAAAATAAAGGAGCTGGAGCACTGTCACTGGTTCCAGCTGTATTATAGAAAATAAAGGAGCTGGAGCAGCGTCACTGCTTCCTCCAGTGTTCTGGAAAATAAAGGAGCTGGAGCAGAGTCACTGCTTCCTCCTGTATTATAGAAAATAAAGGAGCTGGAGCAGAGTCACTGCTTCCTCCTGTGTTATAGAAAATAAAGGAGCTGGAGCAGCGTCACTGCTTCCTCCTGTATTATAGAAAATAAAGGAGCTGGAGCGGCGTCAATGCTTCCTCCTGTATTATAGAAGATAAAGGAGCTGGAGCAGCGTCACTGCTTCCTCTGGTATTATAGAAAATAAAGGAGCTGGAGCAGTGTCACTGCTTCCTCCTGTATTATAGAAAATAAAGGAGCTGTTGCAGCGTCACTGCTTCCTCCTGTATTATAGAAAATAAAGGAGCTGGAGCGGCGTCACTGCTTCCTCCTGTATTATCGAAAATAAAGGATCTGGAGCAGCGTCACTGCTTCCTCCTGTATTATAGAAAATAAAGGAGCTGGAGCAGTGTCACTGCTTCCTCCTGTATTATAGAAAATAAAGGAGCTGGAGCAGCGTCACTGCTTCCTCCTGTATTATAGAAAATAAAGGAGCTGGACCAGCGTAACTGTTTCCTCCTGTATTATAGAAAATAAAGGAGCTGGAGCAGCGTCACTGCTTCCTCCTGTATTATAGAAAATAAAGGAGCTGGAGCAGCGTCACTGCTTCCTCCTGTATTAGAGAAGATAAAGGAGCTGGAGCAGGGTCACTGCTTCCTCCTGTATTATAGAAAATAAAGGAGCTGGAGCAGTGTCTCTGCTTCCTCCTGTATTATAGAAGATAAAGGAGATGTAGCAGCGTCACTGCTTCCTCTGGTATTATAGAAAATAAAGGAGTTGGAGCAGTGTCACGGTTTCCTCCTGTATTCTAGAAGATAAATTAGCTTTTGCAGCGTTACTGCTTCCTCCTGTATTATCGAAAATAAAGGAGCTGGAGCAGCGTCACTGCTTCCTCCTGCATTATAGAAAATAAAGGAGCTGGAGCAGTGTCACTGCTTCCTCCTGTATTATAGAAAATAAAGGAGCTGGAGCAGCGTCACTGCTTCCTCCTGTATTATAGAAAATAACGGAGCTGGACCAGCGTAACTGTTTCCTCCTGTATTATAGAAAATAAAGGAGCTGGAGCAGCGTCACTGCTTCCTCCTGTATTATAGAAAATAAAGGAGCTGGAGCAGCGTCACTGCTTCCTCCTGTATTATAGAAAATAAAGGAGCTGGAGCAGTGTCACTGCTTCCTCCTGTATTATAGAAAATAAAGGAGCTGGAGCAGCGTCACTGCTTCCTCCTGTATTATAGAAAATAAAGGAACTGGAGCAGCGTCACTGCTTCCTCTTGTATTAGCGAAAATAAAGGAGCTGGAGCAGCGTCACTGCTTCCTCCTGTATTATAGAAAATAAAGGAGCTGGAGCAGCGTCACTCCTTCCTCCTGTATTATAGAAAATAAAGGAGCTGGAGCAGCGTCACTGCTTCCTCATGTATTAGCGAAAATAAAGGAGCTGGAGCAGCGTCACTGCTTCCTCCTGTATTATAGAAAATAAAGGAGCTGGAGCAGCGTCACTCCTTCCTCCTCTATGATAGAAAATAAAGGAGCTGGAGCAGAGTCACTGCTTCCTCCTTTATTATAGAAAATAAAGGAGCTGGAGCACTGTCACTGCTTCCAGCTGTATTATAGAAAATAAAGGAGCGGGAGCAGCGTCACTGCTTCCTCCTGTGTTCTGGAAAATAAAGGAGCTGGAGCAGAGTCACTGCTTCCTCCTGTATTATAGAAAATAAAGGAGCTGGAGCAGAGTCACTGCTTCCTCCTGTATTATAGAAAATAAAGGAGCTGGAGCAGGGTCACTTTTTCCTCCTGTATTATAGAAAATAAAGGAGCTGGAGCAGCGTCACTGCTTCTTCCTGTATTATAGAAAATAAAGAAGCTGGAGCAGCGTCATTGTTTCCTCCTGTATTATAGAAAATAAAGGAGCTAGAGCAGCGTCACTGCTTCCTCCTGTATTATTGAAAATAAAGGAGCTGGAGCAGTGTCACTGCTTCCAGCTGTATTATAGAAAATAAAGGAGCTGGAGCAGCGTCACTGCTCCCTCCTGTGTTCTGGAAAATAAAGGAGCTGGAGCCGAGTCACTGCTTCCTCCTGTATTATAGAAAATAAAGGAGCTGGAGCAGAGTCACTGCTTCCTCCTGTATTATAGAAAATAAAGGAGCTGGAGCAGGGTCACTTTTTCCTCCTGTATTATAGAAAATAAAGGAGCTGGAGCAGCGTCACTGCTTCTTCCTGTATTATAGAAAATAAAGAAGCTGGAGCAGCGTCATTGTTTCCTCCTGTATTATAGAAAATAAAGGAGCTGGAGCAGCTTCACTGCTTCCTCCTGTATTATAGAAAATAAAGGAGCTGGAGCAGCGTCTCTGCTTTCTCCTGTATTACAGAAAATAAAGCATCTGGGGCAGAGTCACTGCTTCCTCCTGTATTATAGAAAATAAAGTAGCTGGAGCAGCGTCACTGCTTCCTCCAGTAGTATAGAAAATAAAGGAGCTGGAGCAGAGTCACTGCTTCCTCCTGTATTATAGAAAATAAAGGAGCTGGAGCAGCGTCACTACTTCCTTCTGTATTATAGAAAATAAAGGAGCTGGAGCAGAGTCACTGCTTCCTCCTGTGTTGTAGAAAATAAACGAGCTGGAGCTGCGTCACTGCTTCCTCTGGTATTATAGAAAATAAAGGAGCTGCAGCAGTGTCTTTGCTTCCTCCTGCATTATAGAAAATAAAGGAGCTGGAGCAGCGTCACTGCTTCTCCTGTATTATAGAAAATAAAGGAACTGGAGCGGCGTCACTGCTTCCTCATGTATTAGAGAAAATAAAGGAGCTGGAGCAGCTTCACTGCTTCCTCCTGTATGATAGAAAACAAAGGAGCTGGAGCAGAGTCACTGCTTCCTCCAGTATGTAAGAAAATAAAGGAGCTGGAGAAGAGTCACTGCTTCCTCCTGTATTATAGAAAATAAAGGAGCTGGAGCAGTGTCACTGCTTCTTCCTGTATTATAGAAAATAATGAAGATGGAGCAGCGTCACTGCTTCCTCCTGTATTATAGAAAATAAAGGAGCTGGAGCAGCGTCTCTGCTTCCAGCTGTATTATAGAAAATAAAGGAGCTGGAGCAGCGTAACTGCTTCCTCATGTATTCTGGAAAATAAAGGAGCTGGAGCAGAGTCACTGATTCCTCCTGTATTATAGAAAATAAAGGAGCTGGATCAGAGTCACTGCTTCCTCCTGTATTATAGCAAATAAAGGAGCTGGAGGGAGCAGGGTCACTGTTTCCTCCTGTATTATAGAAAATAAAGGAGCTGGAGCAGCGTCACTGCTTCTTCCTGTATTATAGAAAATAATGAAGATGGAGCAGCGTCACTGCTTCCTCCTGTATTATAGAAAATAAAGGAGCTGGAGCAGCGTCGCTACTTCCACATGTATTATAGAAATTAAAGGAGCTGGAGCAGCGTCACTGCTTCCTCCTGTAATATAGAAAATAAAGGAGCTGGAGCAGCGCCACTGCTTCCTCCTGTATTATAGAAAATAAAGGAGCTGGAGCAGGGTCACTGCTTCCTGCTGTATTATAGGAAATAAAGGAGCTGGAGCAGTGTCTCTGCTTCCTCCTGTATTATAGAAAATAAAGGAGCTGGAGCAGCGTCACTGCTTCCTCTGGTATTATAGAAAATAAAGGAGCTGGAGCAGTGTCACTGCTTCCTCCTGTATTATAGAAGATAAATGAGCTGTTGCAGCGTCACTGCTTCCTCCTGTATTATCGAAAATAAAGGATTTGGAGCAGCGTCACTGCTTCCTCCTGTATTATAGACAATAAAGGAGCTGGAGCAGTGTCACTGCTTCCTCCTGTATTATAGAAAATAAAGGAGCTGGAGCAGCGTCACTGCTTCCTCCTGTATTATAGAAAATAAGGGAGCTGGAGCAGCGTCACTGCTTCCTCTGGTATTATAGAAAAAAATGGTGCTGGAGCAGTGTCACTGCTTCCTCCTGAATTATTGAAGATAAATGAGCTGTTGCAGCGTCACTGCTTCCTCCTGTATTATCGAAAATAAAGGATCTGGAGCAGCGTCACTGCTTCCTCCTGTATTATAGAAAATAAAGGAGCTGGAGCAGTGTCACTGCTTCCTCCTGTATTATAGAAAATAAAGGAGCTGGAGCAGCGTCACTGCTTCCTCCTGTATTATAGAAAATAAAGGAGCTGGACCAGCGTAACTGTTTCCTCCTGTATTATAGAAAATAAAGGAGCTGGAGCAGCGTCACTGCTTCCTCCTGTATTATAGAAAATAAAGGAGCGGGAGCAGCGTCACTGCTTCCTCCTGTATTATAGAAAATAAAGCAGCTGGAGCAGTGTCACTGCTTCCTCCTGTATTATTGAAAATAAAGGCGCTGGAGCAGCGTCTCTGCTTCCAGCTGTATTATAGAAAATAAAGGAGCTGGAGCAGCGTCACTGCTTCCTCCTGTATTCTGGAAAATAAAGGAGCTGGAGCAGAGTCACTGCTTCCTCCTGTATTATAGAAAATAAAGGAGCTGGAGCAGCGTCACTGCTTCCTCCTGTATTCTGGAAAATAAAGGAGCTGGAGCAGAGTCACTGCTTCCTCCTGTATTATAGAAAATAAAGGAGCTGGAGCAGAGTCACTGCTTCCTCCTGTATGATAGAAATTAAAGGAGCTGGAGCAGTGTCACTGCTTCCTCCTGTATTATAGAAAATAAAGGAGCTGGAGCAGCGTCACTGCTTCCTCCTGTATTATAGAAAATAAAGGAGCTGGAGCAGCGTCTCTGCTTTCCCCTGCATTACAGAAAATAAAGCATCTGGGGCAGAGTCACTGCTTCCTCCTGTATTATAGAAAATAAAGTAGCTGGAGCAGCGTCACTGCTTCCTCCAGTAGTATAGAAAATAAAGGAGCTGGAGCGGAGTCACTGCTTCCTCCTATATTATAGAAAATAAAGGATCTGGAGCAGCGTCACTAATTCCTCCTGTATTATAGAAAATAAAGGAGCTGGAGCAGCGTCACTGCTTCCTCCGGTATTATAGAAAATAAAGGAGCTGGAGCGGAGTCACTGCTTCCTCCTGTATTATAGAAAATAAAGGAGCTGGAGCAGCGTCACTAATTCCTCCTGTATTATAGAAAATAAAGGAGCTGGAGCAGCGTCACTGCTTCCTCCGGCATTATAGAAAATAAAGGAGCTGGAGCAGCGTCACTGCTTCCTCCTGTATTATAGAAAAAAAAGGAGCTGGAGCAGCGTCTCTGCTTCCACCTGTATTATATAAAATATAGGATCTGGAGCAGTGTCACTGCTTCCTCCTGTATTATAGAAAATTAAGGAGCTGGAGCAGCGTCACTGCTTCCTCCCGTATTAAAGAAAATAAAGGAGCTGGAGCAGTGTCTCTTCTTCCTCATGTATTATAGAAAATTAAGGAGCTGGAGCAGCGTCACTGCTTCCTCCCGTATTATAGAAAAGAAAGGAGCTGGAACAGCGTCACTGCTTCCTCCTGTATTATAGAAAATAAAGGAGCTGGAGCAGCGTCACTGCTTCCTCCCGTATTATAGAAAATAAAGGAGCTGGAACAGCGTCACTGCTTCCTCCTGTATTATAGAAAATAAAGGAGCTGGAGCAGCGTCTCTGCTTCCTCCTGTATTACAGAAAATAAAGGAGCTGGAGCAGCGTCACTGCTTCTTCCAGTATTATAGAAAATAAAGGAGCAGAACCAGCGTCTCTACTTCCTCCTGCATTATAGAAAATAAAGGAACTGGAGCAGAGTCACTTTTTCCTACTGTATTTTAGAAAATTAAGGAGCTGGAGCAGCGTCACTGCTTCCTCCTGTATTATAGAAAATAAAGGAGCTGGAGCAGCGTCGCTTCTTCCTCCTGTATTAGAAAATAAAGGATCTGGAGCAGCGTCACTGCTTCCTCCTGTATTATAGAAAATTAAGGAGCTGGAGCAGCGTCACTGCTTCCTCCCGTATTAAAGAAAATAAAGGAGCTGGAGCCGTGTCTCTTCTTCCTCCTGTATTATAGAAAATAACGGAGCTGGAGCAGCGTAACTGAGTCCTCCCGTATTATAGAAAATAAAGAAGCTGAAGCAGCGTCTCTACTTCCTCCTGCATTATAGAAAATAAAGGAGCTGGAGCAGCGTCACTGCTTCCTCCTGTATTATAGAAAATTAACGACCTGCAGCAGCGTTTCTGCTTCCTCCTGTATTGTAGAAAATAAAGGTGCTGGAGCAGCGTCACTGCTTCCTCCTGTATTATAGAAAATAAAGGAGCTGGAGCAGCGTCACTGCTTCCTCGTGTAATATAGAAAATAAAGGAGCTGGAGCAGCGTCACTGCTTCTTCCTGTATTATTGAAAATAAAGGAGCTGGAGCAGCGCCTCTGCTTCCTCCTGTATTATAGAAAATAAAGGAGCTGGAGCAGCGTCACTGCTTCCTCCTGTATTATAGAAAATAAAGGAGGTGGAGCAGCATCACTGCTTCCTCCTGTGTTATTCAAAATAAAGGAGCTGGAGCAGCGTCACTGCTTCCTCCTGTATTATAGAAAATAATGGAGCTGAAGCAGCGACACTGCTTCCTCCTGTATTATAGAAAATAAAGGAGCTGGTGCAGCGTCACTGCTTCCTCCTGTATTGTGGAAAATAAAGGAGCTGGAGCAGCGTCACTGCTTCCTCTGGTATTATAGAAAATAAAGGTGCTGGAGCAGCGTCACTGCTTCCTCTGGTATTATAGAAAATAAAGGTGCTGGAGCAGTGTCACTGCTTCCTCCTGAATTATTGAAGATAAATGAGCTGTTGCAGCGTCACTGCTTCCTCCTGTATTATCGAAAATAAAGGATTTGGAGCAGCGTCACTGCTTCCTCCTGTATTGTAGAAAATAAAGGAGCTGGAGCAGCGTCTCTGCTTCCTCCTGTATTATAGAAAATAAAGGAGCTGGAGCAGAGTCACTGCTTCCTCCTGTATTATAGAAAATAAAGGAGCTGGAGCAGCGTCACTGCTTCCTCCTGTATTATAGAAAATAAAGGAGCTGGAGCAGCGTCTCCGCTTCCTCCTGTATTATAGAAAATAAAGGAGCTGGAGCAGCTTCTCTGCTTCCTCCTGTATTATAGAAAATAAAGGAGCTGTAGCAGCGTCACTGCTTCCTCCTGTATTATAGAAAATAAAGGTGCTGGAGCAGCGTCACTGCTTCCTCCTGTATTATAGAAAATAAAGGAGCTGGAGCAGCGACACTGCTTCCTCCTGTATTATAGAAAATAAACGAGCTGGAGCAGCGTCACTGCTTCCTCCTGTATTATAGAAAATAAAGGTGCTGGAGCAGCGTCTCTGCTTCCACCTGTATTATAGAAAATAAAGGAGCTGGAGCAACGTCATGCTTCCTCCAGTATTATAGAAAATAAAGAAGCCGGAGCAGCGTAACTGCTTCGTCCTGTATTGTAGAAAATAAAGGAACTGGAGCAGAGTCACTTTTTCCTGCTGTATTATAGAAAATAAAGGAGCTGGAGCAGCGTCACTGATTCCTCCTGTATTATAGAAAATAAAGGAGCTGGAGCAGCGTCCCTGCTCCCTCCTGTATTATAGAAAATAAAGGAGCTGGAGCAGCGTCACTGCTTCCTCCTGTATTATAGAAAATTAAGGAGCTGGAGCAGCGTCACTTTTTCCTCCTGTATTATAGAAAATAAAGGAGCTGGAGCAGCGTCTCTTCTTCCTCATGTATTATAGAAAATAAAGAAGCTGGAGCAGCGTCAATGCTTCCTCCTGTATTATAGAAAATAAAGGAGCTGGAGCAGCGTCGCTACTTCCACATGTATTATAGAAAATAAAGGAGCTGGAGCAGCGTCACTGCTTCCTCCTGTATTGTAGAAAGTAAAGGAGCTGGAGCAGCGTCTCTGCTTCCTCCTGTATTACAGAAAATACAGCATCTGGGGCAGAGTCACTGCTTCCTCCTGTATTATAGAAAATAAAGTAGCTGGAGCAGCGTCACTGCTTCCTCCAGTAGTATAGAAAATAAAGGAGCTGGAGCAGAGTCACTGCTTCCTCCTGTATTATAGAAAATAAAGGAGCTGGAGCAGCGTCACTACTTCCTCCTGTATTATAGAAAATAAAGGAGCAGGAGCAGAGTCACTGCTTCCTCCTGTGTTATAGAAAATAAACGAAGTGGAGCAGCGACACTGCTTCCTCCTGTATTATAGAAAATAAACGAGCTGGAACAGCGTCACACCTTCCTCCTGTATTATAGAAAATAAAGTAGCTGTAGCAGCGTCACTGCTTCCTCCAGTAGTATAGAAAATAAAGGAGCTGGAGCAGAGTCACTGCTTCCTCCTGTATTATAGAAAAAAAAGGAGCTGGAGCAGAGTCACTGTTTCCTCCTGTATTATAGAAAATAAAGGAGCTGGAACAGCGTCACAGCTTCCTCCTGTATTATAGAAAATAAAGGAGCTGGAGCAGCGACACTGCTTCCTCCTGTATTATAGAAAATAAACGAGCTGGAGCAGCGTCACTGCTTCCTCCTGTATCATAGAAAATAAAGGAGCTGGAGCAGCGTCACTGCTTCCTCCTGTATTATAGAAAATAAAGGAGCTGGAGCAGCGTCACTGCTTCTTCCTGTATTATAGAAAATAAAGGAGCTGGAGCAGCGTCACTGCTTCCTCCTGTATTATTGAAAATAAAGGAGCTGGAGCAGCGTCAATGCTTCCTCCTGTATTATAGAAAATAAAGGAGCTGGAGCAGCGTCTCTGCTTCCACCTGTATTATAGAAAATAAAGGAGCTGGAGCAACGTCATGCTTCCGCCTGTATTATAGAAAATAAAGGAGCCGGTGCATCGTAACTGCTTCGTCCTGTATTATAGAAAATAAAGGAGCTGGAGCAGAGTCTCTGCTTCCACCTGTATTATAGAAAATAAAGGGGCTGGAGCAGCGTCACTGCTTCCTCCTGTATTATAGAAAATAAAGGAGCTGGAGCAGCGTCACTGCTTCTTCCTGTATTATAGAAAATAAAGGAGCTGGAGCAGCGCCTCTACTTCCTCCTGTATTATAGAAAATAAAGGAGCTGGAGCAACGTCACGGCTTCCTCATGTATTATAGAAAATAAAGGAGGTGGAGCAGCATCACTGCTTCCTCCTGTATTATAGAAAATAAAGGAGCTGGAGCAGCGTCACTGCTTATTCCTGTATTATAGAAAATAAAGGAGCTGGAGCAGCGTCTCTACTTCCTCCTGTATTATAGAATAAAAAGGAGCAGGAGCAGCGTCACTGCTTCCTCATGTATTATAGAAAATAAAGGAGGTGGAGCAGCATCACTGCTTCCTCCTGTGTTAAACAAAATAAAGGAGCTGGAGCAGCGTCACTGCTTCCTCCTGTATTATAGAAAATAAAGGAGCTGGAGCAGCGACACTGCTTCCTCCTGTATTATAGAAAATAAAGGACCTGGAGCAGCGTCACTGCTTCCTCCTGTATTATAGAAAATAAAGGAGCTGGAGCAGCGTCACTGCTTCCTCCGGTATTATAGAAAATAAAGGAGCTGGAGCAGCGTCACTGCTTCCTCCTGTATTATAGAAAAAAAAGGAGCTGGAGCAGCGTCTCTGCTTCCACCTGTATTATATAAAATATAGGATCTGGAGCAGCGTCACTGCTTCCTCCTCTATTATAGAAAATTAGGGAGCTGGAGCAGCGTCACTGCTTCCTCCCGTATTAAAGAAAATAAAGGAGCTGGAGCAGTGTCTCTTCTTCCTCATGTATTATAGAAAATAAAGGAGCTGGAGCAGCGTCACTGCTTCCTCCCGTATTATAGAAAATAAAGGAGCTGGAACAGCGTCACTGCTTCCTCCTGTATTATAGAAAATAAAGGAGCTGGAGCAGCGTCTCTGCTTCCTCCTGTATTACAGAAAATAAAGGAGCTGGAGCAGCGTCACTGCTTATTCCTGTATTATAGAAAATAAAGGAGCTGGAGCAGCGTCTCTACTTCCTCCTGTATTATAGAATAAAAAGGAGCAGGAGCAGCGTCACTGCTTCCTCATGTATTATAGAAAATAAAGGAGGTGGAGCAGCATCACTGCTTCCTCCTGTGTTAAACAAAATAAAGGAGCTGGAGCAGCGTCACTGCTTCCTCCTGTATTATAGAAAATAAAGGAGCTGGAGCAGCGACACTGCTTCCTCCTGTATTATAGAAAATAAAGGACCTGGAGCAGCGTCACTGCTTCCTCCTGTATTATAGAAAATAAAGGAGCTGGAGCAGCGTCACTGCTTCCTCCGGTATTATAGAAAATAAAGGAGCTGGAGCAGCGTCACTGCTTCCTCCTGTATTATAGAAAAAAAAGGAGCTGGAGCAGCGTCTCTGCTTCCACCTGTATTATATAAAATATAGGATCTGGAGCAGCGTCACTGCTTCCTCCTGTATTATAGAAAATTAAGGAGCTGGAGCAGCGTCACTGCTTCCTCCCGTATTAAAGAAAATAAAGGAGCTGGAGCAGTGTCTCTTCTTCCTCATGTATTATAGAAAATTAAGGAGCTGGAGCAGCGTCACTGCTTCCTCCCGTATTATAGAAAAGAAAGGAGCTGGAACAGCGTCACTGCTTTCTCCTGTATTATAGAAAATAAAGGAGCTGGAGCAGCGTCACTGCTTCCTCCCGTATTATAGAAAATAAAGGAGCTGGAACAGCGTCACTGCTTCCTCCTGTATTATAGAAAATAAAGGAGCTGGAGCAGCGTCTCTGCTTCCTCCTGTATTACAGAAAATAAAGGAACTGGAGCAGAGTCACTTTTTCCTACTGTATTTTAGAAAATTAAGGAGCTGGAGCAGCGTCACTGCTTCCTCCTGTATTATAGAAAATAAAGGAGCTGGAGCAGCGTCGCTTGTTCCTCCGATATTAGAAAATAAAGGATTTGGAGCAGCGTCACTGCTTCCTCCTGTATTATAGAAAATTAAGGAGCTGGAGCAGCGTCACTGCTTCCTCCCGTATTAAAGAAAATAAAGGAGCTGGAGCCGTGTCTCTTCTTCCTCCTGTATTATAGAAAATAACGGAGCTGGAGCAGCGTAACTGAGTCCTCCCGTATTATAGAAAATAAAGAAGCTGAAGCAGCGTCTCTACTTCCTCCTGCATTATAGAAAATAAAGGAGCTGGAGCAGCGTCACTGCTTCCTCCTGTATTATAGAAAATAAAGGAGCTGGAGCAGCGTCACTGCTTCCTCGTGTAATATAGAAAATAAAGGAGCTGGAGCAGCGTCACTGCTTCTTCCTGTATTATTGAAAATAAAGGAGCTGGAGCAGCGCCTCTGCTTCCTCCTGTATTATAGAAAATAAAGGAGCTGGAGCAGCGTCACTGCTTCCTCGTGTATTATAGAAAATAGAGGAGGTGGAGCAGCATCACTGATTCCTCCTGTGTAATAAAAAATAAAGGAGCTGGAGCAGCGTCACTGCTTCCTCGTGTAATATAGAAAATAAAGGAGCTGGAGCAGCGTCACTGCTTCTTCCTGTATTATTGAAAATAAAGGAGCTGGAGCAGCGTCACTGCTACCTCCTGTATTATAGAAAATAAAGGAGCTGGAGCAGCGTCACTAATTCCTCCTGTATTATAGAAGATAAAGGAGCTGGAGCAGCGTCACTGCTTCCTCTGGTATTATAGAAAATAAAGGTGCTGGAGCAGTGTCACTGCTTCCTCCTGAATTATTGAAGATAAATGAGCTGTTGCAGCGTCACTGCTTCCTCCTGTATTATCGAAAATAAAGGATTTGGAGCAGCGTCACTGCTTCCTCCTGTATTATAGAAAATAAAGGAGCTGGAGCAGCGTCTCTGCTTCCTCCTGTATTATAGAAAATAAAGGAGCTGGAGCAGAGTCACTGCTTCCTCCTGTATTATAGAAAATAAAGGAGCTGGAGCAGCGTCACTGCTTCCTCCTGTATTATAGAAAATAAAGGAGCTGGAGCAGCGTCTCCGCTTCCTCCTGTATTATAGAAAATAAAGGAGCTGGAGCAGCTTCTCTGCTTCCTCCTGTATTATAGAAAATAAAGGAGCTGTAGCAGCGTCACTGCTTCCTCCTGTATTATAGAAAATAAAGGTGCTGGAGCAGCGTCACTGCTTCCTCCTGTATTATAGAAAATAAAGGAGCTGGAGCAGCGACACTGCTTCCTCCTGTATTATAGAAAATAAACGAGCTGGAGCAGCGTCACTGCTTCCTCCTGTATTATAGAAAATAAAGGTGCTGGAGCAGCGTCTCTGCTTCCACCTGTATTATAGAAAATAAAGGAGCTGGAGCAACGTCATGCTTCCTCCAGTATTATAGAAAATAAAGGAGCCGGAGCAGCGTAACTGCTTCGTCCTGTATTGTAGAAAATAAAGGAACTGGAGCAGAGTCACTTTTTCCTGCTGTATTATAGAAAATAAAGGAGCTGGAGCAGCGTCACTGATTCCTCCTGTATTATAGAAAATAAAGGAGTTGGAGCAGCGTCCCTGCTCCCTCCTGTATTATAGAAAATAAAGGAGCTGGAGCAGCGTCACTGCTTCCTCCTGTATTATAGAAAATTAAGGAGCTGGAGCAGCGTCACTTTTTCCTCCTGTATTATAGAAAATAAAGGAGCTGGAGCAGCGTCTCTTCTTTCTCATGTATTATAGAAAATAAAGAAGCTGGAGCAGCGTCAATGCTTCCTCCTGTATTATAGAAAATAAAGGAGCTGGAGCAGCGTCGCTACTTCCACATGTATTATAGAAAGTAAAGGAGCTGGAGCAGCGTCTCTGCTTCCTCCTGTATTACAGAAAATACAGCATCTGGGGCAGAGTCACTGCTTCCTCCTGTATTATAGAAAATAAAGTAGCTGGAGCAGCGTCACTGCTTCCTCCAGTAGTATAGAAAATAAAGGAGCTGGAGCAGAGTCACTGCTTCCTCCTGTATTATAGAAAATAAAGGAGCTGGAGCAGCGTCACTACTTCCTCCTGTATTATAGAAAATAAAGGAGCTGGAGCAGAGTCACTGCTTCCTCCTGTGTTATAGAAAATAAACGAAGTGGAGCAGCGACACTGCTTCCTCCTGTATTATAGAAAATAAACGAGCTGGAACAGCGTCACACCTTCCTCCTGTATTATAGAAAATAAAGTAGCTGGAGCAGCGTCACTGCTTCCTCCAGTAGTATAGAAAATAAAGGAGCTGGAGCAGAGTCACTGCTTCCTCCTGTATTATAGAAAAAAAAGAAGCTGGAGCAGAGTCACTGTTTCCTCCTGTATTATAGAAAATAAAGGAGCTGGAACAGCGTCACAGCTTCCTCCTGTGTTATAGAAAATAAAGGAGCTGGAGCAGCGACACTGCTTCCTCCTGTATTATAGAAAATAAACGAGCTGGAGCAGCGTCACTGCTTCCTCCTGTATCATAGAAAATAAAGTAGCTGGAGCAGCGTCACTGCTTCCTCCTGTATTATAGAAAATAAAGGAGCTGGAGCAGCGTCTCTACTTCCTCCTGTCTTATTGAATAAAAAGGAGCAGGAGCAGCGTCACTGCTTCCTCATGTATTATAGAAAATAAAGGAGCTGGAGCAGCGTCACTGCTTCCTCCTGCATTATAGAAAATAAAGGACCTGGAGCAGCGTCACTGCTTCCTCCTGTATTATAGAAAATAAAGGAGCTGGAGCAGCGTCACTGCTTCCTCCTGCATTATAGAAAATAAAGGACCTGGAGCAGCGTCTCTGCTTCCTCCTGTATTATAGAAAATAAAGGATCTGGAGCAGCGTCACTGCTTCCTCCCGTATTATAGAAAATAAAGGAGCTGGAGCAGCGTCACTGCTTCCTCCTGTATTATAGAAAATAAAGGATCTGGAGCAGCGTCACTGCTTCCTCCCGTATTATAGAAAATAAAGGAGCTGGAGCAGCGTCACTGCTTCCTCCTGTATTATAGAAAATAAAGGAGCTGGAGCAGCGTCACTGCTTCCTGCTGTATTATAGAAAATAGAGGAGCTGGAGCTGCGACTCTGCTTCCTCCTGTATTATAGAAAATAAAGGAGCTGGAGCAGCGTCTATACTTCCTCCTGCATTATAGTAAATAAAGGAGCGGGAGCAGCGTCACTGCTTCCTCCTGTATTATAGAAAATTAACGAGCTGGAGCAGCGTTTCTGCTTCCTCCTGTATTGTAGAAAATAAAGGTGCTGGAGCAGCATCACTGCTTCCTCCTGTATTATAGAAAATAAAGGAGCTGGAGCAGCGTCACTACTTCCTCCTGTATTATAGAAAATAAATGAGCTGGAGCCGTGTCTCTTCTTCCTCATGTATTATCGAAAATAAAGGAGCTGGAGCAGCGTCACCGCTACCTCCTGTATTATAGAAAATAAAGGAGCTGGAGCAGCGTCACTGCTTCCTCCCGTATTATAGAAAATAAAGGAGCTGGAGCAGCGTCACTGCTTCCTCCGGTATTATAGAAAATAAAGGAGCTGGAGCAGCGTCACTGCTTCCTCCTGTATTATAGAAAATAAAGGAGCTGGAGCAGAGTCACTGCTTCCTCCTGTGTTATAGAAAATAAAGGAGCTGGAGCAGCGTCTCTGCCTCCTCCTGTATTATAGAAAATAAAGGAGCTGGAGCAGAGTCACTGCTTCCTCCTGTTTTCTCGAAAATAAATGAGCTGGAGCAGCGTCTCTGCTTCCTCCTGTATTATAGAAAATAAAGGAGCTGGAGCAGAGTCACTGCTTCCACCTGTATTACAGAAAATAAAGGAGCAGGAGCAGCGTCACTGCTTCCTCCTGTATTATAGAAAATAAAGGAGCTGGAGCAGCGTCTCCGCTTCCTCCTGTATTATAGAAAATAAAGGAGCTGGAGCAGCTTCTCTGCTTCCTCCTGTATTATAGAAAATAAAGGAGCTGTAGCAGCGTCACTGCTTCCTCCTGTATTATAGAAAATAAAGGTGCTGGAGCAGCGTCACTGCTTCCTCCTGTATTATAGAAAATAAAGGAGCTGGAGCAGCGACACTGCTTCCTCCTGTATTATAGAAAATAAACGAGCTGGAGCAGCGTCACTGCTTCCTCCTGTATTATAGAAAATAAAGGAGCTGGAGCAGCGTCTCTGCTTCCACCTGTATTATAGAAAATAAAGGAGCTGGAGCAACGTCATGCTTCCTCCAGTATTATAGAAAATAAAGGAGCCGGAGCAGCGTAACTGCTTCGTTCTGTATTGTAGAAAATAAAGGAACTGGAGCAGAGTCACTTTTTCCTGCTGTATTATAGAAAATAAAGGAGCTGGAGCAGCGTCACTGATTCCTCCTGTATTATAGAAAATAAAGGAGCTGGAGCAGCGTCCCTGCTTCCTCCTGTATTATAGAAAAGAAAGCAGTTGGAGCAGCGTCACTGCTTCCTCCTGTATTATAGAAAATTAAGGAGCTGGAGCAGCGTTACTGCTTCCTCCCTTATTAAAGAAAATAAAGGAGCTGGAGCCGTGTCTCTTCTTCCTCATGTATTATAGAAAATAAAGGAGCTGGAGCAGGGTCACTTTTTCCTCCTGTATTATAGAAAATAAAGGAGCTGGAGCAGCGTCACTTCTTCTTCCTGTATTATAGAAAATAAAGAAGCTGGAGCAGCGTCAGTGCTTCCTCCTGTAATATAGAAAATAAAGGAGATGGAGCAGCGTCGCTACTTCCACATGTATGATAGAAATTAAAGGAGCTGGAGCAGCGTCACTGCTTCCTCCTGTATTATAGAAAGTAAAGGAGCTGGAGCAGCGTCTCTGCTTCCTCCTGTATTACAGAAAATACAGCATCTGGGGCAGAGTCACTGCTTCCTCCTGTATTATAGAAAATAAAGTAGCTGGAGCAGCGTCACTGCTTCCTCCAGTAGTATAGAAAATGAAGGAGCTGGAGCAGAGTCACTGCTTCCTCCTGTATTATAGAAAATAAAGGAGCTGGAGCAGCGTCACTACTTCCTCCTGTATTATAGAAAATAAAGGAGCTGGAGCAGAGTCACTGCTTCCTCCTGTGTTAAAGAAAATAAACGAGCTGGAGCTGCGTCACTGCTTCCTCCTGTATTATAGAAAATAAAGGAGCTGGAGCAGAGTCACTGTTTCCTCCTGTATTATAGAAAATAAAGGAGCTTGAACAGCGTCACAGCTTCCTCCTGTATTATAGAAAATAAAGGAGCTGGAGCAGCGACACTGCTTCCTCCTGTATTGTAGAAAATAAACGAGCTGGAGCAGCGTCACTGCTTCCTCCTGTATCATAGAAAATAAAGGAGCTGGAGCAGCGTCACTGCTTCCTCCTGTATTATAGAAAATAAAAGAGCTGGAGCAGCGCCTCTACTTCCTCCTGTATTATGGAAAATAAAGGAGCTGGAGCAGCTTCTCTGCTTCCTCATGTATTATAGAAAATAAAGGAGGTGGAGCAGCATCACTGCTTCCTCCTGTATTATAGAAAATAAAGGAGCTGGAGCAGCGTCACTGCTTATTCCTGTATTATATAAAATAAAGGAGCTGGAGCAGCGTCTCTACTTCCTCCTGTCTTATTGAATAAAAAGGAGCAGGAGCAGCGTCACTGCTTCCTCATGTATTATAGAAAATAAAGGAGGTGGAGCAGCATCACTGCTTCCTCCTGTGTTATACAAAATAAAGGAGCTGGAGAAACGTCACTGCTTCCTCCTGTATTATAGAAAATAAAGGAGCTTGAGCAGCGACACTGCTTCCTCTTGTATTATAGAAAATATAGGAGCTGGAGCAGCGTCACTGCTTCCTCCTGTATTATAGAAAATAAAGGAGCTGGAGCAGCGTCACTGCTTCCTCCGGTATTATAGAAAATAACGGAGCTGGAGCAGCGTCACTGCTTCCTCCTGTATTATAGAAAATTAAGGAAATGGAGCAGCGTCACTGCTTCCTCCCGTATTAAAGAAAATAAAGGAGCTGGAGCCGTGTCTCTTCTTCCTCATGTATTATAGAAAATTAAGGAGCTGGAGCAGCGTCACTGCTTCCTCCCGTATTATAGAAAATAAAGGAGCTGGAATAGCGTCACTGCTTCCTCCTGTATAATAGAAAATAAAGGAGCTGGAGCAGCGTCACTGCTTCCACCCGTATTATAGAAAATAAAGGAGCTGGAACAGCGTCACTGCTTCCTCCTGTATTACAGAAAATAAAGGAGCTGGAGCAGCATCACTGCTTCCTCCTGTATTATAGAAAATAAAGGAGCTGGAGCAGCGTCACTGCTTATTCCTGTATTATAGAAAATAAAGGAGCTGGAGCAGCGTCACTGCTTCCTCCCGTATTATAGAAAATAAAGGAGCTGGAACAGCGTCACTGCTTCCTCCTGTATAATAGAAAATAAAGGAGCTGGAGCAGCGCCTCTACTTCCTCCTGTATTATAGAAAATAAAGGAGCTGGAGCAACGTCACGGCTTCCTCATGTATTATAGAAAATAAAGGAGGTGGAGCAGCATCACTGCTTCCTCCTGTATTATAGAAAATAAAGGAGCTGGAGAAGCGTCACTGCTTATTCCTGTATTATAGAAAATAAAGGAGCTGGAGCAGCGTCTCTACTTCCTCCTGTATTATAGAATAAAAAGGAGCAGGAGCAGCGTCACTGCTTCCTCATGTATTATAGAAAATAAAGGAGGTGGAGCAGCATCACTGCTTCCTCCTGTGTTAAACAAAATAAAGGAGCTGGAGCAGCGTCACTGCTTCCTCCTGTATTATAGAAAATAAAGGAGCTGGAGCAGCGACACTGCTTCCTCCTGTATTATAGAAAATAAAGGACCTGGAGCAGCGTCACTGCTTCCTCCTGTATTATAGAAAATAAAGGAGCTGGAGCAGCGTCACTGCTTCCTCCGGTATTATAGAAAATAATGGAGCTGGAGCAGCGTCACTGCTTCCTCCTGTATTATAGAAAAAAAAGGAGCTGGAGCAGCGTCTCTGCTTCCACCTGTATTATATAAAATATAGGATCTGGAGCAGCGTCACTGCTTCCTCCTGTATTATAGAAAATTAAGGAGCTGGAGCAGCGTCACTGCTTCCTCCCGTATTAAAGAAAATAAAGGAGCTGGAGCAGTGTCTCTTCTTCCTCATGTATTATAGAAAATAAAGGAGCTGGAGCAGCGTCACTGCTTCCTCCCGTATTATAGAAAATAAAGGAGCTGGAACAGCGTCACTGCTTCCTCCTGTATTATAGAAAATAAAGGAGCTGGAGCAGCGTCTCTGCTTCCTCCTGTATTACAGAAAATAAAGGAGCTGGAGCAGCGTCACTGCTTATTCCTGTATTATAGAAAATAAAGGAGCTGGAGCAGCGTCTCTACTTCCTCCTGTATTATAGAATAAAAAGGAGCAGGAGCAGCGTCACTGCTTCCTCATGTATTATAGAAAATAAAGGAGGTGGAGCAGCATCACTGCTTCCTCCTGTGTTAAACAAAATAAAGGAGCTGGAGCAGCGTCACTGCTTCCTCCTGTATTATAGAAAATAAAGGAGCTGGAGCAGCGACACTGCTTCCTCCTGTATTATAGAAAATAAAGGACCTGGAGCAGCGTCACTGCTTCCTCCTGTATTATAGAAAATAAAGGAGCTGGAGCAGCGTCACTGCTTCCTCCGGTATTATAGAAAATAAAGGAGCTGGAGCAGCGTCACTGCTTCCTCCTGTATTATAGAAAAAAAAGGAGCTGGAGCAGCGTCTCTGCTTCCACCTGTATTATATAAAATATAGGATCTGGAGCAGCGTCACTGCTTCCTCCTGTGTTATAGAAAATAAAGGAGCTGGAGCAGCGTCTCTGCCTCCTCCTGTATTATAGAAAATAAAGGAGCTGGAGCAGAGTCACTGCTTCCTCCTGTTTTCTCGAAAATAAATGAGCTGGAGCAGCGTCTCTGCTTCCTCCTGTATTATAGAAAATAAAGGAGCTGGAGCAGAGTCACTGCTTCCACCTGTATTACAGAAAATAAAGGAGCAGGAGCAGCGTCACTGCTTCCTCCTGTATTATAGAAAATAAAGGAGCTGGAGCAGCGTCTTCGCTTCCTCCTGTATTATAGAAAATAAAGGAGCTGGAGCAGCTTCTCTGCTTCCTCCTGTATTATAGAAAATAAAGGAGCTGTAGCAGCGTCACTGCTTCCTCCTGTATTATAGAAAATAAAGGTGCTGGAGCAGCGTCACTGCTTCCTCCTGTATTATAGAAAATAAAGGAGCTGGAGCAGCGACACTGCTTCCTCCTGTATTATAGAAAATAAACGAGCTGGAGCAGCGTCACTGCTTCCTCCTGTATTATAGAAAATAAAGGAGCTGGAGCAGCGTCTCTGCTTCCACCTGTATTATAGAAAATAAAGGAGCTGGAGCAACGTCATGCTTCCTCCAGTATTATAGAAAATAAAGGAGCCGGAGCAGCGTAACTGCTTCGTTCTGTATTGTAGAAAATAAAGGAACTGGAGCAGTGTCACTTTTTCTGCTGTATAATACAAAATAAAGGAGCTGGAGCAGCGTCACTGATTCCTCCTGTATTATAGAAAATAAAGGAGCTGGAGCAGCGTCCCTGCTTCCTCCTGTATTATAGAAAAGAAAGCAGTTGGAGCAGCGTCACTGCTTCCTCCTGTATTATAGAAAATTAAGGAGCTGGAGCAGCGTTACTGCTTCCTCCCTTATTAAAGAAAATAAAGGAGCTGGAGCCGTGTCTCTTCTTCCTCATGTATTATAGAAAATAAAGGAGCTGGAGCAGCGTCACTGCTTCCTCCTGTATTATAGCAAATAAAGGAGCTGGAGCAGGGTCACTTTTTCCTCCTGTATTATAGAAAATAAAGGAGCTGGAGCAGCGTCACTTCTTCTTCCTGTATTATAGAAAATAAAGAAGCTGGAGCAGCGTCAGTGCTTCCTCCTGTAATATAGAAAATAAAGGAGATGGAGCAGCGTCGCTACTTCCACATGTATGATAGAAATTAAAGGAGCTGGAGCAGCGTCACTGCTTCCTCCTGTATTATAGAAAGTAAAGGAGCTGGAGCAGCGTCTCTGCTTCCTCCTGTATTACAGAAAATACAGCATCTGGGGCAGAGTCACTGCTTCCTCCTGTATTATAGAAAATAAAGTAGCTGGAGCAGCGTCACTGCTTCCTCCAGTAGTATAGAAAATGAAGGAGCTGGAGCAGAGTCACTGCTTCCTCCTGTATTATAGAAAATAAAGGAGCTGGAGCAGCGTCACTACTTCCTCCTGTATTATAGAAAATAAAGGAGCTGGAGCAGAGTCACTGCTTCCTCCTGTGTTAAAGAAAATAAACGAGCTGGAGCTGCGTCACTGCTTCCTCCTGTATTATAGAAAATAAAGGAGCTGGAGCAGAGTCACTGTTTCCTCCTGTATTATAGAAAATAAAGGAGCTTGAACAGCGTCACAGCTTCCTCCTGTATTGTAGAAAATAAACGAGCTGGAGCAGCGTCACTGCTTCCTCCTGTATCATAGAAAATAAAGGAGCTGGAGCAGCGTCACTGCTTCCTCCTGTATTATAGAAAATAAAAGAGCTGGAGCAGCGCCTCTACTTCCTCCTGTATTATGGAAAATAAAGGAGCTGGAGCAGCTTCTCTGCTTCCTCATGTATTATAGAAAATAAAGGAGGTGGAGCAGCATCACTGCTTCCTCCTGTATTATAGAAAATAAAGGAGCTGGAGCAGCGTCACTGCTTATTCCTGTATTATATAAAATAAAGGAGCTGGAGCAGCGTCTCTACTTCCTCCTGTCTTATTGAATAAAAAGGAGCAGGAGCAGCGTCACTGCTTCCTCATGTATTATAGAAAATAAAGGAGGTGGAGCAGCATCACTGCTTCCTCCTGTGTTATACAAAATAAAGGAGCTGGAGAAACGTCACTGCTTCCTCCTGTATTATAGAAAATAAAGGAGCTTGAGCAGCGACACTGCTTCCTCTTGTATTATAGAAAATAAAGGAGCTGGAGCAGCGTCACTGCTTCCTCCTGTATTATAGAAAATAAAGGAGCTGGAGCAGCGTCACTGCTTCCTCCGGTATTATAGAAAATAACGGAGCTGGAGCAGCGTCACTGCTTCCTCCTGTATTATAGAAAATTAAGGAAATGGAGCAGCGTCACTGCTTCCTCCCGTATTAAAGAAAATAAAGGAGCTGGAGCCGTGTCTCTTCTTCCTCATGTATTATAGAAAATTAAGGAGCTGGAGCAGCGTCACTGCTTCCTCCCGTATTATAGAAAATAAAGGAGCTGGAATAGCGTCACTGCTTCCTCCTGTATAATAGAAAATAAAGGAGCTGGAGCAGCGTCACTGCTTCCACCCGTATTATAGAAAATAAAGGAGCTGGAACAGCGTCACTGCTTCCTCCTGTATTACAGAAAATAAAGGAGCTGGAGCAGCATCACTGCTTCCTCCTGTATTATAGAAAATAAAGGAGCTGGAGCAGCGTCACTGCTTATTCCTGTATTATAGAAAATAAAGGAGCTGGAGCAGCGTCACTGCTTCCTCCCGTATTATAGAAAATAAAGGAGCTGGAACAGCGTCACTGCTTCCTCCTGTATAATAGAAAATAAAGGAGCTGGAGCAGCGCCTCTACTTCCTCCTGTATTATAGAAAATAAAGGAGCTGGAGCAACGTCACGGCTTCCTCATGTATTATAGAAAATAAAGGAGGTGGAGCAGCATCACTGCTTCCTCCTGTATTATAGAAAATAAAGGAGCTGGAGAAGCGTCACTGCTTATTCCTGTATTATAGAAAATAAAGGAGCTGGAGCAGCGTCTCTACTTCCTCCTGTATTATAGAATAAAAAGGAGCAGGAGCAGCGTCACTGCTTCCTCATGTATTATAGAAAATAAAGGAGGTGGAGCAGCATCACTGCTTCCTCCTGTGTTAAACAAAATAAAGGAGCTGGAGCAGCGTCACTGCTTCCTCCTGTATTATAGAAAATAAAGGAGCTGGAGCAGCGACACTGCTTCCTCCTGTATTATAGAAAATAAAGGACCTGGAGCAGCGTCACTGCTTCCTCCTGTATTATAGAAAATAAAGGAGCTGGAGCAGCGTCACTGCTTCCTCCGGTATTATAGAAAATAATGGAGCTGGAGCAGCGTCACTGCTTCCTCCTGTATTATAGAAAAAAAAGGAGCTGGAGCAGCGTCTCTGCTTCCACCTGTATTATATAAAATATAGGATCTGGAGCAGCGTCACTGCTTCCTCCTGTATTATAGAAAATTAAGGAGCTGGAGCAGCGTCACTGCTTCCTCCCGTATTAAAGAAAATAAAGGAGCTGGAGCAGTGTCTCTTCTTCCTCATGTATTATAGAAAATAAAGGAGCTGGAGCAGCGTCACTGCTTCCTCCCGTATTATAGAAAATAAAGGAGCTGGAACAGCGTCACTGCTTCCTCCTGTATTATAGAAAATAAAGGAGCTGGAGCAGCGTCTCTGCTTCCTCCTGTATTACAGAAAATAAAGGAGCTGGAGCAGCGTCACTGCTTATTCCTGTATTATAGAAAATAAAGGAGCTGGAGCAGCGTCTCTACTTCCTCCTGTATTATAGAATAAAAAGGAGCAGGAGCAGCGTCACTGCTTCCTCATGTATTATAGAAAGTAAAGGAGGTGGAGCAGCATCACTGCTTCCTCCTGTGTTAAACAAAATAAAGGAGCTGGAGCAGCGTCACTGCTTCCTCCTGTATTATAGAAAATAAAGGAGCTGGAGCAGCGACACTGCTTCCTCCTGTATTATAGAAAATAAAGGACCTGGAGCAGCGTCACTGCTTCCTCCTGTATTATAGAAAATAAAGGAGCTGGAGCAGCGTCACTGCTTCCTCCGGTATTATAGAAAATAAAGGAGCTGGAGCAGCGTCACTGCTTCCTCCTGTATTATAGAAAAAAAAGGAGCTGGAGCAGCGTCTCTGCTTCCACCTGTATTATATAAAATATAGGATCTGGAGCAGCGTCACTGCTTCCTCCTGTATTATAGAAAATTAAGGAGCTGGAGCAGCGTCACTGCTTCCTCCCGTATTAAAGAAAATAAAGGAGCTGGAGCAGTGTCTCTTCTTCCTCATGTATTATAGAAAATTAAGGAGCTGGAGCAGCGTCACTGCTTCCTCCCGTATTATAGAAAAGAAAGGAGCTGGAACAGCGTCACTGCTTTCTCCTGTATTATAGAAAATAAAGGAGCTGGAGCAGCGTCACTGCTTCCTCCCGTATTATAGAAAATAAAGGAGCTGGAACAGCGTCACTGCTTCCTCCTGTATTATAGAAAATAAAGGAGCTGGAGCAGCGTCTCTGCTTCCTCCTGTATTACAGAAAATAAAGGAGCTGGAGCAGCGTCACTGCTTCTTCCAGTATTATAGAAAATAAAGGAGCTGAACCAGCGTCTCTACTTCCTCCTGCATTATAGAAAATAAAGGAGCTGGAGCAGCGTCACTGCTTCCTCCTGTATTATAGAAAATAAAGGAACTGGAGCAGAGTCACTTTTTCCTACTGTATTTTAGAAAATTAAGGAGCTGGAGCAGCGTCACTGCTTCCTCCTGTATTATAGAAAATAAAGGAGCTGTAGCAGCGTCGCTTCTTCCTCCGATATTAGAAAATAAAGGATCTGGAGCAGCGTCACTGCTTCCTCCTGTATTATAGAAAATTAAGGAGCTGGAGCAGCGTCACTGCTTCCTCCCGTATTAAAGAAAATAAAGGAGCTGGAGCCGTGTCTCTTCTTCCTCCTGTATTATAGAAAATAACGGAGCTGGAGCAGCGTAACTGAGTCCTCCCGTATTATAGAAAATAAAGAAGCTGAAGCAGCGTCTCTACTTCCTCCTGCATTATAGAAAATAAAGGAGCTGGAGCAGCGTCACTGCTTCCTCCTGTATTATAGAAAATTAACGACCTGCTGCAGCGTTTCTGCTTCCTCCTGTATTGTAGAAAATAAATGTGCTGGAGCAGCGTCACTGCTTCCTCCTGTATTATAGAAAATAAAGGAGCTGGAGCAGCGTCACTGCTTCCTCGTGTAATATAGAAAATAAAGGAGCTGGAGCAGCGTCACTGCTTCTTCCTGTATTATTGAAAATAAAGGAGCTGGAGCAGCGCCTCTGCTTCCTCCTGTATTATAGAAAATAAAGGAGCTGGAGCAGCGTCACTGCTTCCTCGTGTATTATAGAAAATAGAGGAGGTGGAGCAGCATCACTGATTCCTCCTGTGTAATAAAAAATAAAGGAGCTGGAGCAGCGTCACTGCTTCCTCGTGTAATATAGAAAATAAAGGACCTGGAGCAGCGTCACTGCTTCTTCCTGTATTATTGAAAATAAAGGAGCTGGAGCAGCGTCACTGCTACCTCCTGTATTATAGAAAATAAAGGAGCTGGAGCAGCGTCACTAATTCCTCCTGTATTATAGAAGATAAAGGAGCTGGAGCAGCGTCACTGCTTCCTCTGGTATTATAGAAAATAAAGGTGCTGGAGCAGTGTCACTGCTTCCTCCTGAATTATTGAAGATAAATGAGCTGTTGCAGCGTCACTGCTTCCTCCTGTATTATCGAAAATAAAGGATTTGGAGCAGCGTCACTGCTTCCTCCTGTATTATAGAAAATAAAGGAGCTGGAGCAGCGTCTCTGCTTCCTCCTGTATTATAGAAAATAAAGGAGCTGGAGCAGAGTCACTGCTTCCTCCTGTATTATAGAAAATAAAGGAGCTGGAGCAGCGTCACTGCTTCCTCCTGTATTATAGAAAATAAAGGAGCTGGAGCAGCGTCTCCGCTTCCTCCTGTATTATAGAAAATAAAGGAGCTGGAGCAGCTTCTCTGCTTCCTCCTGTATTATAGAAAATAAAGGAGCTGTAGCAGCGTCACTGCTTCCTCCTGTATTATAGAAAATAAAGGTGCTGGAGCAGCGTCACTGCTTCCTCCTGTATTATAGAAAATAAAGGAGCTGGAGCAGCGACACTGCTTCCTCCTGTATTATAGAAAATAAACGAGCTGGAGCAGCGTCACTGCTTCCTCCTGTATTATAGAAAATAAAGGTGCTGGAGCAGCGTCTCTGCTTCCACCTGTATTATAGAAAATAAAGGAGCTGGAGCAACGTCATGCTTCCTCCAGTATTATAGAAAATAAAGGAGCCGGAGCAGCGTAACTGCTTCGTCCTGTATTGTAGAAAATAAAGGAACTGGAGCAGAGTCACTTTTTCCTGCTGTATTATAGAAAATAAAGGAGCTGGAGCAGCGTCACTGATTCCTCCTGTATTATAGAAAATAAAGGAGCTGGAGCAGCGTCCCTGCTCCCTCCTGTATTATAGAAAATAAAGGAGCTGGAGCAGCGTCACTGCTTCCTCCTGTATTATAGAAAATAAAGGAGCTGGAGCAGCGTCTCTTCTTCCTCATGTATTATAGAAAATAAAGAAGCTGGAGCAGCGTCAATGCTTCCTCCTGTATTATAGAAAATAAAGGAGCTGGAGCAGCGTCGCTACTTCCACATGTATTATAGAAAGTAAAGGAGCTGGAGCAGCGTCTCTGCTTCCTCCTGTATTACAGAAAATACAGCATCTGGGGCAGAGTCACTGCTTCCTCCTGTATTATAGAAAATAAAGTAGCTGGAGCAGCGTCACTGCTTCCTCCAGTAGTATAGAAAATAAAGGAGCTGGAGCAGAGTCACTGCTTCCTCCTGTATTATAGAAAATAAAGGAGCTGGAGCAGCGTCTCTTCTTCCTCATGTATTATAGAAAATAAAGAAGCTGGAGCAGCGTCAATGCTTCCTCCTGTATTATAGAAAATAAAGGAGCTGGAGCAGCGTCGCTACTTCCACATGTATTATAGAAAGTAAAGGAGCTGGAGCAGCGTCTCTGCTTCCTCCTGTATTACAGAAAATACAGCATCTGGGGCAGAGTCACTGCTTCCTCCTGTATTATAGAAAATAAAGTAGCTGGAGCAGCGTCACTGCTTCCTCCAGTAGTATAGAAAATAAAGGAGCTGGAGCAGAGTCACTGCTTCCTCCTGTATTATAGAAAATAAAGGAGCTGGAGCAGCGTCACTACTTCCTCCTGTATTATAGAAAATAAAGGAGCTGGAGCAGAGTCACTGCTTCCTCCTGTGTTATAGAAAATAAACGAAGTGGAGCAGCGACACTGCTTCCTCCTGTATTATAGAAAATAAACGAGCTGGACCAGCGTCACACCTTCCTCCTGTATTATAGAAAATAAAGTAGCTGGAGCAGCGTCACTGCTTCCTCCAGTAGTATAGAAAATAAAGGAGCTGGAGCAGAGTCACTGCTTCCTCCTGTATTATAGAAAAAAAAGAAGCTGGAGCAGAGTCACTGTTTCCTCCTGTATTATAGAAAATAAAGGAGCTGGAACAGCGTCACAGCTTCCTCCTGTGTTATAGAAAATAAAGGAGCTGGAGCAGCGACACTGCTTCCTCCTGTATTATAGAAAATAAACGAGCTGGAGCAGCGTCACTGCTTCCTCCTGTATCATAGAAAATAAAGTAGCTGGAGCAGCGTCACTGCTTCCTCCTGTATTATAGAAAATAAAGGAGCTGGAGCAGCGTCTCTACTTCCTCCTGTCTTATTGAATAAAAAGGAGCAGGAGCAGCGTCACTGCTTCCTCATGTATTATAGAAAATAAAGGAGCTGGAGCAGCGTCACTGCTTCCTCCTGCATTATAGAAAATAAAGGACCTGGAGCAGCGTCACTGCTTCCTCCTGTATTATAGAAAATAAAGGAGCTGGAGCAGCGTCACTGCTTCCTCCTGCATTATAGAAAATAAAGGACCTGGAGCAGCGTCTCTGCTTCCTCCTGTATTATAGAAAATAAAGGATCTGGAGCAGCGTCACTGCTTCCTCCCGTATTATAGAAAATAAAGGAGCTGGAGCAGCGTCACTGCTTCCTCCTGTACTATAGAAAATAAAGGAGCTGGAGCAGCGTCGCTGCTTCCTCCTGTATTATAGAAAATAAAGGATCTGGAGCAGCGTCACTGCTTCCTCCCGTATTATAGAAAATAAAGGAGCTGGAGCAGCGTCACTGCTTCCTCCTGTATTATAGAAAATAAAGGAGCTGGAGCAGCGTCACTGCTTCCTGCTGTATTATAGAAAATAGAGGAGCTGGAGCTGCGACTCTGCTTCCTCCTGTATTATAGAAAATAAAGGAGCTGGAGCAGCGTCTATACTTCCTCCTGCATTATAGTAAATAAAGGAGCGGGAGCAGCGTCACTGCTTCCTCCTGTATTATAGAAAATTAACGAGCTGGAGCAGCGTTTCTGCTTCCTCCTGTATTGTAGAAAATAAAGGTGCTGGAGCAGCATCACTGCTTCCTCCTGTATTATAGAAAATAAAGGAGCTGGAGCAGCGTCACTACTTCCTCCTGTATTATAGAAAATAAAGGAGCTGGAGCCGTGTCTCTTCTTCCTCATGTATTATCGAAAATAAAGGAGCTGGAGCAGCGTCACCGCTACCTCCTGTATTATAGAAAATAAAGGAGCTGGAGCAGCGTCACTGCTTCCTCCCGTATTATAGAAAATAAAGGAGCTGGAGCAGCGTCACTGCTTCCTCCTGTATTATAGAAAATAAAGGAGCTGGAGCAGCGTCACTGCTTCCTCCTGTATTATAGAAAATAAAGGAGCTGGAGCAGAGTCACTGCTTCCTCCTGTGTTATAGAAAATAAAGGAGCTGGAGCAGCGTCTCTGCCTCCTCCTGTATTATAGAAAATAAAGGAGCTGGAGCAGAGTCACTGCTTCCTCCTGTTTTCTCGAAAATAAATGAGCTGGAGCAGCGTCTCTGCTTCCTCCTGTATTATAGAAAATAAAGGAGCTGGAGCAGAGTCACTGCTTCCACCTGTATTACAGAAAATAAAGGAGCAGGAGCAGCGTCACTGCTTCCTCCTGTATTATAGAAAATAAAGGAGCTGGAGCAGCGTCTCCGCTTCCTCCTGTATTATAGAAAATAAAGGAGCTGGAGCAGCTTCTCTGCTTCCTCCTGTATTATAGAAAATAAAGGAGCTGTAGCAGCGTCACTGCTTCCTCCTGTATTATAGAAAATAAAGGTGCTGGAGCAGCGTCACTGCTTCCTCCTGTATTATAGAAAATAAAGGAGCTGGAGCAGCGACACTGCTTCCTCCTGTATTATAGAAAATAAACGAGCTGGAGCAGCGTCACTGCTTCCTCCTGTATTATAGAAAATAAAGGAGCTGGAGCAGCGTCTCTGCTTCCACCTGTATTATAGAAAATAAAGGAGGTGGAGCAACGTCATGCTTCCTCCAGTATTATAGAAAATAAAGGAGCCGGAGCAGCGTAACTGCTTCGTTCTGTATTGTAGAAAATAAAGGAACTGGAGCAGAGTCACTTTTTCCTGCTGTATTATAGAAAATAAAGGAGCTGGAGCAGCGTCACTGATTCCTCCTGTATTATAGAAAATAAAGGAGCTGGAGCAGCGTCCCTGCTTCCTCCTGTATTATAGAAAAGAAAGCAGTTGGAGCAGCGTCACTGCTTCCTCCTGTATTATAGAAAATTAAGGAGCTGGAGCAGCGTTACTGCTTCCTCCCTTATTAAAGAAAATAAAGGAGCTGGAGCCGTGTCTCTTCTTCCTCATGTATTATAGAAAATAAAGGAGCTGGAGCAGCGTCACTGCTTCCTCCTGTATTATAGCAAATAAAGGAGCTGGAGCAGGGTCACTTTTTCCTCCTGTATTATAGAAAATAAAGGAGCTGGAGCAGCGTCACTTCTTCTTCCTGTATTATAGAAAATAAAGAAGCTGGAGCAGCGTCAGTGCTTCCTCCTGTAATATAGAAAATAAAGGAGATGGAGCAGCGTCGCTACTTCCACATGTATGATAGAAATTAAAGGAGCTGGAGCAGCGTCACTGCTTCCTCCTGTATTATAGAAAGTAAAGGAGCTGGAGCAGCGTCTCTGCTTCCTCCTGTATTACAGAAAATACAGCATCTGGGGCAGAGTCACTGCTTCCTCCTGTATTATAGAAAATAAAGTAGCTGGAGCAGCGTCACTGCTTCCTCCAGTAGTATAGAAAATGAAGGAGCTGGAGCAGAGTCACTGCTTCCTCCTGTATTATAGAAAATAAAGGAGCTGGAGCAGCGTCACTACTTCCTCCTGTATTATAGAAAATAAAGGAGCTGGAGCAGAGTCACTGCTTCCTCCTGTGTTAAAGAAAATAAACGAGCTGGAGCTGCGTCACTGCTTCCTCCTGTATTATAGAAAATAAAGGAGCTGGAGCAGAGTCACTGTTTCCTCCTGTATTATAGAAAATAAAGGAGCTTGAACAGCGTCACAGCTTCCTCCTGTATTATAGAAAATAAAGGAGCTGGAGCAGCGACACTGCTTCCTCCTGTATTGTAGAAAATAAACGAGCTGGAGCAGCGTCACTGCTTCCTCCTGTATTATAGAAAATAAAGGAGCTGGAGCAGCGTCACTGCTTCCTCCTGTATTATAGAAAATAAAAGAGCTGGAGCAGCGCCTCTACTTCCTCCTGTATTATGGAAAATAAAGGAGCTGGAGCAGCTTCTCTGCTTCCTCATGTATTATAGAAAATAAAGGAGGTGGAGCAGCATCACTGCTTCCTCCTGTATTATAGAAAATAAAGGAGCTGGAGCAGCGTCACTGCTTATTCCTGTATTATATAAAATAAAGGAGCTGGAGCAGCGTCTCTACTTCCTCCTGTCTTATTGAATAAAAAGGAGCAGGAGCAGCGTCACTGCTTCCTCATGTATTATAGAAAATAAAGGAGGTGGAGCAGCGTCACTGCTTCCTCCTGTGTTATACAAAATAAAGGAGCTGGAGAAACGTCACTGCTTCCTCCTGTATTATAGAAAATAAAGGAGCTTGAGCAGCGACACTGCTTCCTCTTGTATTATAGAAAATATAGGAGCTGGAGCAGCGTCACTGCTTCCTCCTGTATTATAGAAAATAAAGGAGCTGGAGCAGCGTCACTGCTTCCTCCGGTATTATAGAAAATAACGGAGCTGGAGCAGCGTCACTGCTTCCTCCTGTATTATAGAAAATTAAGGAAATGGAGCAGCGTCACTGCTTCCTCCCGTATTAAAGAAAATAAAGGAGCTGGAGCCGTGTCTCTTCTTCCTCATGTATTATAGAAAATTAAGGAGCTGGAGCAGCGTCACTGCTTCCTCCCGTATTATAGAAAATAAAGGAGCTGGAACAGCGTCACTGCTTCCTCCTGTATAATAGAAAATAAAGGAGCTGGAGCAGCGTCACTGCTTCCACCCGTATTATAGAAAATAAAGGAGCTGGAACAGCGTCACTGCTTCCTCCTGTATTACAGAAAATAAAGGAGCTGGAGCAGCGTCACTGCTTCCTCCAGTATTATAGAAAATAAAGGAGCTGAACCAGCGTCTCTACATCCTCCTGCATTATAGAAAATAAAGGACCTGGAGCAGCGTCACTGCTTCCTCCTGTATTATAGAAAATAAAGGAGCTGGAGCTGAGTCACTTTTTTCTACTGTATTTTAGAAAATAAAGGAGCTGGAGCAGTGTCACTGCTTCCTCCTGTATTATAGAAAATAAAGGAGCTGGAGCAGCGTCGCTGCTTCCTCCTGTATTATAGAAAATAAAGGATCTGGAGCAGCGTCACTGCTTCCTCCTGGAGATAGAAAATTAAGGAGCTGGAGCAGCGTCACTGCTTCCTCCTGTATTAAAGAAAATAAAGGAGCTTGAGCCGTGTCTCTTCTTCCTCATGTATTATAGAAAATAAAGGAGCTGGAGCAGCGTCACTGCTTCCTCCCGTATTATAGAAAATAAAGGAGCTGGAGCAGCGTAACTGAGTCCTCCCGTATTATAGAAAATAAATGAGCTGGAGCAGAGTCACTGCTTCCTCCTGTATTATAGAAAATAAAGGAGCTGGAGCAGCGACTATGCTTCCTCCTGTATTATAGAAAATAAAGGAGCTGAAGCAGCGTCTCTATATCCTACTGCATTGTAGAAAATAAAGGAGCTGGAGCAGCGTCAATGCTTCCTCCTGTATTATAGAAAATAAAGGAGCTGGAGTACATCACTGCTTCCTCTTGTATGATGGAAAATAAAGGAGCTGGAGCAGCGTCACTGCTTCCTCCTGTATTATAGAAAATTAACGAGCTGCAGCAGCGTTTCTGCTTCCTCCTGTATTGTAGAAAATAAAGGTGCTGGAACAGCGTCACTGCTTCCTCCTGTATTATAGAAAATAAAGGAGCTGGAGCAGCGTCACTGCTTCATCGTGTATTATAGAAAATAAAGGAGCTGGAGCAGCGTCACTGCTTCTTCCTGTATTATTGAAAATAAAGGAGCTGGAGCAGCGCCTCTGCTTCCTCCTGTATTATAGAAAATAAAGGAGCTGGAGCAGCGTCACTGCTTCCTCATGTATTATAGAAAATAGAGGAGGTGGAGCAGCATCACTGCTTCCTCCTGTGTAATAAAAAATAAAGGAGCTGGAGCAGGGTTACTGCTTCCTCCTGTATTATAGAAAATAAAGGAGCTGGAGCAGAGTCACTGCTTCCTCCTGTATTATAGAAAATAAAGGAGGTGGAGCAGCATCACTACTTCCTCCTGTGTTATACAAAATAAAGGAGCTGGAGCAGCGTCACTGCTTCCTCCTCTATTATAGAAAATAAAGGAGCTGAAGCAGCGACACTGCTTCCTCCTGTATTATAGAAAATAAAGGAGCTGGAGCAGAGTCACTGCTTCCTCCTGTATTATAGAAAATAAAGGAGCTGGAGCTGAGTCACTTTTTTCTACTGTATTTTAGAAAATAAAGGAGCTGGAGCAGTGTCACTGCTTCCTCCTGTATTATAGAAAATAAAGGAGCTGGAGCAGCGTCGCTGCTTCCTCCTGTATTATAGAAAATAAAGGATCTGGAGCAGCGTCACTGCTTCCTCCTGGAGATAGAAAATTAAGGAGCTGGAGCAGCGTCACTGCTTCCTCCTGTATTAAAGAAAATAAAGGAGCTTGAGCCGTGTCTCTTCTTCCTCATGTATTATAGAAAATAAAGGAGCTGGAGCAGCGTCACTGCTTCCTCCCGTATTATAGAAAATAAAGGAGCTGGAGCAGCGTAACTGAGTCCTCCCGTATTATAGAAAATAAATGAGCTGGAGCAGAGTCACTGCTTCCTCCTGTATTATAGAAAATAAAGGAGCTGGAGCAGCGACTATGCTTCCTCCTGTATTATAGAAAATAAAGGAGCTGAAGCAGCGTCTCTATATCCTACTGCATTGTAGAAAATAAAGGAGCTGGAGCAGCGTCAATGCTTCCTCCTGTATTATAGAAAATAAAGGAGCTGGAGTACATCACTGCTTCCTCTTGTATGATGGAAAATAAAGGAGCTGGAGCAGCGTCACTGCTTCCTCCTGTATTATAGAAAATTAACGAGCTGCAGCAGCGTTTCTGCTTCCTCCTGTATTGTAGAAAATAAAGGTGCTGGAACAGCGTCACTGCTTCCTCCTGTATTATAGAAAATAAAGGAGCTGGAGCAGCGTCACTGCTTCATCGTGTATTATAGAAAATAAAGGAGCTGGAGCAGCGCCTCTGCTTCCTCCTGTATTATAGAAAATAAAGGAGCTGGAGCAGCGTCACTGCTTCCTCATGTATTATAGAAAATAGAGGAGGTGGAGCAGCATCACTGCTTCCTCCTGTGTAATAAAAAATAAAGGAGCTGGAGCAGGGTTACTGCTTCCTCCTGTATTATAGAAAATAAAGGAGCTGGAGCAGAGTCACTGCTTCCTCCTGTATTATAGAAAATAAAGGAGGTGGAGCAGCATCACTACTTCCTCCTGTGTTATACAAAATAAAGGAGCTGGAGCAGCGTCACTGCTTCCTCCTCTATTATAGAAAATAAAGGAGCTGAAGCAGCGACACTGCTTCCTCCTGTATTATAGAAAATAAAGGAGCTGGAGCAGAGTCACTGCTTCCTCCTGTATTATAGAAAATAAAGGAGCTGGAGCAGCGTCGCTGCTTCCACCGGTATTATATAAAATAAAGGATCTGGAGCAGCGTCACTGCTTCCTACTGTATTATAGAAAATTAAGGAGCTGGAGCCGTGTCTATTCTTCCTCATGTATTATAGAAAATTAAGGAGCTGGAGCAGCGTCACTGCTTCCTCCTGTAATATAGAAAATAAAGGAGCTGGAGCAGCGTCACTGCTTCCTCCTGTATTATAGAAAATAAAGGAGCTGGAGCAGCGTCACTGCTTCCTCCTGTGTTATACAAAATAAAGGAGCTGGAGCAGCGTCACTGCTTCCTCCTCTATTATAGAAAATAAAGGAGCTGGAGCAGCGTCACTGCTTCCTCCTGTGTTATACAAAATAAAGGAGCTGGAGCAGCGTCACTGCTTCCTCCTCTATTATAGAAAATAAAGGAGCTGGAGCAGCGACACTGCTTCCTCCTGTATTATAGAAAATTAACGAGCTGGAGCAGCGTTTCTGCTTCCTCCTGAATTACAGAAAATAAAGGAGCTGGAGCAGCGTCACTGCTTCCTCCTGTATTATAGAAAATAAAGGAGCTGGAGCAGCGTCACTGCTTCCTCCTGTGTTATACAAAATAAAGGAGCTGGAGCAGCGTCACTGCTTCCTCCTCTATTATAGAAAATAAAGGAGCTGGAGCAGCGACACTGCTTCCTCCTGTATTATAGAAAATTAACGAGCTGGAGCAGCGTTTCTGCTTCCTCCTGTATTGTAGAAAATAAAGGTGCTGGAGCAGCGTCACTGCTTCCTCCTGTATTATAGAAAATAAATGAGCTGGAGCAGCGTCTCTGCTTCCTCCTGTATTATAGAAAATAAAGGAGCTGGAGCAGAGTCACTGCTTCCTCCTGTATTATAGAAAATAAAGGAGCTGGAGCAGCGTCACTGCTTCCTCCTGTATTATAGAAAATAAAGGAGCTGGAGCAGCGTCTCCGCTTCCTCCTGTATTATAGAAAATAAAGGAGCTGGAGCAGCTTCTCTGCTTCCTCCTGTATTATAGAAAATAAAGGAGCTGTAGCAGCGTCACTGCTTCCTCCTGTATTATAGAAAATAAAGGTGCTGGAGCAGCGTCACTGCTTCCTCCTGTATTATAGAAAATAAAGGAGATGGAGCAGCGCCACTGCTTCCTCCTGTATTATAGAAAATAAAGGAGCTGGAGCAGCGTCACTGCTTCCTCCTGTATTATAGAAAATAAAGGAGCTGGAGCAGCGTCACTGCTTCCTCCTGTATTATAGAAAATAAACGAGCTGGAGCAGCGTCACTGCTTCCTCCTGTATTATAGAAAATAAAGGTGCTGGAGCAGCGTCTCTGCTTCCACCTGTATTATAGAAAATAAAGGAGCTGGAGCAACGTCATGCTTCCTCCAGTATTATAGAAAATAAAGGAGCCGGAGCAGCGTAACTGCTTCGTCCTGTATTGTAGAAAATAAAGGAACTGGAGCAGAGTCACTTTTTCCTGCTGTATTATAGAAAATAAAGGAGCTGGAGCAGCGTCACTGATTCCTCCTGTATTATAGAAAATAAAGGAGCTGGAGCAGCGTCCCTGCTCCCTCGTGTATTATAGAAAATAAAGGAGCTGGAGCAGCGTCACTGCTTCCTCCTGTATTATAGAAAATTAAGGAGCTGGAGCAGCGTCACTTTTTCCTCCTGTATTATAGAAAATAAAGGAGCTGGAGCAGCGTCTCTTCTTCCTCATGTATTATAGAAAATAAAGAAGCTGGAGCAGCGTCGCTACTTCCACATGTATTATAGAAAGTAAAGGAGCTGGAGCAGCGTCACTGCTTCCTCCTGTATTGTAGAAAGTAAAGGAGCTGGAGCAGCGTCGCTACTTCCACATGTATTATAGAAAGTAAAGGAGCTGGAGCAGCGTCACTGCTTCCTCCTGTATTGTAGAAAGTAAAGGAGCTGGAGCAGCGTCTCTGCTTCCTCCTGTATTACAGAAAATACAGCATCTGGGCCAGAGTCACTGCTTCCTCCTGTATTATAGAAAATAAAGTAGCTGGAGCAGCGTCACTGCTTCCTCCAGTAGTATAGAAAATAAAGGAGCTGGAGCAGAGTCACTGCTTCCTCCTGTATTATAGAAAATAAAGGAGCTGGAGCAGCGTCACTACTTCCTCCTGTATTATAGAAAATAAAGGAGCTGGAGCAGAGTCACTGCTTCCTCCTGTGTTATAGAATATAAACGAGCTGGAGCAGCGACACTGCTTCCTCCTGTATTATAGAAAATAAACGAGCTGGAACAGCGTCACAGCTTCCTCCTGTATTATAGAAAATAAAGTAGCTGGAGCAGCGTCACTGCTTCCTCCAGTAGTATAGAAAATAAAGGAGCTGGAGCAGAGTCACTGCTTCCTCCTGTATTATAGAAAAAAAAGGAGCTGGAGCAGAGTCACTGTTTCCTCCTGTATTATAGAAAATAAAGGAGCTGGAACAGCGTCACAGCTTCCTCCTGTATTATAGAAAATAAAGGAGCTGGAGCAGCGACACTGCTTCCTCCTGTATTATAGAAAATAAACGAGCTGGAGCAGCGTCACTGCTTCCTCCTGTATCATAGAAAATAAAGGAGCTGGAGCAGCGTCACTGCTTCCTCCTGTATTATAGAAAATAAAGGAGCAGGAGCAGCGTCTCTACTTCCTCCTGTCTTATTGAATAAAAAGGAGCAGGAGCAGCGTCACTGCTTCCTCATGTATTATAGAAAATAAAGGAGCTGGAGCAGCGTCACTGCTTCCTCCTGCATTATAGAAAATAAAGGACCTGGAGCAGCGTCACTGCTTCCTCCCGTATTATAGAAAATAAAGGAGCCGGAGCCGCGTCACTGCTTCCTCCTGTATTATAGAAAATAAAGGAGCTGGAGCAGCGTCACTGCTTCCTGCTGTATTATAGAAAATAGAGGAGCTGGAGCTGCGACTCTGCTTCCTCCTGTATTATAGAAAATAAAGGAGCTGGAGCAGAGTCACTGCTTCCTCCTGTATTATAGAAAATAAAGGAGCTGGAGCAGCGTCACTGCTTCCTGCTGTATTATAGAAAATAGAGGAGCTGGAGCTGCGACTCTGCTTCCTCCTGTATTATAGAAAATAAAGGAGCTGGAGCAGCGTCTATACTTCCTCCTGCATTATAGAAAATAAAGGAGCGGGAGCAGCGTCACTGCTTCCTCCTGTATTATAGAAAATTAACGAGCTGGAGCAGCGTTTCTGCTTCCTCCTGTATTGTAGAAAATAAAGGTGCTGGAGCAGCATCACTGCTTCCTCCTGTATTATAGAAAATAAAGGAGCTGGAGCAGCGTCACTACTTCCTCCTGTATTATAGAAAATAAAGGAGCTGGAGCCGTGTCTCTTCTTCCTCATGTATTATCGAAAATAAAGGAGCTGGAGCAGCGTCACCGCTACCTCCTGTATTATAGAAAATAAAGGAGCTGGAGCAGCGTCACTGCTTCCTCCCGTATTATAGAAAATAAAGGACCTGGAGCAGCGTCACTGCTTCCTCCTGTATTATAGAAAATAAAGGAGCTGGAGCAGCGTCACTGCTTCCTCCTGTATTATAGAAAATAAAGGAGCTGGAGCAGAGTCACTGCTTCCTCCTGTGTTATAGAAAATAAAGGAGCTGGAGCAGCGTCTCTGCTTCCTCCTGTATTATAGAAAATAAAGGAGCTGGAGCAGAGTCACTGCTTACTCCTGTTTTCTCGAAAATAAATGAGCTGGAGCAGCGTCTCTGCTTCCTCCTGTATTATAGAAAATAAAGGAGCTGGAGCAGAGTCACTGCTTCCACCTGTATTACAGAAAATAAAGGAGCTGGAGCAGCGTCACTGCTTCCTCCTGTATTATAGAAAATAAAGGAGCTGGAGCAGCGTCTCCGCTTCCTCCTGTATTATAGAAAATAAAGGAGCTGGAGCAGCTTCTCTGCTTCCTCCTGTATTATAGAAAATAAAGGAGCTGTAGCAGCGTCACTGCTTCCTCCTGTATTATAGAAAATAAAGGTGCTGGAGCAGCGTCACTGCTTCCTCCTGTATTATAGAAAATAAAGGAGCTGGAGCAGCGTCACTGCTTCCTCCTGTAATATAGAAAATAAACGAGCTGGAGCAGCGTCACTGCTTCCTCCTGTATTATAGAAAATAAAGGAGCTGGAGCAGCGTCTCTGCTTCCACCTGTATTATAGAAAATAAAGGAGCTGGAGCAACGTCATGCTTCCTCCAGTATTATAGAAAATAAAGGAGCCGGAGCAGCGTAACTGCTTCGTCCTGTATTGTAGAAAATAAAGGAACTGGAGCAGAGTCACTTTTTCCTGCTGTATTATAGAAAATAAAGGAGCTGGAGCAGCGTCACTGATTCCTCCTGTATTATAGAAAAGAAAGCAGCTGGAGCAGCATCACTGCTTCCTCCTGTATTATAGAAAATAAAGGAGCTGGAGCAGCGTCACTACTTCCTCCTGTATTATAGAAAATAAAGGAGCTGGAGCCGTGTCTCTTCTTCCTCATGTATTATCGAAAATAAAGGAGCTGGAGCAGCGTCACCGCTACCTCCTGTATTATAGAAAATAAAGGAGCTGGAGCAGCGTCACTGATTCCTCCTGTATTATAGAAAATAAAGGAGCTGGAGCAGCGTCACTGCTTCCTCCTGTATTATAGAAAATTAAGGAGCTGGAGCAGCGTCACTGCTTCCTCCTGTTTTATAGCAAATAAAGGAGCTGGAGCAGGGTCACTTTTTCCTCCTGTATTATAGAAAATAAAGGAGCTGGAGCAGCGTCACTTCTTCTTCCTGTATTATAGAAAATAAAGAAGCTGGAGCAGCGTCAGTGCTTCCTCCTGTATTATAGAAAATAAAGGAGATGGAGCAGCGTCGCTACTTCCACATGTATGATAGAAATTAAAGGAGCTGGAGAAGCGTCACTGCTTCCTCCTCTATTATAGAAAATAAAGGAGCTGGAGCAGCGTCACTGCTTCCTCCTGTATTATAGAAAGTAAAGGAGCTGGAGCAGCGTCTCTGCTTCCTCCTGTATTACAGAAAATACAGCATCTGGGGCAGAGTCACTGCTTCCTCCTGTATTATAGAAAATAAAGTAGCTGGAGCAGCGTCACTGCTTCCTCCAGTAGTATAGAAAATGAAGGAGCTGGAGCAGAGTCACTGCTTCCTCCTGTATTATAGAAAATAAAGGAGCTGGAGCAGCGTCACTACTTCCTCCTGTATTATAGAAAATAAAGGAGCTGGAGCAGAGTCACTGCTTCCTCCTGTGTTATAGAAAATAAACGAGCTGGAGCTGCGTCACTGCTTCCTCCTGTATTATAGAAAATAAAGGAGCTGGAGCGGAGTCACTGTTTCCTCCTGTATTATAGAACATAAAGGAGCTGGAACAGCGTCACAGCTTCCTCCTGTATTATAGAAAATAAAGGAGCTGGAGCAGCGACACTGCTTCCTCCTGTATTGTAGAAAATAAACGAGCTGGAGCAGCGTCACTGCTTCCTCCTGTATCATAGAAAATAAAGGAGCTGGAGCAGCGTCACTGCTTCCTCCTGTATTATAGAAAATAAAAGAGCTGGAGCAGCGCCTCTACTTCCTCCTGTATTATGGAAAATAAAGGAGCTGGAGCAGCTTCTCTGCTTCCTCATGTATTATAGAAAATAAAGGAGGTGGAGCAGCATCACTGCTTCCTCCTGTATTATAGAAAATAAAGGAGCTGTAGCAGCGTCCCTGCTTATTCCTGTATTATATAAAATAAAGGAGCTGGAGCAGCGTCTCTACTTCCTCCTGTCTTATTGAATAAAAAGGAGCAGGAGCAGCGTCACTGCTTCCTCATGTATTATAGAAAATAAAGGAGGTGGAGCAGCATCACTTCCTCCTCCTGTGTTATACAAAATAAAGGAGCTGGAGAAACGTCACTGCTTCCTCCTGTATTATAGAAAATAAAGGAGCTGGAGCAGCGACACTGCTTCCTCTTGTATTATAGAAAATATAGGAGCTGGAGCAGCGTCACTGCTTCCTCCTGTATTGTAGAAAATAAAGGAGCTGGAGCAGCGTCACTGCATCCTCCGGTATTACAGAAAATAAAGGAGCTGGAGCAGCGTCACTGCTTCCTCCTGTATTATAGAAAATTAAGGAAATGGAGCAGCGTAACTGCTTCCTCCCGTATTAAAGAAAATAAAGGAGCTGGAGCCGTGTCTCTTCTTCCTCATGTATTATAGAAAATTAAGGAGCTGGAGCAGCGTCACTGCTTCCTCCCGTATTATAGAAAATAAAGGAGCTGGAACAGCGTCACTGCTTCCTCCTGTATAATAGAAAATAAAGGAGCTGGAGCAGCGTCACTGCTTCCACCCGTATTATAGAAAATAAAGGAGCTGGAGCAGCGTCATTGCTTCCTCCAGTATTATAGAAAATAAAGGAGCTGAACCAGCGTCTCTACTTCCTCCTGCATTATAGAAAATAAAGGAGCTGGAGCAGCGTCACTGCTTCCTCCTGTATTATAGAAAATAAAGGAGCTGGAGCAGCGTCGCTGCTTCCTCCTGTATTATAGAAAATAAAGGATCTGGAGCAGCGTCACTGCTTCCTCCTGGAGATAGAAAATTAAGGAGCTGGAGCAGCGTCACTGCTTCCTCCAGTATTAAAGAAAATAAAGGAGCTTGAGCCGTGTCTCTTCTTCCTCATGTATTATAGAAAATAAAGGAGCTGGAGCAGCGTCACTGCTTCCTCCCGTATTATAGAAAATAAAGGAGCTGGAGCAGCGTAACTGAGTCCTCCCGTATTATAGAAAATAAAGGAGCTGGAGCAGAGTCACTGCTTCCTCCTGTATTATAGAAAATAAAGGAGCTGGAGCAGCGACTATGCTTCCTCCTGTATTATAGAAAATAAAGGAGCTGAAGCAGCGTCTCTATATCCTACTGCATTGTAGAAAATAAAGGAGCTGGAGCAGCGTCAATGCTTCCTCCTGTATTATAGAAAATAAAGGAGCTGGAGTACATCACTGCTTCCTCTTGTATTATGGAAAATAAAGGAGCTGGAGCAGCGTCACTGCTTCCTCCTGTATTATAGAAAATTAACGAGCTGCAGCAGCGTTTCTGCTTCCTCCTGTATTGTAGAAAATAAAGGTGCTGGAACAGCGTCACTGCTTCCTCCTGTATTATAGAAAATAAAGGAGCTGGAGCAGCGTCACTGCTTCCTCATGTATTATAGAAAATTAAGGAGCTGGAGCAGCGTCACTGCTTCCTCCCGTATTATAGAAAATAAAGGAGCTGGAGCAGCGTCACTGCTTCCTCCAGTATTATAGAAAATAAAGGAGCTGGAGCAGCGTAACTTCTTCCTCCTGTATTATAGAAAATAAAGGAGCTGGAGCAGCGTCACTGCTTCCTCCTGTGTTATACAAAATAAAGGAGCTGGAGCAGCGTCACTGCTTCCTCCTCTATTATAGAAAATAAAGGAGCTGGAGCAGCGACACTGCTTCCTCCTGCATTATAGAAAATAAAGGAGCGGGAGCAGCGTCACTGCTTCCTCCTGTATTATAGAAAATTAACGAGCTGGAGCAGCGTCTCTGCTTCCTCCTGTATTATAGAAAATAACGGAGCTGTAGCAGCGTCACCGAAACCTCCTGTATTATAGAAAATAAAGGAGCTGGAGCAGCGTCAATGCTTCCTCCTGTATTATAGAAAATAAAGGAGCTGGAGTACATCACTGCTTCCTCTTGTATTATGGAAAATAAAGGAGCTGGAGCAGCGTCACTGCTTCCTCCTGTATTATATAAAATTAACGAACTGCAGCAGCGTTTCTGCTTCCTCCTGTATTGTAGAAAATAAAGGTGCTGGAACAGCGTCACTGCTTCCTCCTGTATTATAGAAAATAAAGGAGCTGGAGCAGCGTCACTGCTTCCTCGTGTATTATAGAAAATAAAGGAGCTGGAGCAGCGTCACTGCTTCTTCCTGTATTATTGAAAATAAAGGAGCTGGAGCAGCGCCTCTGCTTCCTCCTGTATTATAGAAAATAAAGGAGCTGGAGCCGTGTCTATTCTTCCTCATGTATTATAGAAAATTAAGGAGCTGGAGCAGCGTCACTGCTTCCTCCCGTATTATAGAAAATAAAGGAGCTGAAGCAGCATCACTGCTTCCTCCTGTGTAATAAAAAAAAAAGGAGCTGGAGCAGGGTTACTGCTTCCTCCTGTATTATAGAAAATAAAGGAGCTGGAGCAGAGTCACTGCTTCCTCCTGTATTATAGAAAATAAAGGAGGTGGAGCAGCATCACTGCTTCCTCCTGTGTTATACAAAATAAAGGAGCTGGAGCAGCGTCACTGCTTCCTCCTCTATTATAGAAAATAAAGGAGCTGGAGCAGCGTCGCTGCTTCCACCGGTATTATATAAAATAAAGGATCTGGAGCAGCGTCACTGCTTCCTCCTGTATTATAGAAAATTAAGGAGCTGGAGCCGTGTCTATTCTTCCTCATGTATTATAGAAAATTAAGGAGCTGGAGCAGCGTCACTGCTTCCTCCCGTATTTTAGAAAATAAAGGAGCTGGAGCAGCGTCACTGCTTCCTCCGGTATTATAGAAAATAACGGAGCTGTAGCAGCGTCACTGCTTCCTCCTGTATTATAGAAAATAAAGGAGCTGGAGCAGCGTCACTGCTTCCTCCTGTATTATAGAAAATAAAGGAGCTGGAGCAGCGTCACTGCTTCCTCCTGTATTGTAGAAAATAAAGCAGCTGGAGCAGCGTTTCTGCTTCCTCCTGTATTTTAGAAAATAAAGGAGCTGGAGCAGCGTCACTGCTTCCTCCTGTATTATAGAAAATTAAGGAGCTGGAGCCGTGTCTATTCTTCCTCATGTATTATAGAAAATTAAGGAGCTGGAGCAGCGTCACTGCTTCCTCCAGTATTGTAGAAAATAAAGGAGCTGGAGCTGCGTCAATGCTTCCTCCTGTATTACAGAAAATAAAGGAGCTGGAGCAGCGTCACTGCTTCCTCCTCTATTATAGAAAATAAAGGAGCTGGAGCAGCGACACTGCTTCCTCCTGCATTATAGAAAATAAAGGAGCGGGAGCAGCGTCACTGCTTCCTCCTGTATTATAGAAAATTAACGAGCTGGAGCAGCGTTTCTGCTTCCTCCTGTATTGTAGAAAATAAAGGTGCTGGAGCAGCGTCACTGCTTCCTCCTGTATTATAGAAAATAAAGGAGCTGGAGCAGCGTCACTGCTTCCTCGTGTATTATAGAAAATAAAGGAGCTGGAGCCGTGTCTCTTCTTCCTCATGTATTATCGAAAATAAAGGAGCTGGAGCAGCGTCACCGTTACCTACTGTATTATAGAAAATAAAGGAGCTGGAGCAGCGTCTCTGCTTCCTCCCGTATTATAGAAAATTAAGGACCTGGAGCAGCGTCACTGCTTCCTTCTGTATTATAGAAAATAAAGGAGCTGGAGCAGCGTCACTGCTTCCTCCTGTATTATAGAAAATAAAGGAGCTGGAGCAGAGTCACTGCTTCCTCCAGTGTTATAGAAAATAAAGGAGCTGGAGCAGCGTCTCTGCTTCCTCCTGTATTTTAGAAAATAAAGGAGCTGGAGCAGCGTCTCTGCTTCCTCCTGTATTATAGAAAATAACGGAGCTGTAGCAGCGTCACTGCTTCCTCCTGTATTATAGAAAATAAAGGAGCTGGAGCAGCGTCACTGCTTCCTCCTGTATTATAGAAAATAAAGGAGCTGGAGCAGCGTCACTGCTTCCTCCTGTATTGTAGAAAATAAAGGAGCTGGAGCAGCGTTTCTGCTTCCTCCTGTATTTTAGAAAATAAAGGAGCTGGAGCAGCGTCACTGCTTCCTCCTGTATTATAGAAAATAAAGGAGCTGGAGCAGCGTCACTGCTTCCTCCTGTATTATAGAAAATAAAGGAGCTGGAGCAGCGTCACTGCTTCCTCCTGTATTGTAGAAAATAAAGGAGCTGGAGCAGCGTTTCTGCTTCCTCCTGTATTTTAGAAAATAAAGGAGCTGGAGCAGCGTCACTGCTTCCTCCTGTATTATAGAAAATAAAGGAGCTGGAGCAGCGTCACTGCTTCCTCCTGTATTATAGAAAATAAAGGATCTGGAGCAGCGTCACTGCTTCCTCCTGGAGATAGAAAATTAAGGAGCTGGAGCAGCGTCACTGCTTCCTCCTGTATTATAGAAAATAAAGGAGCTGGAGCAGCGTCACTGCTTCCTCCTGTATTATAGAAAATAAAGGAGCTGGAGCAGCGTCACTGCTTCCTCCTGTAATATAGAAAATAAAGGAGCTGGAGCAGCGTCACTGCTTCCTCCTGTATTTTAGAAAATAAAGGAGCTGGAGCAGCGTCACTGCTTCCTCCTGTATTATAGAAAATAAAGGAGCTGGAGCAGCGTCACTGCTTCCTCCTGTATTATAGAAAATAAAGGATCTGGAGCAGCGTCACTGCTTCCTCCTGGAGATAGAAAATTAAGGAGCTGGAGCAGCGTCACTGCTTCCTCCCGTATTAAAGAAAATAAAGGAGCTTGAGCCGTGTCTCTTCTTCCTCATGTATTATAGAAAATAAAGGAGCTGGAGCATCGTCACTGCTTCCTCCCGTATTATAGAAAATAAAGGAGCTGGAGCAGCGTAACTGAGTCCTCCCGTATTATAGAAAATAAAGGAGCTGGAGCAGAGTCTCTGTTTCCTCCTGTATTATAGAAAATAAAGGAGCTGGAGCAGCGTCACTGCTTCCTCCTGTATTATAGAAAATAAAGGAGCTGGAGCAGCGTCACTGCTTCCTCCTGTATTGTAGAAAATAAAGGAGCTGGAGCAGCGTTTCTGCTTCCTCCTGTATTTTAGAAAATAAAGGAGCTGGAGCAGCGTCACTGCTTCCTCCTGTATTATAGAAAATAAAGGAGCTGGAGCAGCGTCACTGCTTCCTCCTGTATTATAGAAAATAAAGGAGCTGGAGCAGCGTCACTGCTTCCTCCTGTATTGTAGAAAATAAAGGAGCTGGAGCAGCGTTTCTGCTTCCTCCTGTATTTTAGAAAATAAAGGAGCTGGAGCAGCGTCACTGCTTCCTCCTGTATTATAGAAAATAAAGGAGCTGGAGCAGCGTCACTGCTTCCTCCTGTATTATAGAAAATAAAGGATCTGGAGCAGCGTCACTGCTTCCTCCTGGAGATAGAAAATTAAGGAGCTGGAGCAGCGTCACTGCTTCCTCCTGTATTATAGAAAATAAAGGAGCTGGAGCAGCGTCACTGCTTCCTCCTGTATTATAGAAAATAAAGGAGCTGGAGCAGCGTCACTGCTTCCTCCTGTAATATAGAAAATAAAGGAGCTGGAGCAGCGTCACTGCTTCCTCCTGTATTTTAGAAAATAAAGGAGCTGGAGCAGCGTCACTGCTTCCTCCTGTATTATAGAAAATAAAGGAGCTGGAGCAGCGTCACTGCTTCCTCCTGTATTATAGAAAATAAAGGATCTGGAGCAGCGTCACTGCTTCCTCCTGGAGATAGAAAATTAAGGAGCTGGAGCAGCGTCACTGCTTCCTCCCGTATTAAAGAAAATAAAGGAGCTTGAGCCGTGTCTCTTCTTCCTCATGTATTATAGAAAATAAAGGAGCTGGAGCATCGTCACTGCTTCCTCCCGTATTATAGAAAATAAAGGAGCTGGAGCAGCGTAACTGAGTCCTCCCGTATTATAGAAAATAAAGGAGCTGGAGCAGAGTCTCTGTTTCCTCCTGTATTATAGAAAATAAAGGAGCTGGAGCAGAGTCACTGCTTCCTCCTGTATTATAGAAAATAAAGGAGCTGGAGCAGCGACTGCTTCCTCCTGTATTATAGAAAATAAAGGAGCTGAAGCAGCGTCTCTATATCCTACTGCATTATAGAAAATAAAGGAGCTGGAGCAGCGTCAATGCGTCCTCCTGTATTATAGAAAATAAAGGAGCTGGAGTACATCACTGCTTCCTCTTGTATTATGGAAAATAAAGGAGCTGGAGCAGCGTCACTGCTTCCTCCTGTATTATAGAAAATTAACGAGCTGCAGCAGCGTTTCTGCTTCCTCCTGTATTGTAGAAAATAAAGGTGCTGGAACAGCGTCACTGCTTCCTCCTGTATTATAGAAAATAAAGGAGCTGGAGCAGCGTCACTGCTTCCTCGTGTATTATAGAAAATAAAGGAGCTGGAGCAGCGTCACTGCTTCCTCATGTATTATAGAAAATAGAGGAGGTGGAGCAGCATCACTGCTTCCTCCTGTGTAATAAAAAATAAAGGAGCTGGAGCAGGGTTACTGCTTCCTCCTGTATTATAGAAAATAAAGGAGCTGGAGCAGAGTCCCTGCTTCCTCCTGTATTGTAGAAAATAAAGGAGGTGGAGCAGCATCACTGCTTCCTCCTGTGTTATACAAAATAAAGGAGCTGGAGCAGCGTCACTGCTTCCTCCTCTATTATAGAAAATAAAGGAGCTGGAGCAGCGACACTGCTTCCTCCTGTATTATAGAAAATAAAGGAGCTGGAGCAGCGTCACTGCTTCCTCCTGTATTGTAGAAAATAAAGGAGCCGGAGCAGCGTCACTGCTTCCTCCAGTATTATGGAAAATAAAGGGGCAGGAACAGCGTCTCTGCTTCCTCCTGTATTATAGAATATAAAGTAGCTGGAGCAGCGTCACTGCTTCCTCCGGTATTATAGAAAATAAAGGAGCTGGAGCAGCGTCACTGCTTCCTCTTGTATTATAGAAAATAAAGAAGCAGCAGCAGCGTTTCTGCTTCCTCCTGTATTGTAGAAAATAAAGGAGCTGGAGCAATGTCACTGCTTCCTCCTGTATTATAGAAAATAAAGGAGCTGGAGCAGCGTCACTGCTTCTTCATGTATTACAGAAAATCAAGGAGCTGGAGCAGCGTTTCTGCTTTCACCAGTATTATAGAAAATAAAGGAGCTGAAGCAACGTCACTGCGTCCTCCTGTGTTATAGAAAATAAAGGAGCTGGAGCAGAGTCACTGCTTCCTCCTGTATTATAGAAAATAAAGGAGCCGGAGCAGCGTCTCTGCTTCCTCCGGTATTATAGAAAATAAAGGAGCTGGAGTAGCGTCCCTGCTTCCTCCTGTATTATAGAAAATAAAGGAGCTGGAGCAGCGTCTCTGCTTCCTCCTGTATTACAGAAAATAAAGGAGCTGGAGCAGCGTCACTGCTTCCTCCAGGATTATAGAAAATAAAGGAGCTGAAGCAGCGTCTCTACTTCCTCCTGCATTATACAAAATAAAGGAGCTGGAGCAGCGTCACTGCTTCCTCCTGTATTATCGAAAATTTAGGAGTTGGAGGAGATTCACTGTTTCCTCCTGGATTATAGAAAATAAAGGAGCTGGAGCAGCGTCTCTGCTTCCTCCTGTATTACAGAAAATAAAGGAGCTGGAGCAGCGTCACTGCTTCCTCCAGTATCATAGAAAATAAAGGAGCTGAAGCAGCGTCACTGCTTCCTCCTGTAATAAAGAAAATAAAGGAGCTGGAGCAGAGTAACTGCTTCTTCCTGTATGATAGAAAATAAAGGAGCTGGAGCAGCGTCAATTATACCTCCTGTATTATAGAAAATAAAGGAGCTGGAGCAGCGTCACTGCTTCCTCCTGTATTATAGAAAATAAAGGAGCTGGAGCAGCGTCCCTGCTTCCTCCTGTATTATAGAAAATAATGGAGCTGGAGCAGCGTCACTGCTTCCTCCTGTATTATAGAAATTAAAGGATCTGGAGCAGCGTCACTGCTTCCTCCCGTATTAAAGAAAATAAAGGATCTGGAGCCGTGTCTCTTCTTCCTCATGTATTATAGAAAATAAAGCAGCTGGAGCAGCGTCACTGCTTCCTCCTGTATTATAGAAAATAAAGGAGCTGGAGCAGCGTCACTGCTTCCTCCCGTATTATAGAAAATAAAGGAGCTGGAGCCGTGTCTCTTCTTTCTCAAGTATTATAGAAAATAAAGGAGCTGGAGCAGCGTCACCGCTTCCTCATGTATTACAGAAAATCAAGGAGCTGGAGCAGCGTCACTGGTTCCACCGGTATTATAGAAAATAAAGGAGCTGGAGCAGCGTCACTGCTTCCTCTTGTATTATAGAAAATAAAAGAGCTGGAGCAGCGTCACTGCTTCCTCATGCATTATAGAAAATATAGGAGCTGGAGCAGCGTCACTGCTTCCTCCTGTATTATAGAAAATAAAGGATCTGGAGCAGCGTCACTGCTTCCTCCGGTATTATAGAAAATAAAGGAGGTGGAGCAGAGTCACTGCTTCCTCCAGAATTATGGAAAATAAAGGGGCAGGAACAGCGAAACTGCTTCCTCCTGTATTATAGAAAATAAAGTAGCTGGAGCAGGTTCTCTGCTCCCTCCTGTATTATAGAAAATAAAGTAGCTGGAGCAGCGTCACTGCTTCCTCCGGTATGATAGAAAATAAAGGAGCTGGAGCAGCGTCACTGCTTCCACCTGTATTATAGAAAATAAAGGAGCTGAAGCAACGTCACTGCTTCCTCCTGTATTATAGAAAATAAATGAGCTGGAGAAGCGTAATTGCTTCGTCCTGTATTACAGAAAATAAAGGAGCTGGAGCAACGTCACTGGTTCCTCCTGTATGATAGAAAATAAAGGAGCTGGAGCAGCGTCACTGCTTCCTCATGCATTATAGAAAATAAAGGAGCTGGAGCATCGTCACTGCTTCCTCCGGTATTATAGAAAATAAAGGAGCTCGAGCAGCGTCACTGCTTCCTCCTGTATTGTTGAAAATAAAGGAGCTGGAGCAGCGTTTCTGCTTCCTCTTGTATTGTAGAAAATAAAGGAGCTGGAGCAACGACACTGCTTCCTCCTGTATTATAGAAAATAAAGGAGCTGGAGCAGCGTCACTGCTTCCTCCTGTTTTATAGAAAATAAAGGAGCTGGAGCAGCGTTTCTGCTTTCACCTGTATTATAGAAAATAAAGGAGCTGAAGCAACGTCACTGCGTCGTCCTGTGTTATAGAAAATACAGGAGCTTGAGCAGAGTCACTGCTTCCTCCTGTATTATAGAAAATAAAGGAGCTGGAGCAGCGTCTCTGCTTCCTCCTGTATTATAAATAAAATAAAGGAGCTGGAGCAGAGTCACTGCTTCCTCTTGTATTTTAGAAAATAAAGGAGCTGAAGCAGCGTCTCTACTTCCTCCTGCATTATAGAAAATAAAGGAGCTGGAGCAGCGTCACTGCTTCCTCCTGTATTATAGAAAATAAAGGAGCTGGAGCACATCACTGCTTCCTCTTGTATCATAGAAAATAAAGGAGCTGGAGCAGCGTCACTGCTTCCTCCTGTATTATGGAAAATAAACGAGCTGGAGCAGCGTTTCTGCTTCCTCCTGTATTATAGAAAATAAAGGAGCTGGAGCAGCGTCACTGCTTCTTCCTTTATTATAGAAAATAAAGGAGCTGGAGCAGCGCCTCTACTTCCTGCTGTATTATAGAAAATAAAGGAGCTGGAGCAGCGTCACTGCTTCCTCATGTATTATAGAAAATAGAGGAGGTGGAGCAGCATCACCGCTTCCTCCTGGGTTATACAAAATAAAGGAGCTGGAGCAGCGTCACTGCTTCCTCCTGTATTATGGAAAATAAAGGAGCTGGAGCAGCGTCACTGCTTATTCCTGTATTATAGAAAATAAAGGAGCTGGAGCAGCGTCTCTACTTCCTCCGGTATTATAGAAAATAAAGGAGCTGGAGCAGCGTCACTGCTTCCTCATGTATTATAGAAAATGAAGGAGGTGGAGCAGCATCACTGCTTCCTCCTGTATTATAGAAAATAAAGGAGCTGGAACAGCGTCACTGCTTCCTCCTGTATTATAGAAAATAAAGGAGCTGGAGCAGCGTCTCTGCTTCCACCTGTATTATAGAAAATAAAGGAGCTGGAGCAGAGTCACTGCTTCCTCCAGTATTATAGAAAATAAAGGAGCTGGAGCAGCGTCACTGCTTCCTCCTGTATTGTAGAAAATAAAGGAGCTGGAGCAGCGTTTCTGCTTCCTCTTGTATTGTAGAAAATAAAGGAGCTGGAGCAACGACACTGCTTCCTCCTGTATTATAGAAAATAAAGGAGCTGGAGCAGCGTCACTGCTTCCTCCTGTTTTATAGAAAATAAAGGAGCTGGAGCAGCGTCACTGCTTCCTCCAGTATTATGGAAAATAAAGGGGCAGGAACAGCGTCACTGCTTCATCCTGTATTATAGAAAATAAAGTAGCTGGAATAGGTTCTCTGCTTCCTCCTGTAATATAGAAAATAAAGTAGCTGGAGCAGCGTCACTGCTTCCTCCGGTATTATACAAAATAAAGGAGCTGGAGCAGCGTCACTCCTTCCTCTTGTATTATAGAAAATAAAGGAGCTGGAGCAGCGTCACTGATTCCTCATGCATTATAGAAAATATAGGAGCTGGAGCAGCGTCACTGCTTCCTCCTGTATTATAGAAAATAAAGGATCTGGAGCAGCGTCACTGCTTCCTCCGGAATTATAGAAAATAAAGGAGCTGGAGCAGCGTCACTGCTTCCTCCTGTATTATAGAAAATAAAGTAGCTGGAGCAGCGTTTCTGCTTCCTCCTGTATTGTAGAAAATAAAGGAGCTGGAGCAGAGTCACTGCGTCCTCCTGTATTATAGAAAATAAAGGAGGTGGAGCAGCGTCTCTGCTTCCTCCTGTATTACAAAAAATAATGGAGTTGGAGCAGCGTCACTGCTTCCTCTTGTATTATAGAAAATAAAGGAGGTGAAGCAGCGTCTCTACTTCCTCCTGCATTATAGAAAATATAGGAGCTGGAGCAGAGTCACTGCTTCCTCCTGTATTATAGAAAATAAAGGAGCTGGAGCACATCACTGCTTCCTCTTGTATGATAGAAAATAAAGGAGCTGGAGCACCGTCACTGCTTCCTCCTGTATTATAGAAAATAAACGAGCTGGATCAGCGTTTCTGCTTCCTCCTGTATTGTAGAAAATAAAGGAGCTGGAGCAGCGTCACTGCTTCTTCCTGTATTATAGAAAATAAAGGAGCTGGAGCAGCGCCTCTACTTCCTGCTGTATTATAGAAAATAAAGGAGCTGGAGCAGCGTCACTGCTTCCTCATGTATTATAGAAAATAGAGGAGGTGGAGCAGCATCACTTCTTCTTCCTGTGTTATACAAAATAAAGGAGCTGGAGCAGCGTCACTGCTTCCTCCTGTATTATAGAAAATAAAGGAGCTGGAGCAGCGTCACTGCTTATTCCTGTATTATAGAAAATAAAGGAGCTGGAGCAGCGTCTCTACTTCCTCCGGTATTATAGAAAATAAAGGAGCTGGAGCAGCGTCACTGCTTCCTCATGTATTATAGAAAATGAAGGAGGTGGAGCAGCATCGCTGCTTCCTCCTGTATTATAGAAAATAAACGAGCTGGAACAGCGTCACTGCTTCCTCCTGTATTATAGAAAATAAAGGAGCTGGAGCAGCGTCTCTGCTTCCACCTGTATTATAGAAAATAAAGGAGCTGGAGCATCGTCATGCTTCCTCCAGTATTATAGAAAATGAAGGAGGTGGAGCAGCATCACTGCTTCCTCCTGTATTATAGAAAATAAAGGATCTGGAGCAGCGTAACTGCTTCCTTCTGTATTATAGAAAATGAAGGAGGTGGAGCAGCATCACTGCTTCCTCCTGTATTATAGAAAATAAACGAGCTGGAACAGCGTCACTGCTTCCTCCTGTATTATAGAAAATAAAGGAGCTGGAGCAGCGTCTCTGCTTCCACCTGTATTATAGAAAATAAAGGAGCTGGAGCAGCGTCCCTGCTTCCTCCTGTATTATAGAAAATAAAGGAGCTGGAGCAGCATCACTGCTTCCTACTGTGTTATACAAAATAAAGGAGCTGGAGCAGCGTCACTGCTTCCTCCTGTATTATAGAAAATAAACGAGCTGGAGCAGCGTCACTGCTTATTCCTGTATTATAGAAAATAAAGGAGCTGGAGCAGCGTCTCTACTTCCTCCTGTATTATAGAATATAAAGGAGCTGGAGCAGCGTCACTGCTTCCTCATGTATTATAGAAAATAGAGGAGGTGGAGCAGCATCACTTCTTCTTCCTGTGTTATACAAAATAAAGGAGCTGGAGCAGCGTCACTGCTTCCTCCTGTATTATAGAAAATAAAGGAGCTGGAGCAGCGTCACTGCTTATTCCTGTATTATAGAAAATAAAGGAGCTGGAGCAGCGTCTCTACTTCCTCCGGTATTATAGAAAATAAAGGAGCTGGAGCAGCGTCACTGCTTCCTCATGTATTATAGAAAATGAAGGAGGTGGAGCAGCATCGCTGCTTCCTCCTGTATTATAGAAAATAAACGAGCTGGAACAGCGTCACTGCTTCCTCCTGTATTATAGAAAATAAAGGAGCTGGAGCAGCGTCTCTGCTTCCACCTGTATTATAGAAAATAAAGGAGCTGGAGCAACGTCATGCTTCCTCCAGTATTATAGAAAATGAAGGAGGTGGAGCAGCATCACTGCTTCCTCCTGTATTATAGAAAATAAAGGATCTGGAGCAGCGTAACTGCTTCCTCCTGTATTATAGAAAATGAAGGAGGTGGAGCAGCATCACTGCTTCCTCCTGTATTATAGAAAGTAAACGAGCTGGAACAGCGTCACTGCTTCCTCCTGTATTATAGAAAATAAAGGAGCTGGAGCAGCGTCTCTGCTTCCACCTGTATTATAGAAAATAAAGGAGCTGGAGCAGCGTCCCTGCTTCCTCCTGTATTATAGAAAATAAAGGAGCTGGAGCAGCATCACTGCTTCCTACTGTGTTATACAAAATAAAGGAGCTGGAGCAGCGTCACTGCTTCCTCCTGTATTATAGAAAATAAACGAGCTGGAGCAGCGTCACTGCTTATTCCTGTATTATAGAAAATAAAGGAGCTGGAGCAGCGTCTCTACTTCCTCCTGTATTATAGAATATAAAGGAGCTGGAGCAGCGTCACTGCTTCCTCGTGTATTATAGAAAATAAAGGAGGTGGAGCAGCATCACTGCTTCCTCCTGTATTATAGAAAGTAAACGAGCTGGAACAGCGTCATTGCTTCCTCCTGTATTATAGAAAATAATGGAGCTGGAGCAGCGTCTCTGCTTCCACCTGTATTATAGAAAATAAAGGAGCTGGAGCAACGTCATGCTTCCTCCAGTATTATAGAAAATAAAGGAGCCGGAGCAGCGTAACTGCTTCGTCCTGTATTATAGAAAATAAAGGAGCTGGAGCAGCGTCACTTTTTCCTCATGTATTATAGAAAATAAAGGAGCTGGAGCAGCGTCACTGCTTCCTCCAGTATTATAGAAAATAAAGGAGCTGGAGCAGCGTCCGTGCTTCCTCCTGTATTATAGAAAATAAAGGAGCTGGAGCAGCGTCACTGCTTCCTCCTGTATTATAGAAAATAAAGGAGCTGGAGCAGCGTCACTGCTTCCTCCCGTATTAAAGAAAATAAAGGAGCTGGAGCCGTGTCTCTTCTTCCTCATGTATTATAGAAAATAAAGGAGCTGGAGCAGCGTCACTGCTTCCTCCCGTATTATAGAAAATAAAGGAGCTGGAGCAGCGTCACTGCTTCCTCCTCTATTATAGAAAATAAAGGAGCTGGAGCAGCGTCACTGCTTCCTCCTGTATTATAGAAAATAAAGGAGCTGAAGCAGCGTCTCTACTTCCTCCTGCATTATAGAAAATAAAGGAGCTGGAGCAGCGTCACTGCTTCCTCCTGAATTAAAGAAAATAAAGGAGCTGGAGCACATCACTGCTTCCTCCAGTATTATAGAAAATAAAGGAGCGGGAGCAGCGTAACTGCTTCGTCCTGTATTATACAAAATAAAGGAGCTGGAGCAGCGTCACTTTTTCCTACTGTATTATGGAAGATAAAGGAGCTGGAGCAACGTCACTGCTTCCTCCTGTAATATAGAAAATAAAGGAGCTGGAGCAGCGTCACTGCTTCCTCCTGTATTATAGAAAATTAAGGAACTGGAGCAGCGTTACTGATTCCTCCCGTATTATAGAAAATAAAGGATCTCGAGCCGTGTCTCTTCTTCCTCATGTATTATAGAAAATAAAGGAGCTGGAGCAGCGTCACTGCTTCCTCCTGTCTTATAGAAAATAAAGGAGCTGGAGCAGCGTCACTGCTTCCTCCCGTTTTATAGAAAATAAAGGAGCTGGAGCCGTGTCTCTTCTTCCTCATGTATTATAGAAAATAAAGGAGCTGGAGCAGCGTCACTGCTTCCTCATGGAATGCAGAAAATCAAGGAGCTGGAGCAGCGTCACTGGTTCCACCGGTATTATAGAAAATAAAGGAGCTGGAGCAGCGTCACTGCTTCCTCTTGTATTGTAGAAAATAAAAGAGCTGGAGCAGCGTCACTGCTTCCTCATGCATTATAGAAAATATAGGAGCTGGAGCAGCGTCACTGCTTCCTCCTGTATTATAGAAAATAAAGGAGCTGGAGCAGCGTCTCTGCTTCCACCTGTATTATAGAAAATAAAGGAGCTGGAGCAACGTCATGCTTCCTCCAGTATTATAGAAAATGAAGGAGGTGGAGCAGCATCACTGCTTCCTCCTGTATTATAGAAAATAAAGGATCTGGAGCAGCGTAACTGCTTCCTCCTGTATTATAGAAAATGAAGGAGGTGGAGCAGCATCACTGCTTCCTCCTGTATTATAGAAAGTAAACGAGCTGGAACAGCGTCACTGCTTCCTCCTGTATTATAGAAAATAAAGGAGCTGGAGCAGCGTCTCTGCTTCCAACTGTATTATAGAAAATAAAGGAGCTGGATCAGCGTCCCTGCTTCCTCCTGTATTATAGAAAATAAAGGAGCTGGAGCAGCATCACTGCTTCCTACTGTGTTATACAAAATAAAGGAGCTGGAGCAGCGTCACTGCTTCCTCCTGTATTATAGAAAATAAACGAGCTGGAGCAGCGTCACTGCTTATTCCTGTATTATAGAAAATAAAGGAGCTGGAGCAGCGTCTCTACTTCCTCCTGTATTATAGAATATAAAGGAGCTGGAGCAGCGTCACTGCTTCCTCGTGTATTATAGAAAATAAAGGAGGTGGAGCAGCATCACTGCTTCCTCCTGTATTATAGAAAGTAAACGAGCTGGAACAGCGTCATTGCTTCCTCCTGTATTATAGAAAATAATGGAGCTGGAGCAGCGTCTCTGCTTCCACCTGTATTATAGAAAATAAAGGAGCTGGAGCAACGTCATGCTTCCTCCAGTATTATAGAAAATAAAGGAGCCGGAGCAGCGTAACTGCTTCGTCCTGTATTATAGAAAATAAAGGAGCTGGAGCAGCGTCACTTTTTCCTCATGTATTATAGAAAATAAAGGAGCTGGAGCAGCGTCACTGCTTCCTCCAGTATTATAGAAAATAAAGGAGCTGGAGCAGCGTCCGTGCTTCCTCCTGTATTATAGAAAATAAAGGAGCTGGAGCAGCGTCACTGCTTCCTCCTGTATTATAGAAAATAAAGGAGCTGGAGCAGCGTCACTGCTTCCTCCCGTATTAAAGAAAATAAAGGAGCTGGAGCCGTGTCTCTTCTTCCTCATGTATTATAGAAAATAAAGGAGCTGGAGCAGCGTCACTGCTTCCTCCCGTATTATAGAAAATAAAGGAGCTGGAGCAGCGTCACTGCTTCCTCCTCTATTATAGAAAATAAAGGAGCTGGAGCAGCGTCACTGCTTCCTCCTGTATTATAGAAAATAAAGGAGCTGAAGCAGCGTCTCTACTTCCTCCTGCATTATAGAAAATAAAGGAGCTGGAGCAGCGTCACTGCTTCCTCCTGAATTAAAGAAAATAAAGGAGCTGGAGCACATCACTGCTTCCTCCAGTATTATAGAAAATAAAGGAGCGGGAGCAGCGTAACTGCTTCGTCCTGTATTATACAAAATAAAGGAGCTGGAGCAGCGTCACTTTTTCCTACTGTATTATGGAAGATAAAGGAGCTGGAGCAACGTCACTGCTTCCTCCTGTAATATAGAAAATAAAGGAGCTGGAGCAGCGTCACTGCTTCCTCCTGTATTATAGAAAATTAAGGAACTGGAGCAGCGTTACTGATTCCTCCCGTATTATAGAAAATAAAGGATCTCGAGCCGTGTCTCTTCTTCCTCATGTATTATAGAAAATAAAGGAGCTGGAGCAGCGTCACTGCTTCCTCCTGTATTATAGAAAATAAAGGAGCTGGAGCAGCGTCACTGCTTCCTCCCGTTTTATAGAAAATAAAGGAGCTGGAGCCGTGTCTCTTCTTCCTCATGTATTATAGAAAATAAAGGAGCTGGAGCAGCGTCACTGCTTCCTCATGGAATGCAGAAAATCAAGGAGCTGGAGCAGCGTCACTGGTTCCACCGGTATTATAGAAAATAAAGGAGCTGGAGCAGCGTCACTGCTTCCTCTTGTATTGTAGAAAATAAAAGAGCTGGAGCAGCGTCACTGCTTCCTCATGCATTATAGAAAATATAGGAGCTGGAGCAGCGTCACTGCTCCCTCCTGTATTATAGAAAATAAAGGATCTGGAGCAGCGTCACTGCTTCCTCCGGTATTATAGAAAATAAAGGAGCTGGAGCAGCGTCACTGCTTCCTCCTGTATTATAGAAAATAAAGGAGCTGGAGCAGCGTTTCTGCTTCCTCCTGTATTGTAGAAAATAAAGGAGCTGGAGCAGCGTTACTGCTTCCTCCTGTATAATAGAAAATAAAGGAGCTGAAGCAATGTCACTGCTTCCTCCTGTATTATAAAAAATAAAGGAGCTGGAGCAGCGTAATTGCTTCGTCCTGTATTATAGAAAATAAAGGAAGTGGAGCAGAGTCACTTTTTCCGACTGTATTATAGAAAATAAAGGAGCTGGAGCAGCGTCACTGCTTCCTCATGCATTATAGAAAATAAAGGAGATGTAGCTGCGTCACTGCTTCCTCCTGTCTTATAGAAATTAAAGGATCTGGAGCAGCGTCACTGCTTCCTCCGGTATTATAGAAAATAAAGGAGCTGGAGCAGCGTCACTGCTTCCTCCTGTATTGTAGAAAATAAAGGAGCTGGAGCAGCGTTTCTGCTTCCTCTTGTATTGTAGAAAATAAAGGAGCTGGAGCAACGTCACTGCTTCCTCCTGTATTATAGAAAATAAAGGAGCTGGAGCAGGTCACTGCTTCCTCCTGTTTTATAGAAAATAAAGGAGCTGGAGCAGCGTCACTGCTTCCTCCAGTATTATGGAAAATAAAGGGGCAGGAACAGCGTCACTGCTTCCTCCTGTATTATAGAAAATAAAGTAGCTGGAGCTGCTTCTCTGCTTCCTCCTGTAATATCGAAAATAAAGGAGCTGGAGCAGCGTCACTGCTTCTTCCGGTATTATAGAAAATAAAGGAGCTGGAGCAGCGTCACTGCTTCCTCTGGTATTATAGAAAATAAAGGAGCTGGAGCAGCGTCACTGCTTCCTCATGCATTATAGAAAATATAGGAGCTGGAGCAGCGTCACTGCTCCCTCCTGTATTATAGAAAATAAAGGATCTGGAGCAGCGACACTGCTTCATCCGGTATTATAGAAAATAAAGGAGCTGGAGCAGCGTCACTGCTTCCTCCTGTATTATAGAAAATAAAGTAGCTGGAGCAGCGTTTCTGCTTCCTCCTGTATTGTAGAAAATAAAGGAGCTGGAGCAATGTCACTGCTTCCTCCTGTTTTATAGAAAATAAAGGAGCTGGAGCAGCGTCACTGCTTCCTCCTGTATTATAGAAAATAAAGGAGCTGGAGCAGCGTTTCTGCTTTCACCTGTATTATAGAAAATAAAGGAGCTGAAGCAACGTCACTGCGTCCTCCTGTGTTATAGAAAATAAAGGAGCTGGAGCAGAGTCACTGCTTCCTCCTGTATTATAGAAAATAAAGGAGCTGGAGCAGCGTCTCTGCTTCCTCCTGTATTATAGAAAATAAAGGAGCTGGAGCAGAGTCACTGCTTCCTCCTGTATTATAGAAAATAAAGGAGCTGGTTTGCGTCTCTGCTTCCTGCTGTATTAGAGAAAATAATGAAGTTGGAGCAGCGTCACTGCTTCCTCTTGTATTATAGAAGATAAAGGAGCTGAAGCAGCGTCTCTACTTCCTCCTGCATTATAGAAAATAAAGGAGCTGGAGCAGCGTCACTGCTTCCTCCTGTATTATAGAAAATAAAGGAGCTGGAGCACATCACTGCTTCCTCTTGTATGATAGAAAATAAAGGAGCTGGAGCAGCGTCACTGCTTCCTCATGCATTATAGAAAATTTAGGAGCTGGAGCAGCGTCACTGCTCCCTCCTGTATTATAGAAAATAAAGGATCTGGAGCAGCGTCACTGCTTCCTCCGGTATTATAGAAAATTAAGGAGCTGGAGCAGCATCACTGCTTCCTCCTGTATTATAGAAAATAAAGTAGCTGGAGCAGCGTTTCTGCTTCCTCCTGTATTGTAGAAAATAATGGAGCTGGAGCAATGTCACTGCTTCCTCCTGTATTATAGAAAATAAAGGAGCTGGAGCAGCGTCACTACTTCCTCCTGTATTATAGAAAATAAATGAGCTGGAGCAGCGTTTCTGCTTTCACCTGTATTATAGAAAATAAAGGAGCTGAAGCAACGTCACTGCGTCCTCTTGTGTTATAGAAAATAAAGGAGCTGGAGCAGAGTCACTGCTTCCTCCTGTATTATAGAAAATAAAGGAGCTGGTGCAGCGTCTTTGCTTCCTCCTGTATTATAGAAAATAAAGGAGCTGGAGCAGAGTCACTGCTTCCTCCTGTATTATAGAAAATAAAGGAGCTGGAGCAGCGTCTCTGCTTCCTCCTGTATTACAGAAAATAATGAAGTTGGAGCAGCGTCACTGCTTCCTCTTGTATTATAGAAGATAAAGGAGCTGAAGCAGCGTCTCTACTTCCTCCTGCATTACAGAAAATAAAGGAGCTGGAGCAGCGTCACTGCTTCCTCCTGTATTATAGAAAATAAAGAAGCTGGAGCACATCACTGCTTCCTCTTGTCTGATAGAAAATAAAGGAGCTGGAGCAGCGTCACTGCTTCCTCATGCATTATAGAAAATATAGGAGCTGGAGCAGCGTCACTGCTCCCTCCAGTATTATAGAAAATAAAGGATCTGGAGCAGCGTCACTGCATCCTCCGGTATTATAGAAAATAAAGGAGCTGGAGCAGCATCACTGCTTCCTCCTGTATTATAGAAAATAAAGTAGCTGGAGCAGCGTTTCTGCTTCCTCCTGTATTGTAGAAAATAATGGAGCTGGAGCAATGTCACTGCTTCCTCCTGTATTATAGAAAATAAAGGAGCTGGAGCAGCGTCACTGCTTCCTCCTGTATTATAGAAAATAAATGAGCTGGAGCAGCGTTTCTGCTTTCACCTGTATTATAGAAAATAAAGGAGCTGAAGCAACGTCACTGCTTCCTCTTGTGTTATAGAAAATAAAGGAGCTGGAGTAGAGTCACTGCTTCCTCCTGTATTATAGAAAATAAAGGAGCTGGTGCAGCTTCTTTGCTTCCTCCTGTATTATAGAAAATAAAGGAGCTGGAGCAGAGTCACTGCTTCCTCCTGCATTATAGAAAATAAAGGAGCTGGAGCAGCGTCTCTGCTTCCTCCTGTATTACAGAGAATAATGGAGTTGGAGCAGCGTCACTGCTTCCTCTTGTATTATAGAAAATAAAGGAGCTGAAGCAGCGTCTCTACTTCCTCCTGCATGATAGAAAATAAAGGAGCTGGAGCAGCGTCACTGCTTCCTCCTGTATTATAGAAAATAAGGGAGCTGGAGCACATCACTGCTTCCTCTTGTATGATAGAAAATAAAAATGCTGGAGAAGTTTCACTGCTTCCTCCTGTGTTATAGAAAATAAAGGAGCTGGAGCAGAGTCACTGCTTCCTCCTATATTATAGAAAATAAAGGAGCTGGAGCACATCACTGCTTCCTCTTGTATGATAGAAAATAAAGGAGCTGGAGCAGAGTCACTGCTTCCTCCTGTATTATAGAAAATAAAGGAGCTGGAGCAGAGTCACTGCTTCCTCCTGTATTATAGAAAATAAAGGAGCTGGAGCACATCACTGCTTCCTCTTGTATGATAGAAAATAAAGGAGCTGGAGCAGCGTCACTGCTTCCTCCTGTGTTATAGAAAATAAACGAGCAGGAGCAGCGTTTCTGCTTCCTCCTGTATTATAAAAAATAAAGGAGCTGGAGCAGCGTAATTGCTTCGTCCTGTATTATAGAAAATTAAGGAACTGGAGCAGAGTCACTTTTTCCTACTGTATTATAGAAAATAAAGGAGCTGGAGCAGCGTCACTGCTTCCTCATGCATTATAGAAAATAAAGGAGATGCAGCAGCGTCACTGCTTCCTCCTGTATTATAGAAAATTAAGGAGCTGGAGCAGCGTTACTGATTCCTCCTGTTTTATAGAAAATAAAGGAGCTGGAGCAGCGGCACTGCTTCCTCCAGTATTATGGAAAATAAAGGGGCAGGAACAGCGTCACTGCTTCCTCCTGTATTAAAGAAAATAAAGTAGCTGGAGCTGCTTCTCTGCTTCCTCCTGTATTATAGAAAATAAAGGAGCTGGAGCAGCGTCACTGCTTCCTCCGGTATTATAGAAAATAAAGGAGCTGGAGCAGCGTCACTGCTTCCACTTGTATTATACAAAATATAGGAGCTGGAGCAGCGTCACTGCTTCCTCATGTATTATAGAAAATATAGGAGCTGGAGCAGCGTCACTGCTCCCTCCTGTATTATAGAAAATAAAGGATCTGGAGCAGCGTCACTGCTTCCTCCGGTATTATAGAAAATAAAGGAGCTGGAGCAGCGTCACTGCTTCATCCTGTATTATAGAAAATAAAGTAGCTGGAGCAGCGTTTCTGCTTCCTCCTGTATTGTAGAAAATAAAGGAGCTGGAGCAGCGTCACTGCTTCCTCCTGTATAATAGAAAATAATGGAGCTGGAGCACATCACTGCTTCCTCTTGTATGATAGAAAATAAAGGAGCTGGAGCAGCGTCACTGCTTCCTCATGCATTATAGAAAATATAGGAGCTGGAGCAGCGTCACTGCTCCCTCCTGTATTATAGAAAATAAAGGATCTGGAGCAGCGTCACTGCTTCCTCCGGTATTATAGAAAATAAAGGAGCTGGAGCAGCATCACTGCTTCCTCCTGTATTATAGAAAATAAAGGAGCTGGAGCAGCGTTTCTGCTTCCTCCTGTATTGTAGAAAATAAAGGAGCTGGAGCAATGTCACTGCTTCCTCCTGTATTATAGAAAATAAAGGAGCTGGAGCAGCGTCACTGCTTCCTCCTGTATTATAGAAAATAAATGAGCTGGAGCAGCGTTTCTGCTTTCACCTGTATTATAGAAAATAAAGGAGCTGAAGCAACGTCACTGCGTCCTCCTGTGTTATAGAAAATAAAGGAGCTGGAGCAGAGTCACTGCTTCCTCCTGTATTATAGAAAATAAAGGAGCTGGAGCAGCGTCTCTGCTTCCTCCTGTATTACAGAGAATAATGGAGTTGGAGCAGCGTCACTGCTTCCTCCTGCATGATAGAAAATAAAGGAGCTGGAGCAGCGTCACTGCTTCCTCCTGTATGATAGAAAATAAAGGAGCTGGAGCACATCACTGCTTCCTCTTGTATGATAGAAAATAAAGGAGCTGGAGCAGCGTCACTGCTTCCTCCTGTGTTATAGAAAATAACCGAGCAGGAGCAGCGTTTCTGCTTCCTCCTGTGTTATAAAAAATAAAGGAGCTGGAGCAGCGTAATTGCTTCGTCCTGTATTATAGAAAATTAAGGAACTGGAGCAGAGTCACTTTTTCCTACTGTATTATAGAAAATAAAGGAGCTGGAGCAGCGTCACTGCTTCCTCATGCATTATAGAAAATAAAGGAGATGTAGCAGCGCAACTGCTTCCTCCTGTATTATAGAAAATTAAGGAGCTGGAGCAGCGTTCCTGATTCCTCCTGTTTTATAGAAAATAAAGGAGCTGGAGCAGCGTCACTGCTTCCTCCAGTATTATGGAAAATAAAGGGGCAGGAACAGCGTAACTGCTTCCTCCTGTATTAAAGAAAATAAAGTAGCTGGAGCTGCTTCTCTGCTCCCTCCTGTATTATAGAAAATAAAGGAGCTGGAGCAGCGTCACTGCTTCCTCCTGTATTATAAAAAATAAAGGAGCTGGAGCAGCGTCACTGCTTCCTCCGGTATTATAGAAAATAAAGGAGCTGGAGCAGCGTCACTGCTTCCTCCTGTATTGTAGAAAATAAAGGAGCTGGAGCAGCGTTTCTGCTTCCTCTTGTATTGTAGAAAATAAAGGAGCTGGAGCAACGTCACTGCTTCCTCCTGTATTATAGAAAATAAAGGAGCTGGAGCAGCGTCACTGCTTCCTCCTGTTTTATAGAAAATAAAGGAGCTGGAGCAGCGTCACTGCTTCCTCCAGTATTATGAAAAATAAAGGGGCAGGAACAGCGTCACTGCTTCCTCCTGTATCATAGAAAATAAAGTAGCTGGAGCTGCTTCTCTGCTTCCTCCTGTATTATACAAAATAAAGGAGCTGGAGCAGCGTCACTGCTTCCACTTGTATTATACAAAATAAAGGAGCTGGAGCAGCGTCACAGCTTCCTCATGCATTATAGAAAATATAGGAGCTGGAGCAGCGTCACTGCTTCCTCCTGTATTATAGAAAATAAAGGATCTGGAGCAGCGTCACTGCTTCCTCCGGTATTATAGAAAATAAAGGAGCTGGAGCAGCGTCACTGCTTCCTCCTGTATTATAGAAAATAAAGTAGCTGGAGCAGCGTTTCTGCTTCGTCCTGTATTGTAGAAAATAAAGGAGCTGGAGCAATGTCACTGCTTCCTCCTGTATTATAGAAAATAAAGGAGCTGGAGCAGCGTCACTGCTTCCTCCTGTATTATAGAAAATAAAGGAGCTGGAGCAGCGTTTCTGCTTTCACCTGTATTATAGAAAATAAAGGAGCTGAAGCAACGTCACTGCGTCCTCCTGTGTTATAGAAAATAAAGGAGCTGGAGCAGCGCCTCTGCTTCCTCCTGTATTATAGAAAATAAAGGAGCTGGAGCAGTGTCACTGCTTCCTCCTGTATTATAGAAAATAGAGGAGCTGGAGCAGCGTCTCTGCTTCCTCCTGTATTACAGAAAATAATGGAGTTGGAGCAGCGTCACTGCTTCCTCTTGTATTATAGAAAATAAAGGAGCTGAAGCAGCGTCTATACTTCCTCCTGCATTATAGAAAATAAAGGAGCTGGAGCAGCGTCACTGCTTCCTCATGTATTATAAAAAATCAAGGAGCTGGAGCAGCGTCACTCGTTCCACCGGTATTATAGAAAATAAAGGAGCTGGAGCAGCGTCACTGCTTCCTCCTGTATTATAGAAAATAAAGGAGATGGAGCAGCGTCTCTGCTTCCACCTCCATTATAGAAAATAAAGGAGCTGGAGCAACGTCATGCTTCCTCCTGTATTATAGAAAATAAAGGAGCCGGAGCAGCGTAACTGCTTCCTCCTGTATTATAGAAAATAAAGGAGCTGGAGCAGCGTAATTGCTTCGTCCTGTATTATAGAAAGTAAAGGAGCTGAAGCAACGTCACTGCTTCCTCCTGTATTATAGAAAATAAAGGAGCTGGGGCAGCGTCACTGCTTCCTCATGCATTGTAGAAAAAAAAGGAGCTGGAGCAGCGTCACTGCTTCCTCCTGTATTTTGGAAAATAAAGGAGCTGGAGCAGCGTCACTGCTTCCTCTTGTATTATAGAAAATAAAAGAGCTGGAGCAGCGTCACTGCTTCCTCATGCATTATAGAAAATATAGGAGCTGGAGCAGCGTCACTGCTTCCTCCTGTATTATAGAAAATAAAGGATCTGGAGCAGCGTCACTGCTTCCTCCGGTATTATAGAAAATAAAGGAGCTGGAGCAGCGTTTCTGCTTCCGGTTGTATTGTAGAAAATAAAGGAGCTGGAGCAACGTCACTGCTTCCTCCTGTATTATAGAAAATAAAGGAGCTGGAGCAGCGTCACTGCTTCCTCCTGTTTTATAGAAAATAAAGGAGCTGGAGCAGCGTCACTGCTTCCTCCAGTATTATAGAAAATAAAGGAGCTGGAGCAGCGTCACTGCTTCCTCCTGTATTATAGAAAATAAAGGAGCTGGAGCAGCGTCACTGCTTCCTCTTGTATTATACAAAATAAAGGAGCTGGGGCAGCGTCACTGCTTCCTCTTGTATTATACAAAATAAAGGAGCTGGAGCAGCGTCACTGCTTCCTCATGCATTATAGTAAATATAGGAGCTGGAGCAGCGTCACTGCTTCCTCCTGTATTATAGAAAATAAAGGATCTGGAGCAGCGTCACTGCTGCCTCCGGTATTATAGAAAATAAAGGAGCTGGAGCAGAGTCACTGCTTCCTCCTGTATTATAGAAAATAAACGAGCTGGAGCAGCGTTTCTGCTTCCTCCTGTATTGTAGAAAATAAAGGAGCTGGAGCAACGTCACTGCTTCCTCCTGTATTATAGAAAATAAAGGAGCTGGAGCAGCGTCACTGCTTCCTCTTGTATTATACAAAATAAAGGAGCTGGAGCAGCGTCACTGCTTCCTCATGCATTATCGAAAATATTGGAGCTGGAGCAGCGTCACTGCTCCCTCCTGTATTATAGAAAATAAAGGATCTGGAGTAGCGTCACTGCTTCCTCCGGTATTATAGAAAATAAAGGAGCTGGAGCAGCGTCACTGCTTCCTCCTGTATTATAGAAAATAAAGGAGCTGGAGCAGAGTCACTGCTTCCTCCTGTATTATAGAAAATAAAGGAGCTGGAGCACATCACTGCTTCCTCTTGTATGATAGAAAATAAAGGAGCTGGAGCAGCGTCACTGCTTCCTCCTGTGTTATAGAAAATAAACGAGCAGGAGCAGCGTTTCTGCTTCCTCCTGTATTATAAAAAATAAAGGAGCTGGAGCAGCGTAATTGCTTCGTCCTGTATTATAGAAAATTAAGGAACTGGAGCAGAGTCACTTTTTCCTACTGTATTATAGAAAATAAAGGAGCTGGAGCAGCGTCACTGCTTCCTCATGCATTATAGAAAATAAAGGAGATGCAGCAGCGTCACTGCTTCCTCCTGTATTATAGAAAATTAAGGAGCTGGAGCAGCGTTACTGATTCCTCCTGTTTTATAGAAAATAAAGGAGCTGGAGCAGCGGCACTGCTTCCTCCAGTATTATGGAAAATAAAGGGGCAGGAACAGCGTCACTGCTTCCTCCTGTATTAAAGAAAATAAAGTAGCTGGAGCTGCTTCTCTGCTTCCTCCTGTATTATAGAAAATAAAGGAGCTGGAGCAGCGTCACTGCTTCCTCCGGTATTATAGAAAATAAAGGAGCTGGAGCAGCGTCACTGCTTCCACTTGTATTATACAAAATATAGGAGCTGGAGCATCGTCACTGCTTCCTCATGTATTATAGAAAATATAGGAGCTGGAGCAGCGTCACTGCTCCCTCCTGTATTATAGAAAATAAAGGATCTGGAGCAGCGTCACTGCTTCCTCCGGTATTATAGAAAATAAAGGAGCTGGAGCAGCGTCACTGCTTCATCCTGTATTATAGAAAATAAAGTAGCTGGAGCAGCGTTTCTGCTTCCTCCTGTATTGTAGAAAATAAAGGAGCTGGAGCAATGTCACTCCTTCCTCCTGTATTATAGCAAATAAAGGAGCTGGAGCAGCGTCACTGCTTCCTCCTGTATTATAGAAAATAAAGGAGCTGGAGCAGCGTCACTGCTTCCTCCTGTATAATAGAAAATAATGGAGCTGGAGCACATCACTGCTTCCTCTTGTATGATAGAAAATAAAGGAGCTGGAGCAGCGTCACTGCTTCCTCATGCATTATAGAAAATATAGGAGCTGGAGCAGCGTCACTGCTCCCTCCTGTATTATAGAAAATAAAGGATCTGGAGCAGCGTCACTGCTTCCTCCGGTATTATAGAAAATAAAGGAGCTGGAGCAGCATCACTGCTTCCTCCTGTATTATAGAAAATAAAGGAGCTGGAGCAGCGTTTCTGCTTCCTCCTGTATTGTAGAAAATAAAGGAGCTGGAGCAATGTCACTGCTTCCTCCTGTATTATAGAAAATAAAGGAGCTGGAGCAGCGTCACTGCTTCCTCCTGTATTATAGAACATAAATGAGCTGGAGCAGCGTTTCTGCTTTCACCTGTATTATAGAAAATAAAGGAGCTGAAGCAACGTCACTGCGTCCTCCTGTGTTATAGAAAATAAAGGAGCTGGAGCAGAGTCACTGCTTCTTCCTGTATTATAGAAAATAAAGGAGCTGGAGCAGCGTCTCTGCTTCCTCCTGTATTACAGAGAATAATGGAGTTGGAGCAGCGTCACTGCTTCCTCCTGCATGATAGAAAATAAAGGAGCTGGAGCAGCGTCACTGCTTCCTCCTGTATGATAGAAAATAAAGGAGCTGGAGCACATCACTGCTTCCTCTTGTATGATAGAAAATAAAGGAGCTGGAGCAGCGTCACTGCTTCCTCCTGTGTTATAGAAAATAAACGAGCAGGAGCAGCGTTTCTGCTTCCTCCTGTGTTATAAAAAATAAAGGAGCTGGAGCAGCGTAATTGCTTCGTCCTGTATTATAGAAAATTAAGGAACTGGAGCAGAGTCACTTTTTCCTACTGTATTATAGAAAATAAAGGAGCTGGAGCAGCGTCACTGCTTCCTCATGCATTATAGAAAATAAAGGAGATGTAGCAGCGCAACTGCTTCCTCCTGTATTATAGAAAATTAAGGAGCTGGAGCAGCGTTCCTGATTCCTCCTGTTTTATAGAAAATAAAGGAGCTGGAGCAGCGTCACTGCTTCCTCCAGTATTATGGAAAATAAAGGGGCACGAACAGCGTAACTGCTTCCTCCTGTATTAAAGAAAATAAAGTAGCTGGAGCTGCTTCTCTGCTCCCTCCTGTATTATAGAAAATAAAGGAGCTGGAGCAGCGTCACTGCTTCCTCCTGTATTATAAAAAATAAAGGAGCTGGAGCAGCGTCACTGCTTCCTCCGGTATTATAGAAAATAAAGGAGCTGGAGCAGCGTCACTGCTTCCTCCTGTATTGTAGAAAATAAAGGAGCTGGAGCAGCGTTTCTGCTTCCTCTTGTATTGTAGAAAATAAAGGAGCTGGAGCAACGTCACTGCTTCCTCCTGTATTATAGAAAATAAAGGAGCTGGAGCAGCGTCACTGCTTCCTCCTGTTTTATAGAAAATAAAGGAGCTGGAGCAGCGTCACTGCTTCCTCCAGTATTATGAAAAATAAAGGGGCAGGAACAGCGTCACTGCTTCCTCCTGTATCATAGAAAATAAAGTAGCTGGAGCTGCTTCTCTGCTTCCTCCTGTATTATACAAAATAAAGGAGCTGGAGCAGCGTCACTGCTTCCTCTTGTATTATACAAAATAAAGGAGCTGGAGCAGCGTCACAGCTTCCTCATGCATTATAGAAAATATAGGAGCTGGAGCAGCGTCACTGCTTCCTCCTGTATTATAGAAAATAAAGGATCTGGAGCAGCGTCACTGCTTCCTCCGGTATTATAGAAAATAAAGGAGCTGGAGCAGCGTCACTGCTTCCTCCTGTATTATAGAAAATAAAGTAGCTGGAGCAGCGTTTCTGCTTCGTCCTGTATTGTAGAAAATAAAGGAGCTGGAGCAATGTCACTGCTTCCTCCTGTATTATAGAAAATAAAGGAGCTGGAGCAGCGTCACTGCTTCCTCCTGTATTATAGAAAATAAAGGAGCTGTAGCAGCGTCTCTGCTTCCTCCTGTATTATAGAAAATAAAGGAGCTGGAGCAGTGTCACTGCTTCCTCCTGTATTATAGAAAATAGAGGAGCTGGAGCAGCGTCTCTGCTTCCTCCTGTATTACAGAAAATAATGGAGTTGGAGCAGCGTCACTGCTTCCTCTTGTATTATAGAAAATAAAGGAGCTGAAGCAGCGTCTATACTTCCTCCTGCATTATAGAAAATAAAGGAGCTGGAGCAGCGTCACTGCTTCCTCATGTATTATAAAAAATCAAGGAGCTGGAGCAGCGTCACTCGTTCCACCGGTATTATAGAAAATAAAGGAGCTGGAGCAGCGTCACTGCTTCCTCCTGTATTATAGAAAATAAAGGAGATGGAGCAGCGTCTCTGCTTCCACCTCTATTATAGAAAATAAAGGAGCTGGAGCAACGTCATGCTTCCTCCTGTATTATAGAAAATAAAGGAGCCGGAGCAGCGTAACTGCTTCCTCCTGTATTATAGAAAATAAAGGAGCTGGAGCAGCGTAATTGCTTCGTCCTGTATTATAGAAAGTAAAGGAGCTGAAGCAACGTCACTGCTTCCTCCTGTATTATAGAAAATAAAGGAGCTGGGGCAGCGTCACTGCTTCCTCATGCATTGTAGAAAAAAAAGGAGCTGGAGCAGCGTCACTGCTTCCTCCTGTATTTTGGAAAATAAAGGAGCTGGAGCAGCGTCACTGCTTCCTCTTGTATTATAGAAAATAAAAGAGCTGGAGCAGCGTCACTGCTTCCTCATGCATTATAGAAAATATAGGAGCTGGAGCAGCGTCACTGCTTCCTCCTGTATTATAGAAAATAAAGGATCTGGAGCAGCGTCACTGCTTCCTCCGGTATTATAGAAAATAAAGGAGCTGGAGCAGCGTTTCTGCTTCCTCTTGTATTGTAGAAAATAAAGGAGCTGGAGCAACGTCACTGCTTCCTCCTGTATTATAGAAAATAAAGGAGCTGGAGCAGCGTCACTGCTTCCTCCTGTTTTATAGAAAATAAAGGAGCTGGAGCAGCGTCACTGCTTCCTCCAGTATTATAGAAAATAAAGGAGCTGGAGCAGCGTCACTGCTTCCTCCTGTATTATAGAAAATAAAGGAGCTGGAGCAGCGTCACTGCTTCCTCTTGTATTATACAAAATAAAGGAGCTGGGGCAGCGTCACTGCTTCCTCTTGTATTATACAAAATAAAGGAGCTGGAGCAGCGTCACTGCTTCCTCATGCATTGTAGTAAATATAGGAGCTGGAGCAGCGTCACTGCTCCCTCCTGTATTATAGAAAATAAAGGATCTGGAGCAGCGTCACTGCTTCCTCCTGTATTATAGAAAATAAACGAGCTGGAGCAGCGTTTCTGCTTCCTCCTGTATTGTAGAAAATAAAGGAGCTGGAGCAACGTCACTGCTTCCTACTGTATTATAGAAAATAAAGGAGCTGGAGCAGCGTCACTGCTTCCTCTTGTATTATACAAAATAAAGGAGCTGGAGCAGCGTCACTGCTTCCTCATGCATTATCGAAAATATTGGAGCTGGAGCAGCGTCACTGCTCCCTCCTGTATTATAGAAAATAAAGGATCTGGAGTAGCGTCACTGCTTCCTCCGGTATTATAGAAAATAAAGGAGCTGGAGCAGCGTCACTGCTTCCTCCTGTATTATAGAAAATAAAGTAGCTGGAGCAGCGTTTCTGCTTCCTCCTGTATTGTAGAAAATAAAGGAGCTGGAGCAGCGTCACTGCTTCATCCTGTATTATAGAAAATAAAGGAGCTGGAGCAGCGTTTCTGCTTTCACCTGTATTATAGAAAATAAAGGAGCTGAAGCAACGTCACTGCGTCCTCCTGTGTTATAGAAAATAAAGGAGCTGGAGCAGAGTCACTGCTTCCTCCTGTATTATAGAAAATAAAGGAGCTGGAGCAGCGTCTCTGCTTCCTCCTGTATTATAGAAAATAAAGGAGCTGGAGCAGAGTCACTGCTTCCTCCTGTATTATAGAAAATAAAGGAGCTGGAGCAGCGTCACTGCTTCCTCTTGTATTATAGAAAATAAAGGAGCTGAAGCAGCGTCCCTACTTCCTCCTGCATTATAGAAAATAAAGGAGCTGGAGCAGCGTCACTGCTTCCTCCTGTATTATAGAAAATAACGGAGCTGGAGCACATCACTGCTTCCTCTTGTATTATAGAAAATAAAGGAGCTGGAGCAGCGTCACTGCTTCCTCCTGTGTTATAGAAAATAATCGAGCTGGGGCAGCGTTTCTGCTTCCTCCTGTATTGTAGAAAAAAAAGGAGCTGGAGCAACTGCTTCCACCTGTATTATTGAAAATCAAGGAGCTGGAGCAGCGTCACTGGTTCCACCGGTATTATAGAAAATAAAGGAGCTGGAGCAGCGTCACTGCTTCCTCCTGTATTATAGAAAATAAAGGAGATGGAGCAGCGTCTCTGCTTCCACCTCTATTATAGAAAATAAAGGAGCTGGAGCAACGTCATGCTTCCTCCAGGATTATAGAAAATAAAGGAGCTGGAGCAGCGTAATTGCCTCGTCCTGTATTATAGAAAGTAAAGGAGCTGAAGCAACGTCACTGCTTCCTCCTGTATTATAGAAAATAAAGGAGCTGGAGCAGCGTCACTGCTTCCTCATGCATTATATAAAATAAAGGAGCTGGAGCAGCGTCACTGCTTCCTCCTGTATTATAGAAAATAAAGGAGCTGGAGCAGCGTCACTGCTTCCTCTTGTATTGTAGAAAATAAAAGAGCTGGAGCAGCATCACTGCTTCCTCATGCATTATAGAAAATATAGGAGCTGGAGCAGCGTCACTGCTTCCTCCTGTATTATAGAAAATAAAGGATCTGGAGCAGCGTCACTGCTTCCTCCGGTATTATAGAAAATAAAGGAGCTGGAGCAGAGTCACTGCTTCCTCCTGTATTATAGAAAATAAAGGAGCTGGAGCAGCGTTTCTGCTTCCTCCTGTATTGTAGAAAATAAAGGAGCTGGAGCAACGTCACTGCTTCCTCCTGTATTATAGAAAATAAAGGAGCTGGAGCAGCGTCACTGCTTCCTCCTGTATTATAGAAAATAAAGGAGCTGGAGCAGCGTCTCTGCTTCCTCCTGTATTATAGAAAATTAAGGAGCTGGAGCAGCGTTACTGATTCCTCCCGTATTATAGAAAATAAAGGATCTGGAGCCGTGTCTCTTCTTCCTCGTGTATTATAGAAAATAAAGGAGCTGGAGCAGCGTCACTGATTCCTCATGCATTAGAGAAAATAAAGGAGCTGGAGCAGCGTCACTGCTTCCTCCCGTATTATAGAAAATAAAGGAGCTGGCGCCGTGTCTCTTCTTCCTCATGTATTATCGAAAATAAAGGAGCTGGAGCAGCGTCACTGCTTCCTCATGGAATGCAGAAAATCAAGGAGCTGGAGCAGCGTCACTGGTTCAACCGGTATTACAGAAAATAAAGGAGCTGGAGCAGCGTCACTGCTTCCCCTTGTATTATAGAAAATAAAAGAGCTGGAGCAGCGTCACTGCTTCCTCATGCATTATAGAAAATATAGGAGCTGGAGCAGCGTCACTGCTTCCTCCTGTATTATAGAAAATAAAGGATCTGGAGCAGAGTCACTGCTTCCTCCGGTATTATAGAAAATAAAGGAACTGGAGCAGCGTCACTGCTTCCTCCTGTACTATAGAAAATAAAGGAGCTGGAGCAGCGTTTCTGCTTCCTCCTGTATTGTAGAAAATAAAGGAGCTGGAGCAACGTCACTGCTTCCTACTGTATTATGGAAAATAAAGGAGCTGGAGCAGCGTCACTGCTTCCTCCTGTATTATAAAAAATAAAGGAGCTGGAGCAGCGTTTCTGCTTCGACCTGTATTATAGAAAATAAAGGAGCTGAAGCAACGTCACTGCTTCCTCCTGTAGTATAAATAATAAAGGAGCTGGAGCAGCGTAATTGCTTCGTCCTGTATTATAGAAAATAAAGGAACTGGAGCAGCGTCACTGCTTCCTCCTGTATTGTAGAAAATAAAGGATCTGAAGCAGCGTCTCTACTTCCTCCTGCATTACAGAAAATAAAGGAGCTGGAGTAGCGTCACTGCTTCCTCCTGTATTATCGAAAATAAAGGAGCTGGAGCAGCGTCCCTGCTTCCTCCTGTATTATAGGAAATAAACGAGCTGGAGCAGCGTTTCTGCTTCCTGCTGTATTGTAGAAAAAAAAAGGAGCTGGAGCAACGTTACTGCTTCCTCCTGTATTGTAGAAAATATAGGAGCTGGAGCAGCGTCACTGCTTCCCCATGTATTATAGAAAATAAAGGAGATGGAGCAGCGTCTCTGCTTCCACCTCGATTATAGAAAATAAAGGAGCTAGAGCAACGTCGTGCTTCCTCCTGTATTGTAGAAAATAAAGGAGCTGGAGCAGCGTCACTGCTTCCTCATGCATTATAGAAAATAAAGGAGCTGGAGCAGCGTCAATGCTTCCTCCTGTATTATAGAAAATAAAGGAGCTGGAGCAGCGTCACTGCTTCTTCCTGTATTATAGAAAATAAAGGAGCTGGAGCAACGTCACTGCTTCCTCATGGATTATAGAAAATAAAGGAGCTGGAGCAGCGTCTCTGCTTCCTCCTGTATTATAGAAAATAAAGGAGCTGGAGCAGCGTCACTGCTTCCTCCGGTATTATAGAAAATAAAGGAGCTGGAGCAGCGTCACTGCTTCCTCTGGTATTATACAAAATAAAGAAGCTGGAGCAGCGTCACTGCTTCCTCATGCATTATAGAAAATATAGGAGCTGGAGCAGCGTCACTGCTTCCTCCTGTTTTATAGAAAATAAAGGAGCTGGAGCAGCGTCACTGCTTCCTCATGTATTATAGAAAATCAAGGAGCTGGAGCAGCGTCACTGGTTCCACCGGTATTATAGAAAATAAAGGAGCTGGAGCAGCGTCACTGCTTCCTCCTGTATTATAGAAAATCAAAGAGATGAAGCAACGTCTCTGCTTCCACCTCGATTATAGAAAATAAAGGAGCTGGAGCAGCGTAACTGCTTCCTCCTGTATTGTAGAAAATAAAGGAGCTGGAGCACATCACTGCTTCCTCTTGTATGATAGAAAATAAAGGAGCCTGAGCAGCGTCACTGATTCCTCCTGTATTATAGAAAATAAACGAGCTTGAGCAGCGTTTCTGCTTCCTCCTGTATTGTAGAAAATAAAGTAGCTGGAGCAGCGTCACTGCTTCCTCCGGTATTATAGAAAATAAAGGAGCTGGAGCAGCGTCACTGCTTCCTCTTGTATTATACAAAATAAAGGAGGTGGAGCAGCGTCACTGATTCCTCATGCATCATAGAAAATATAGGAGCTGGAGCAGCGTCACTGCTTCCTCCTGAATTATAGAAAATAAAGGATCTGGAGCAGCGTCACTGCTTCCTCCGGTATTATAGAAAATAAAGGAGCTGGAGCAGCGTCACTGCTTCCTCCTGTATTATAAAAATAAAGTAGCTGGAAAAGCGTTTCTGCTTCCTCCTGTATTGTAGAATATAAAGGAGCTGGAGCAGCGTCACTGCTTCCTCATGTATTATAGAAAATAGAGGAGGTGGAGCAGCATCACTGCTTCCTCCTGTGTTATACAAAATAAAGGGGCTGGAGCAGCGTCACTGCGTCCTTCTGTATTATAGAAAATAAAGGAGCTGGAGCAGCGTCACTGCTTATTCCTGTATTACAGAAAAGAAAGGAGCTGGAGCAGCGTCTCTACTTCCTCCAGTATTATAGAATATAAAGGAGCTGGAGCAGCGTCACTGCTTCCTCATGTATTTTAGAAAATAAAGGAGGTGGAGCAGCGTCACTGCTTCCTCCTGTATTATAGAAAATAAAGGAGCTGGAGCAGCGTTTCTGCTTTCACCTGTATTAAAGAAAATAAAGGAGCTGAAGCAACGTCACTGCGTCCTCCTGTGTGATAGAAAATAAAGGAGCTTGAGCAGAGTCACTGCTTCCTCCTGTATTATAGAAAATAAAGGTGCTGGAGCAGCGTCTCTGCTTCCTCCTGTATTATAGAAAATAAAGGAGCTGGAGCAGAGTCACTGCTTCCTCCTGTATTATAGAAAATAAAGGAGCAGGAGCAGCGTCTCTGCTTCCTCCTGTATTACAGAAAATAATGGAGTTGGAGCAGCGTCACTGCTTCCTCTTGTATTATAGAAAATAAAGGAGCTGAAGCAGCGTCTCTACTTCCTCCTGCATTATAGAAAATAAAGGAGCTGGAGCAGCGTCTCTGCTTCCTCATGCATTATAGAAAATAAAGTAGATGTAGCAGCGTCACTGCTTCCTCCTGTATTATAGAAAATAAAGGAGCTGGAGCATCGTCACTGCTTCCTCCGGTATTATAGAAAATAAAGGAGCTGGAGCAGCGTCACTGCTTCCTCCTGTATTGTAGAAAATAAAGGAGCTGGAGCAGCGTTTCTGCTTCCTCTTGTATTGTAGAAAATAAAAGGAGCTGGAGCAACGTCACTGCTTCCTCCTGTTTTATAGAAAATAAAGGAGCTGGAGCAGGTTCTCTGCTTCCTCCTGTATTATAGAAAATAAAGGAGCAGGAGCAGCGTCACTGCTTCCTCCTGTATTATAGAAAATAAAGTAGCTGGAGCAGGTTCTCTGCTTCCTCCTGTATTATAGAAAATAAAGTAGCTGGAGCAGCGTCACGGCTTCCTCCGGTATTATGGAAAATAAAGGAGCTGGAGCAGCGTCACTGCTTCCTCTTGTATTATACAAAATAAAGGAGGTGGAGCAGCGTCACTGATTCCTCATGCATCATAGAAAATATAGGAGCTGGAGCAGCGTCACTGCTTCCTCCTGTATTATAGAAAATAAAGGATCTGGAGCAGCGTCACTGCTTCCTCCGGTATTATAGAAAATAAAGGAGCTGGAGCAGCGTCACTGCTTCCTCCTGTATTATAAAAAGTAAAGTAGCTGGAGCAGCGTTTCTGCTTCCTCCTGTATTGTAGAAAATAAAGGAGCTGGAGCAATGTCACTCCTTCCTCCTGTATTATATAAAATAAAGGAGCTGGAGCAGCGTCACTGCTTCCTCCTGTATGATAGAAAATAAAGGAGCTGGAGCAGCGTTTCTGCTTTCACCTGTATTAAAGAAAATAAAGGAGCTGAAGCAACGTCACTGCGTCCTCCTGTGTTATAGAAAATAAAGGAGCTTGAGCAGAGTCACTGCTTCCTCCTGTATTAAAGAAAATAAAGGTGCTGGAGCAGCGTCTCTGCTTCCTCCTGTATTATAGAAAATAAAGGAGCTGGAGCAGAGTCACTGCTTCCTCCTGTATTATAGAAAATAAAGGAGCTGGAGCAGCGTCTCTGCTTCCTCCTGTATTACAGAAAATAAAGGAGTTGGAGCAGCGTAAATGCTTCCTCTTGTATTATAGAAAATAAAGGAGCTGAAGCAGCGTCACTGCTTCCTCCTGTATTATAGAAAATAAAGGAGCTGGAGCACATCACTGCTTCCTCTTGTATGATAGAAAATACAGGAGCCTGAGCAGCGTCACTGATTCCTCCTGTATTATAGAAAATAAACGAGCTGGAGCATCGTTTCTGCTTCCTCCTGTATTGTAGAAAATAAAGTAGCTGGAGCAGCGTCACTGCTTCCTCCGGTATTATAGAAAATAAAGGAGCTGGAGCAGCGTCACTGCTTCCTCTTGTATTATACAAAATAAAGGAGGTGGAGCAGCGTCACTGATTCCTCATGCATCATAGAAAATATAGGAGCTGGAGCAGCGTCACTGCTTCCGCCTGTATTATAGAAAATAAAGGATCTGGAGCAGCGTCACTGCTTCCTCCGGTATTATAGAAAATAAAGGAGCTGGAGCAGCGTCACTGCTTCCTCCTGTATTATAAAAATAAAGTAGCTGGAGCAGCGTTTCTGCTTCCTCCTGTGTTGTAGAAAATAAAGGAGCTGGAGCAGCGTCACTGCTTCTTCCTGTATTATAGAAAATAAAGGAAATGGAGCAGCGCCTCTACTTCCTGCTGTATTATAGAATATAAAGGAGCTGGAGCAGCGTCACTGCTTCCTCATGTATTATAGAAAATAGAGGAGGTGGAGCAGCATCACTGCTTCCTCCTGTGTTATACAAAATAAAGGGGCTGGAGCAGCGTCACTGCTTCCTTCTGTATTATAGAAAATAAAGGAGCTGGAGCAGCGTCACTGCTTATTCCTGTATTACAGAAAATAAAAGAGCTGGAGCAGCGTCTCTACTTCCTCCAGTATTATAGAATATAAAGGAGCTGGAGCAGCGTCACTGCTTCCTCATGTATTATAGAAAATAAAGGAAGTGGAGCAGCGTCACTGCTTCCTCCTGTATTATAGAAAATAAAGGAGCTGGAGCAGCGTTTCTGCTTTCACCTGTATTAAAGAAAATAAAGGAGCTGAAGCAACGTCACTGCGTCCTCCTGTGTTATAGAAAATAAAGGAGCTTGAGCAGAGTCACTGCTTCCTCCTGTATTATAGAAAATAAAGGTGCTGGAGCAGCGTCTCTGCTTCCTCCTGTATTATAGAAAATAAAGGAGCTGGAGCAGAGTCACTGCTTCCTCCTGTATTATAGAAAATAAAGGAGCAGGAGCAGCGTCTCTGCTTCCTCCTGTATTATAGAAAATAAAGGAGCTGAAGCAGCGTCTTTACTTCCTCCTGCATTATCGAAAATAAAGGAGCCGGAGCATCGTCACTGCTTCCTCCTGTATTATAGAAAATAAAGGAGCTGGAGCACATCACTGCTTCCTCTTGTATGATAGGAAATAAAGGAGCCTGAGCAGCGTCACTGATTCCTCCTGTATTATAGAAAATAAACGAGCTGGAGCAGCGTTTCTGCTTCCTCCTGTATTGTAGAAAATAAAGTAGCTGGAGCAGCGTCACTGCTTCCTCCGGTATTATAGAAAATAAAGGTGCTGGAGCAGCGTTTCTGCTTCCTCCTGTATTATAGAAAATAAAGGAGCTGGAGCAGAGTCACTGCTTCCTCCTGTATTATAGAATATAAAGGAGCTGGAGCAGCGTCTCTGCTTCCTCCTGTATTACAGAAAATAATGGAGTTGGAGCAGCGTCACTGCTTCCTCTTGTATTATAGAAAATAAAGGAGCTGAAGCAGCGTCACTGCTTCCTCCTGTATTATAGAAAATAAAGGAGCTGGAGCACATCACTGCTTCCTCTTGTATGATAGAAAATACAGGAGCCTGAGCAGCGTCACTGATTCCTCCTGTATTATCGAAAATAAACGAGCTGGAGCAGCGTTTCTGCTTCCTCCTGTATTGTAGAAAATAAAGTAGCTGGAGCAGCGTCACTGCTTCCTCCGGTATTATAGAAAATAAAGGAGCTGGAGCAGCGTCACTGCTTCCTCTTTTATTATACAAAATAAAGGAGGTGGAGCAGCGTCACTGATTCCTCATGCATCATAGAAAATATAGGAGCTGGAGCAGCGTCACTGCTTCCTCCTGTATTATAGAAAATAAAGGATCTGGAGCAGCGTCACTGCTTCCTCCGGTATTATAGAAAATAAAGGAGCTGGAGCAGCGTCACTGCTTCCTCCTGTATTATAAAAATAAAGTAGCTGGAAAAGCGTTTCTGCTTCCTCCTGTATTGTAGAAAATAAAGGAGCTGGAGCAGCGTCACTGCTTCTTCCTGTATTATAGAAAATAAAGGAAATGGAGCAGCGCCTCTACTTCCTGCTGTATTATAGAATATAAAGGAGCTGGAGCAGCGTCACTGCTTCCTCATGTATTATAGAAAATAGAGGAGGTGGAGCAGCATCACTGCTTCCTCCTGTGTTATACAAAATAAAGGGGCTGGAGCAGCGTCACTGCTTCCTCCTGTATTATAGAAAATAAAGGAGCTGGAGCACATCACTGCTTCCTCTTGTATGATAGAAAATACAGGAGCCTGAGCAGCGTCACTGATTCCTCCTGTATTATAGAAAATAAACGAGCTGGAGCAGCGTTTCTGCTTATCCTGTATTGTAGAAAATAAAGTAGCTGGAGCAGCGTCACTGCTTCCTCCGGTATTATAGAAAATAAAGGAGCTGGAGCAGCGTCACTGCTTCCTCTTGTATTATACAAAATAAAGGAGGTGGAGCAGCGTCACTGATTCCTCATGCATCATAGAAAATATAGGAGCTGGAGCAGCGTCACTGCTTCCGCCTGTATTATAGAAAATAAAGGATCTGGAGCAGCGTCACTGCTTCCTCCGGTATTATAGAAAATAAAGGAGCTGGAGCAGCGTCACTGCTTCCTCCTGTATTATAAAAATAAAGTAGCTGGAGCAGCGTTTCTGCTTCCTCCTGTGTTGTAGAAAATAAAGGAGCTGGAGCAGCGTCACTGCTTCTTCCTGTATTATAGAAAATAAAGGAAATGGAGCAGCGCCTCTACTTCCTGCTGTATTATAGAATATAAAGGAGCTGGAGCAGCGTCACTGCTTCCTCATGTAGTATAGAAAATAGAGGAGGTGGAGCAGCATCACTGCTTCCTCCTGTGTTATACAAAATAAAGGGGCTGGAGCAGCGTCACTGCTTCCTCTTGTATTGTAGAAAATAAAAGAGCTGGAGCAGCATCACTGCTTCCTCATGCATTATAGAAAATATAGGAGCTGGAGCAGCGTCACTGCTTCCTCCTGTATTATAGAAAATAAAGGATCTGGAGCAGCGTCACTGCTTCCTCCGGTATTATAGAAAATAAAGGAGCTGGAGCAGAGTCACTGCTTCCTCCTGTATTATAGAAAATAAAGGAGCTGGAGCAGCGTTTCTGCTTCCTCCTGTATTGTAGAAAATAAAGGAGCTGGAGCAACGTCACTGCTTCCTCCTGTATTATAGAAAATAAAGGAGCTGGAGCAGCGTCACTGCTTCCTCCTGTATTATAGAAAATAAAGGAGCTGGAGCAGCGTCTCTGCTTCCTCCTGTATTATAGAAAATTAAGGAGCTGGAGCAGCGTTACTGATTCCTCCCGTATTATAGAAAATAAAGGATCTGGAGCCGTGTCTCTTCTTCCTCGTGTATTATAGAAAATAAAGGAGCTGGAGCAGCGTCACTGATTCCTCATGCATTAGAGAAAATAAAGGAGCTGGAGCAGCGTCACTGCTTCCTCCCGTATTATAGAAAATAAAGGAGCTGGCGCCGTGTCTCTTCTTCCTCATGTATTATCGAAAATAAAGGAGCTGGAGCAGCGTCACTGCTTCCTCATGGAATGCAGAAAATCAAGGAGCTGGAGCAGCGTCACTGGTTCAACCGGTATTACAGAAAATAAAGGAGCTGGAGCAGCGTCACTGCTTCCCCTTGTATTATAGAAAATAAAAGAGCTGGAGCAGCGTCACTGCTTCCTCATGCATTATAGAAAATATAGGAGCTGGAGCAGCGTCACTGCTTCCTCCTGTATTATAGAAAATAAAGGATCTGGAGCAGAGTCACTGCTTCCTCCGGTATTATAGAAAATAAAGGAACTGGAGCAGCGTCACTGCTTCCTCCTGTACTATAGAAAATAAAGGAGCTGGAGCAGCGTTTCTGCTTCCTCCTGTATTGTAGAAAATAAAGGAGCTGGAGCAACGTCACTGCTTCCTACTGTATTATGGAAAATAAAGGAGCTGGAGCAGCGTCACTGCTTCCTCCTGTATTATAAAAAATAAAGGAGCTGGAGCAGCGTTTCTGCTTCGACCTGTATTATAGAAAATAAAGGAGCTGAAGCAACGTCACTGCTTCCTCCTGTAGTATAAATAATAAAGGAGCTGGAGCAGCGTAATTGCTTCGTCCTGTATTATAGAAAATAAAGGAACTGGAGCAGCGTCACTGCTTCCTCCTGTATTGTAGAAAATAAAGGATCTGAAGCAGCGTCTCTACTTCCTCCTGCATTACAGAAAATAAAGGAGCTGGAGTAGCGTCACTGCTTCCTCCTGTATTATCGAAAATAAAGGAGCTGGAGCAGCGTCCCTGCTTCCTCCTGTATTATAGGAAATAAACGAGCTGGAGCAGCGTTTCTGCTTCCTGCTGTATTGTAGAAAAAAAAAGGAGCTGGAGCAACGTTACTGCTTCCTCCTGTATTGTAGAAAATATAGGAGCTGGAGCAGCGTCACTGCTTCCCCATGTATTATAGAAAATAAAGGAGATGGAGCAGCGTCTCTGCTTCCACCTCGATTATAGAAAATAAAGGAGCTAGAGCAACGTCGTGCTTCCTCCTGTATTGTAGAAAATAAAGGAGCTGGAGCAGCGTCACTGCTTCCTCATGCATTATAGAAAATAAAGGAGCTGGAGCAGCGTCAATGCTTCCTCCTGTATTATAGAAAATAAAGGAGCTGGAGCAGCGTCACTGCTTCTTCCTGTATTATAGAAAATAAAGGAGCTGGAGCAACGTCACTGCTTCCTCATGGATTATAGAAAATAAAGGAGCTGGAGCAGCGTCTCTGCTTCCTCCTGTATTATAGAAAATAAAGGAGCTGGAGCAGCGTCACTGCTTCCTCCGGTATTATAGAAAATAAAGGAGCTGGAGCAGCGTCACTGCTTCCTCTGGTATTATACAAAATAAAGAAGCTGGAGCAGCGTCACTGCTTCCTCATGCATTATAGAAAATATAGGAGCTGGAGCAGCGTCACTGCTTCCTCCTGTTTTATAGAAAATAAAGGAGCTGGAGCAGCGTCACTGCTTCCTCATGTATTATAGAAAATCAAGGAGCTGGAGCAGCGTCACTGGTTCCACCGGTATTATAGAAAATAAAGGAGCTGGAGCAGCGTCACTGCTTCCTCCTGTATTATAGAAAATCAAAGAGATGAAGCAACGTCTCTGCTTCCACCTCGATTATAGAAAATAAAGGAGCTGGAGCAGCGTAACTGCTTCCTCCTGTATTGTAGAAAATAAAGGAGCTGGAGCACATCACTGCTTCCTCTTGTATGATAGAAAATAAAGGAGCCTGAGCAGCGTCACTGATTCCTCCTGTATTATAGAAAATAAACGAGCTTGAGCAGCGTTTCTGCTTCCTCCTGTATTGTAGAAAATAAAGTAGCTGGAGCAGCGTCACTGCTTCCTCCGGTATTATAGAAAATAAAGGAGCTGGAGCAGCGTCACTGCTTCCTCTTGTATTATACAAAATAAAGGAGGTGGAGCAGCGTCACTGATTCCTCATGCATCATAGAAAATATAGGAGCTGGAGCAGCGTCACTGCTTCCTCCTGAATTATAGAAAATAAAGGATCTGGAGCAGCGTCACTGCTTCCTCCGGTATTATAGAAAATAAAGGAGCTGGAGCAGCGTCACTGCTTCCTCCTGTATTATAAAAATAAAGTAGCTGGAAAAGCGTTTCTGCTTCCTCCTGTATTGTAGAATATAAAGGAGCTGGAGCAGCGTCACTGCTTCCTCATGTATTATAGAAAATAGAGGAGGTGGAGCAGCATCACTGCTTCCTCCTGTGTTATACAAAATAAAGGGGCTGGAGCAGCGTCACTGCGTCCTTCTGTATTATAGAAAATAAAGGAGCTGGAGCAGCGTCACTGCTTATTCCTGTATTACAGAAAAGAAAGGAGCTGGAGCAGCGTCTCTACTTCCTCCAGTATTATAGAATATAAAGGAGCTGGAGCAGCGTCACTGCTTCCTCATGTATTTTAGAAAATAAAGGAGGTGGAGCAGCGTCACTGCTTCCTCCTGTATTATAGAAAATAAAGGAGCTGGAGCAGCGTTTCTGCTTTCACCTGTATTAAAGAAAATAAAGGAGCTGAAGCAACGTCACTGCGTCCTCCTGTGTGATAGAAAATAAAGGAGCTTGAGCAGAGTCACTGCTTCCTCCTGTATTATAGAAAATAAAGGTGCTGGAGCAGCGTCTCTGCTTCCTCCTGTATTATAGAAAATAAAGGAGCTGGAGCAGAGTCACTGCTTCCTCCTGTATTATAGAAAATAAAGGAGCAGGAGCAGCGTCTCTGCTTCCTCCTGTATTACAGAAAATAATGGAGTTGGAGCAGCGTCACTGCTTCCTCTTGTATTATAGAAAATAAAGGAGCTGAAGCAGCGTCTCTACTTCCTCCTGCATTATAGAAAATAAAGGAGCTGGAGCAGCGTCTCTGCTTCCTCATGCATTATAGAAAATAAAGTAGATGTAGCAGCGTCACTGCTTCCTCCTGTATTATAGAATATAAAGGAGCTGGAGCATCGTCACTGCTTCCTCCGGTATTATAGAAAATAAAGGAGCTGGAGCAGCGTCACTGCTTCCTCCTGTATTGTAGAAAATAAAGGAGCTGGAGCAGCGTTTCTGCTTCCTCTTGTATTGTAGAAAATAAAAGGAGCTGGAGCAACGTCACTGCTTCCTCCTGTTTTATAGAAAATAAAGGAGCTGGAGCAGGTTCTCTGCTTCCTCCTGTATTATAGAAAATAAAGGAGCAGGAGCAGCGTCACTGCTTCCTCCTGTATTATAGAAAATAAAGTAGCTGGAGCAGGTTCTCTGCTTCCTCCTGTATTATAGAAAATAAAGTAGCTGGAGCAGCGTCACGGCTTCCTCCGGTATTATGGAAAATAAAGGAGCTGGAGCAGCGTCACTGCTTCCTCTTGTATTATACAAAATAAAGGAGGTGGAGCAGCGTCACTGATTCCTCATGCATCATAGAAAATATAGGAGCTGGAGCAGCGTCACTGCTTCCTCCTGTATTATAGAAAATAAAGGATCTGGAGCAGCGTCACTGCTTCCTCCGGTATTATAGAAAATAAAGGAGCTGGAGCAGCGTCACTGCTTCCTCCTGTATTATAAAAAGTAAAGTAGCTGGAGCAGCGTTTCTGCTTCCTCCTGTATTGTAGAAAATAAAGGAGCTGGAGCAATGTCACTCCTTCCTCCTGTATTATATAAAATAAAGGAGCTGGAGCAGCGTCACTGCTTCCTCCTGTATGATAGAAAATAAAGGAGCTGGAGCAGCGTTTCTGCTTTCACCTGTATTAAAGAAAATAAAGGAGCTGAAGCAACGTCACTGCGTCCTCCTGTGTTATAGAAAATAAAGGAGCTTGAGCAGAGTCACTGCTTCCTCCTGTATTAAAGAAAATAAAGGTGCTGGAGCAGCGTCTCTGCTTCCTCCTGTATTATAGAAAATAAAGGAGCTGGAGCAGAGTCACTGCTTCCTCCTGTATTATAGAAAATAAAGGAGCTGGAGCAGCGTCTCTGCTTCCTCCTGTATTACAGAAAATAAAGGAGTTGGAGCAGCGTAAATGCTTCCTCTTGTATTATAGAAAATAAAGGAGCTGAAGCAGCGTCACTGCTTCCTCCTGTATTATAGAAAATAAAGGAGCTGGAGCACATCACTGCTTCCTCTTGTATGATAGAAAATACAGGAGCCTGAGCAGCGTCACTGATTCCTCCTGTATTATAGAAAATAAACGAGCTGGAGCATCGTTTCTGCTTCCTCCTGTATTGTAGAAAATAAAGTAGCTGGAGCAGCGTCACTGCTTCCTCCGGTATTATAGAAAATAAAGGAGCTGGAGCAGCGTCACTGCTTCCTCTTGTATTATACAAAATAAAGGAGGTGGAGCAGCGTCACTGATTCCTCATGCATCATAGAAAATATAGGAGCTGGAGCAGCGTCACTGCTTCCGCCTGTATTATAGAAAATAAAGGATCTGGAGCAGCGTCACTGCTTCCTCCGGTATTATAGAAAATAAAGGAGCTGGAGCAGCGTCACTGCTTCCTCCTGTATTATAAAAATAAAGTAGCTGGAGCAGCGTTTCTGCTTCCTCCTGTGTTGTAGAAAATAAAGGAGCTGGAGCAGCGTCACTGCTTCTTCCTGTATTATAGAAAATAAAGGAAATGGAGCAGCGCCTCTACTTCCTGCTGTATTATAGAATATAAAGGAGCTGGAGCAGCGTCACTGCTTCCTCATGTATTATAGAAAATAGAGGAGGTGGAGCAGCATCACTGCTTCCTCCTGTGTTATACAAAATAAAGGGGCTGGAGCAGCGTCACTGCTTCCTTCTGTATTATAGAAAATAAAGGAGCTGGAGCAGCGTCACTGCTTATTCCTGTATTACAGAAAATAAAAGAGCTGGAGCAGCGTCTCTACTTCCTCCAGTATTATAGAATATAAAGGAGCTGGAGCAGCGTCACTGCTTCCTCATGTATTATAGAAAATAAAGGAAGTGGAGCAGCGTCACTGCTTCCTCCTGTATTATAGAAAATAAAGGAGCTGGAGCAGCGTTTCTGCTTTCACCTGTATTAAAGAAAATAAAGGAGCTGAAGCAACGTCACTGCGTCCTCCTGTGTTATAGAAAATAAAGGAGCTTGAGCAGAGTCACTGCTTCCTCCTGTATTATAGAAAATAAAGGTGCTGGAGCAGCGTCTCTGCTTCCTCCTGTATTATAGAAAATAAAGGAGCTGGAGCAGAGTCACTGCTTCCTCCTGTATTATAGAAAATAAAGGAGCAGGAGCAGCGTCTCTGCTTCCTCCTGTATTATAGAAAATAAAGGAGCTGAAGCAGCGTCTTTACTTCCTCCTGCATTATCGAAAATAAAGGAGCCGGAGCAGCGTCACTGCTTCCTCCTGTATTATAGAAAATAAAGGAGCTGGAGCACATCACTGCTTCCTCTTGTATGATAGGAAATAAAGGAGCCTGAGCAGCGTCACTGATTCCTCCTGTATTATAGAAAATAAACGAGCTGGAGCAGCGTTTCTGCTTCCTCCTGTATTGTAGAAAATAAAGTAGCTGGAGCAGCGTCACTGCTTCCTCCGGTATTATAGAAAATAAAGGTGCTGGAGCAGCGTTTCTGCTTCCTCCTGTATTATAGAAAATAAAGGAGCTGGAGCAGAGTCACTGCTTCCTCCTGTATTATAGAATATAAAGGAGCTGGAGCAGCGTCTCTGCTTCCTCCTGTATTACAGAAAATAATGGAGTTGGAGCAGCGTCACTGCTTCCTCTTGTATTATAGAAAATAAAGGAGCTGAAGCAGCGTCACTGCTTCCTCCTGTATTATAGAAAATAAAGGAGCTGGAGCACATCACTGCTTCCTCTTGTATGATAGAAAATACAGGAGCCTGAGCAGCGTCACTGATTCCTCCTGTATTATCGAAAATAAACGAGCTGGAGCAGCGTTTCTGCTTCCTCCTGTATTGTAGAAAATAAAGTAGCTGGAGCAGCGTCACTGCTTCCTCCGGTATTATAGAAAATAAAGGAGCTGGAGCAGCGTCACTGCTTCCTCTTTTACTATACAAAATAAAGGAGGTGGAGCAGCGTCACTGATTCCTCATGCATCATAGAAAATATAGGAGCTGGAGCAGCGTCACTGCTTCCTCCTGTATTATAGAAAATAAAGGATCTGGAGCAGCGTCACTGCTTCCTCCGGTATTATAGAAAATAAAGGAGCTGGAGCAGCGTCACTGCTTCCTCCTGTATTATAAAAATAAAGTAGCTGGAAAAGCGTTTCTGCTTCCTCCTGTATTGTAGAAAATAAAGGAGCTGGAGCAGCGTCACTGCTTCTTCCTGTATTATAGAAAATAAAGGAAATGGAGCAGCGCCTCTACTTCCTGCTGTATTATAGAATATAAAGGAGCTGGAGCAGCGTCACTGCTTCCTCATGTATTATAGAAAATAGAGGAGGTGGAGCAGCATCACTGCTTCCTCCTGTGTTATACAAAATAAAGGGGCTGGAGCAGCGTCACTGCTTCCTCCTGTATTATAGAAAATAAAGGAGCTGGAGCACATCACTGCTTCCTCTTGTATGATAGAAAATACAGGAGCCTGAGCAGCGTCACTGATTCCTCCTGTATTATAGAAAATAAACGAGCTGGAGCAGCGTTTCTGCTTATCCTGTATTGTAGAAAATAAAGTAGCTGGAGCAGCGTCACTGCTTCCTCCGGTATTATAGAAAATAAAGGAGCTGGAGCAGCGTCACTGCTTCCTCTTGTATTATACAAAATAAAGGAGGTGGAGCAGCGTCACTGATTCCTCATGCATCATAGAAAATATAGGAGCTGGAGCAGCGTCACTGCTTCCGCCTGTATTATAGAAAATAAAGGATCTGGAGCAGCGTCACTGCTTCCTCCGGTATTATAGAAAATAAAGGAGCTGGAGCAGCGTCACTGCTTCCTCCTGTATTATAAAAATAAAGTAGCTGGAGCAGCGTTTCTGCTTCCTCCTGTGTTGTAGAAAATAAAGGAGCTGGAGCAGCGTCACTGCTTCTTCCTGTATTATAGAAAATAAAGGAAATGGAGCAGCGCCTCTACTTCCTGCTGTATTATAGAATATAAAGGAGCTGGAGCAGCGTCACTGCTTCCTCATGTAGTATAGAAAATAGAGGAGGTGGAGCAGCATCACTGCTTCCTCCTGTGTTATACAAAATAAAGGGGCTGGAGCAGCGTCACTGCTTCCTTCTGTATTATAGAAAATAAAGGAGCTGGAGCAGCGTCACTGCTTATTCCTGTATTACAGAAAATAAAAGAGCTGGAGCAGCGTCTCTACTTCCTCCAGTATTATAGAATATAAAGGAGCTGGAGCAGCGTCACTGCTTCCTCATGTATTATAGAAAATAAAGGAAGTGGAGCAGCGTCACTGCTTCCTCCTGTATTATAGAAAATAAAGGAGCTGGAGCAGCGTTTCTGCTTTCACCTGTATTAAAGAAAATAAAGGAGCTGAAGCAACGTCACTGCGTCCTCCTGTGTTATAGAAAATAAAGGAGCTTGAGCAGAGTCACTGCTTCCTCCTGTATTATAGAAAATAAAGGTGCTGGAGCAGCGTCTCTGCTTCCTCCTGTATTATAGAAAATAAAGGAGCTGGAGCAGAGTCACTGCTTCCTCCTGTATTATAGAAAATAAAGGAGCAGGAGCAGCGTCTCTGCTTCCTCCTGTATTATAGAAAATAAAGGAGCTGAAGCAGCGTCTTTACTTCCTCCTGCATTATCGAAAATAAAGGAGCCGGAGCAGCGTCACTGCTTCCTCCTGTATTATAGAAAATAAAGGAGCTGGAGCACATCACTGCTTCCTCTTGTATGATAGGAAATAAAGGAGCCTGAGCAGCGTCACTGATTCCTCCTGTATTATAGAAAATAAACGAGCTGGAGCAGCGTTTCTGCTTCCTCCTGTATTGTAGAAAATAAAGTAGCTGGAGCAGCGTCACTGCTTCCTCCGGTATTATAGAAAATAAAGGTGCTGGAGCAGCGTTTCTGCTTCCTCCTGTATTATAGAAAATAAAGGAGCTGGAGCAGAGTCACTGCTTCCTCCTGTATTATAGAATATAAAGGAGCTGGAGCAGCGTCTCTGCTTCCTCCTGTATTACAGAAAATAATGGAGTTGGAGCAGCGTCACTGCTTCCTCTTGTATTATAGAAAATAAAGGAGCTGAAGCAGCGTCACTGCTTCCTCCTGTATTATAGAAAATAAAGGAGCTGGAGCACATCACTGCTTCCTCTTATATGATAGAAAATACAGGAGCCTGAGCAGCGTCACTGATTCCTCCTGTATTATCGAAAATAAACGAGCTGGAGCAGCGTTTCTGCTTCCTCCTGTATTGTAGAAAATAAAGTAGCTGGAGCAGCGTCACTGCTTCCTCCGGTATTATAGAAAATAAAGGAGCTGGAGCAGCGTCACTGCTTCCTCTTTTATTATACAAAATAAAGGAGGTGGAGCAGCGTCACTGATTCCTCATGCATCATAGAAAATATAGGAGCTGGAGCAGCGTCACTGCTTCCTCCTGTATTATAGAAAATAAAGGATCTGGAGCAGCGTCACTGCTTCCTCCGGTATTATAGAAAATAAAGGAGCTGGAGCAGCGTCACTGCTTCCTCCTGTATTATAAAAATAAAGTAGCTGGAAAAGCGTTTCTGCTTCCTCCTGTATTGTAGAAAATAAAGGAGCTGGAGCAGCGTCACTGCTTCTTCCTGTATTATAGAAAATAAAGGAAATGGAGCAGCGCCTCTACTTCCTGCTGTATTATAGAATATAAAGGAGCTGGAGCAGCGTCACTGCTTCCTCATGTATTATAGAAAATAGAGGAGGTGGAGCAGCATCACTGCTTCCTCCTGTGTTATACAAAATAAAGGGGCTGGAGCAGCGTCACTGCTTTCTTCTGTATTATAGAAAATAAAGGAGCTGGAGCAGCGTCACTGCTTATTCCTGTATTACAGAAAAGAAAGGAGCTGGAGCAGCGTCTCTACTTCCTCCTGTATTATAGAATATAAAGGAGCTGGAGCAGCGTCACTGCTTCCTCACGTATTATAGAAAATAAAGGAGCTGGAGCAGCGTCACTGCTTCCTCCTGTATTATAGAATATAAAGGAGCTGGAGCAGCGTCACTGCTTCCTCACGTATTATAGAAAATAAAGGAGGTGGAGCAGCGTCACTGCTTCCTCCTGTATTATAGAAAATAAAGGAGCTGGAGCAGCGTTTCTGCTTTCACCTGTATTAAAGAAAATAAAGGAGCTGAAGCAACGTCACTGCGTCCTCCTGTGTTATAGAAAATAAAGGAGCTTGAGCAGAGTCACTGCTTCCTCCTGTATTATAGAAAATAAAGGAGCTGGAGCAGCGTCTCTGCTTCCTCCTGTATTATAGAAAATAAAGGAGCTGGAGCAGAGTCACTGCTTCCTCCTGTATTATAGAAAATAAAGGAGCAGGAGCAGCGTCTCTGCTTCCTCCTGTATTACAGAAAATAATGGAGTTGGAGCAGCGTCACTGCTTCCTCTTGTATTATAGAAAATAAAGGAGCTGAAGCAGCGTCTCTACTTCCTCCTGCATTATAGAAAATAAAGGAGCTGGAGCAGCGTCACTGCTTCCTCCTGTATTATAGAAAATAAAGTAGCTGGAGCACATCACTGCTTCCTCTTGTATAATAGAAAATAAAGGAGCTGGAGCAGCGTCACTGCTTCCTCATGTATTATAGAAAATAAAGGAAGTGGAGCAGCGTCACTGCTTCCTCCTGTATTATAGAAAATAAAGGAGCTGGAGCAGCGTTTCTGCTTTCACCTGTATTAAAGAAAATAAAGGAGCTGAAGCAACGTCACTGCGTCCTCCTGTGTTATAGAAAATAAAGGAGCTTGAGCAGAGTCACTGCTTCCTCCTGTATTATAGAAAATGAAGGTGCTGGAGCAGCGTCTCTGCTTCCTCCTGTATTATAGAAAATAAAGGAGCTGGAGCAGAGTCACTGCTTCCTCCTGTATTATAGAAAATAAAGGAGCCGGAGCAGCGTAACTGCTTCGTCCTGTATTATACAAAATAAAGGAGCTGGAGCAGCGTCACTTTTTCCTCCTGTATTATGGAAAATAAAGGAGCTGGAGCAACGTCACTGCTTCCTCCTATAATATAGAAAATAAAGGAGCTGGAGCAGAGTCACTTCTTCCTCCTGTATTATAGAAAATAACGGAGCTGGAGCAGCGTTACTGCTTCCTCCGGTATTATAGAAAATAAAGGAGCTGGAGCAGCGTCACTGCTTCCTCCTGTATTATAAAAATAAAGTAGCTGGAAAAGCGTTTCTGCTTCCTCCTGTATTGTAGAAAATAAAGGAGCTGGAGCAGCGTCACTTTTTCCTCCTGTATTACAGAAAATAATGGAGTTGGAGCAGCGTCACTGCTTCCTCCTGTATTATAGAAAATAAAGGAGCTGGAGCACATCACTGCTTCCTCTTGTATGATGGAAAATAAAGGAGCTGGAGCAGCGTCTCTGTTTCCTCATGCATTATAGAAAATAAAGTAGATGTAGCAGCGTCACAGCTTCCTCCTGAATTATAGAAAATAAAGGAGCTGGGGCATCGTCACTGCTTCCTCCGGTATTATAGAAAATAAAGGAGCTGGAGCAGCGTCACTGCTTCCTCCTGTATTGTAGAAAATAAAGGAACTGGAGCAGCGTTTCTGCTTCCTCTTGTATTGTAGAAAATAAAGGAGCTGGAGCAACGTCACTGCTTCCTCCTGTATTATCGAAAATAAAGGAGCTGGAGCAGCGTCACTGCTTCCTCCTGTTTTATAGAAAATAAAGGAGCTGGAGCAGCGTCACTGCTTCCTCCAGTATTATGGAAAATAAAGGGGCAGGAACAGCGTCACTGCTTCCTCCTGTATTATAGAAAATAAAGTAGCTGGAGCAGGTTCTCTGCTTCCTCCTGTATTATAGAAAATAAAGTAGCTGGAGCAGCGTCACTGCTTCCTCCGGTATTATGGAAAATAAAGGAGCTGGAGCAGCGTCACTGCTTCCTCTTGTATTATACAAAATAAAGGAGGTGGAGCAGCGTCAATGATTCCTCATGCATCATAGAAAATATAGGAGCTGGAGCAGCGTCACTGCTTCCTCCTGTATTATAGAAAATAAAGGATCTGGAGCAGCGTCACTGCTTCCTCCGGTATTATAAAAAATAAAGTAGCTGGAGCAGCGTTTCTGCTTCCTCCTGTATTGTAGAAAATAAAGGAGCTGGAGCAATGTCACTCCTTCCTCCTGTATTATATAAAATAAAGGTGCTGGAGCAGCGTCACTGCTTCCTCCTGTATTGTAGAAAATAAAGGAGCTGGAGCAATGTCACTCCTTCCTCCTGTATTATATAAAATAAAGGTGCTGGAGCAGCGTCACTGCTTCCTCCTGTATTATAGAAAATAAAGGAGCTGGAGCAGCGTTTCTGCTTTCACCTGTATTAAAGAAAATAAAGGAGCTGAAGCAACGTCACTGCGTCCTCCTGTGTTATAGAAAATAAAGGAGCTGGAGCAGCGTTTCTGCTTTCACCTGTATTAAAGAAAATAAAGGAGCTGAAGCAACGTCACTGCGTCCTCCTGTGTTATAGAAAATAAAGGAGCTTGAGCAGAGTCACTGCTTCCTCTTGTATTATACAAAATAAAGGAGGTGGAGCAGCGTCACTGATTCCTCATGCATCATAGAAAATATAGGAGCTGGAGCAGCGTCACTGCTTCCTCCTGTATTATAGAAAATAAAGGATCTGGAGCAGCGTCACTGCTTCCTCCGGTATTATAAAAAATAAAGTACCTGGAGCAGCGTTTCTGCTTCCTCCTGTATTGTAGAAAATAAAGGAGCTGGAGCAATGTCACTCCTTCCTCCTGTATTATATAAAATAAAGGTGCTGGAGCAGCGTCACTGCTTCCTCCTGTATTATAGAAAATAAAGGAGCTGGAGCAGCGTTTCTGCTTTCACCTGTATTAAAGAAAATAAAGGAGCTGAAGCAACGTCACTGCGTCCTCCTGTGTTATAGAAAATAAAGGAGCTGGAGCAGCGTTTCTGCTTTCACCTGTATTAAAGAAAATAAAGGAGCTGAAGCAACGTCACTGCGTCCTCCTGTGTTATAGAAAATAAAGGAGCTTGAGCAGAGTCACTGCTTCCTCCTGTATTATAGAAAATAAAGGTGCTGGAGCAGCGTCTCTGCTTCCTCCTGTATTATAGAAAATATAGGAGCTGGAGCAGAGTCACTGCTTCCTCCTGTATTATAGAAAATAAAGGAGCAGGAGCAGCGTCTCTGCTTCCTCCTGTATTACAGAAAATAATGGAGTTGGAGCAGCGTCACTGCTTCCTCTTGTATTATAGAAAATAAAGGAGCTGAAGCAGCGTCTCTACTTCCTCCTGCATTATAGAAAATAAAGGAGCTGGAGCAGCGTCACTGCTTCCTCCTGTATTATAGAAAATAAAGGAGCTGGAGCACATCACTGCTTCCTCTTGTATGATAGAAAATAAAGGAGCCTGAGCAGCGTCAATGATTCCTCCTGTATTATAGAAAATAAACGAGCTGGAGCAGCGTTTCTGCTTCCTCCTGTATTGTAGAAAATAAAGTAGCTGGAGCAGCGTCACTGCTTCCTCCGGTATTATAGAAAATAAAGGAGCTGGAGCAGCGTCACTGCTTCCTCTTGTATTATACAAAATAAAGGAGGTGGAGCAGCGTCACTGATTCCTCATGCATCATAGAAAATATAGGAGCTGGAGCAGCGCAACTGGTTCCTCCTGTATTATAGAAAATAAAGGAGCCGGAGCAGCGTCACTGCTTCCTCCTGTATTATAAAAATAAAGTAGCTGGAGCAGCGTTTCTGCTTCCTCCTGTATTGTAGAAAATAAAGGAGCTGGAGCAGCGTCACTGCTTCCTCTTGTATTATAGAAAATAAAGGAGCTGAAGCAGCGTCACTGCTTCCTCCTGTATTATAGAAAATAAAGGAGCTGGAGCACATCACTGCTTCCTCTTGTATGATAGAAAATTAAGGAGCCTGAGCAGCGTCACTGATTCCTCCTGTATTATAGAAAATAAACGAGCTTGAGCAGCGTTTCTGCTTCCTCCTGTATTGTAGAAAATATAGGAGCTGGAGCAGCGTCACTGCTTCCTCCTGTATTATAGAAAATAAAGGATCTGGAGGAGCGTCACTGCTTCCTCCGGTATTATAGAAAATAAACGAGCTTGAGCAGCGTTTCTGCTTCCTCCTGTATTGTAGAAAATATAGGAGCTGGAGCAGCGTCACTGCTTCCTCCTGTATTATAGAAAATAAAGGATCTGGAGGAGCGTCACTGCTTCCTCCTGTATTGTAGAAAATAAAGGAGCTGGAGCAGCGTCACTGCTTCTTCCTGTATTATAGAAAATAAAGGAAATGGAGCAGCGCCTCTACTTCCTGCTGTATTATAGAATATAAAGGAGCTGGAGCAGCGTCACTGCTTCCTCATGTATTATAGAAAATAGAGGAGGTGGAGCAGCATCACTGCTTCCTCCTGTGTTATACAAAATAAAGGGGCTGGAGCAGCGTCACTGCTTCCTTCTGTATTATAGAAAATAAAGGAGCTGGAGCAGCGTCACTGCTTATTCCTGTATTACAGAAAATAAAGGAGCTGGAGCAGCGTCTCTACTTCCTCCAGTATTATAGAATATAAAGGAGCTGGAGCAGCGTCACTGCTTCCTCATGTATTATAGAAAATAAAGGAGGTGGAGCAGCGTCACTGCTTCCTCCTGTATTATAGAAAATAAAGGAGCTGGAGCAGCGTTTCTGCTTTCACCTGTCTTAAAGAAAATAAAGGAGCTGAAGCAACGTCACTGCGTCCTCCTGTGTTATAGAAAATAAAGGAGCTTGAGCAGAGTCACTGCTTCCTCCTGTATTATAGAAAATAAAGGTGCTGGAGCAGCGTCTCTGCTTCCTCCTGTATTATAGAAAATAAAGGAGCTGGAGCAGAGTCACTGCTTCCTCCTGTATTATAGAAAATAAAGGAGCAGGAGCAGCGTCTCTGCTTCCTCCTGTATTACAGAAAATAATGGAGTTGGAGCAGCGTCACTGATTCCTCTTGTATTATAGAAAATAAAGGAGCTGAAGCAGCGTCTCTACTTCCTCCTGCATTATAGAAAATAAAGGAGCTGGAGCAGCGTCACTGCTTCCTCCTGTATTATAGAAAATAAAGGAGCTGGAGCACATCACTGCTTCCTCTTGTATGATAGAAAATAAAGGAGCCTGAGCAGCGTCACTGATTCCTCCTGTATTATAGAAAATAAACGAGCTGGAGCAGCGTTTCTGCTTCCTCCTGTATTGTAGAAAATAAAGTAGCTGGAGCAGCGTCCCTGCTTCCTCCGGTATTATAGAAAATAAAGGAGATGGAGCAGCGTCACTGCTTCCTCTTGTATTATAGAAAATAAAGGAGCTGGAGTAGCGTCTCTGCTTCCTCATGCATTATAGAAAATAAAGTAGATGTAGCAGCGTCACTGCTTCCTCCTGTATTATAGAAAATACAGGAGCTGGAGCATCGTCACTGCTTCCTCCGGTATTATAGAAAATAAAGGAGCTGGAGCAGCGTCACTGCTTCCTCCTGTATTGTAGAAAATAAAGGAGCTGGAGCAGCGTTTCTGCTTCCTCTTGTATTGTAGAAAATAAAGGAGCTGGAGCAACGTCACTGCTTCCTCCTGTATTATAGAAAATAAAGGAGCTGGAGCAGCGTCACTGCTTCCTCCTGTTTTATAGAAAATAAAGGAGCTGGAGCAGCGTCACTGCTTCCTCCAGTATTATGGAAAATAAAGGGGCAGGAACAGCGTCACTGCTTCCTCCTGTATTATAGAAAATAAAGTAGCTGGAGCAGGTTCTCTGCTTCCTCCTGTATTATAGAAAATAAAGTAGCTGGAGCAGCGTCACGGCTTCCTCCGGTATTATGGAAAATAAAGGAGCTGGAGCAGCGTCACTGCTTCCTCTTGTATTATACAAAATAAAGGAGGTGGAGCAGCGTCACTGATTCCTCATGCATCATAGAAAATATAGGAGCTGGAGCAGCGTCACTGCTTCCTCCTGTATTATAGAAAATAAAGGATCTGGAGCAGCGTCACTGCTTCCTCCGGTATTATAGAAAATAATGGAGCTGGAGCAGCGTCACTGCTTCCTCCTGTATTATAAAAAATAAAGTAGCTGGAGCAGCGTTTCTGCTTCCTCCTGTATTGTAGAAAATAAAGGAGCTGTAGCAATGTCACTCCTTCCTCCTGTATTATATAAAATAAAGGAGCTGGAGCAGCGTCACTGCTTCCTCCTGTATTATAGAAAATAAAGGAGCTGGAGCAGCGTTTCTGCTTTCACCTGTATTAAAGAAAATAAAGGAGCTGAAGCAACGTCACTGCGTCCTCCTGTGTTATAGAAAATAAAGGAGCTTGAGCAGAGTCACTGCTTCCTCCTGTATTATAGAAAATAAAGGTGCTGGAGCAGCGTCTCTGCTTCCTCCTGTATTATAGAAAATAAAGGAGCTGGAGCAGAGTCACTGCTTCCTCCTGTATTATAGAAAATAAAGGAGCTGGAGCAGCGACTCTGCTTCCTCCTGTATTACAGAAAATAATGGAGTTGGAGCAGCGTCACTGCTTCCTCTTGTATTATAGAAAATAAAGGAGCTGAAGCAGCGTCACTGCTTCCTCCTGTATTATAGAAAATAAAGGAGCTGGAGCACATCACTGCTTCCTCTTGTATGATAGAAAATACAGGAGCCTGAGCAGCGTCACTGATTCCTCCTGTATTATCGAAAATAAACCAGCTGGAGCAGCGTTTCTGCTTCCTCCTGTATTGTAGAAAATAAAGTAGCTGGAGCAGCGTCACTGCTTCCTCCGGTATTATAGAAAATAAAGGAGCTGGAGCAGCGTCACTGCTTCCTCTTGTATTATACAAAATAAAGGAGGTGGAGCAGCGTCACTGATTCCTCATGCATCATAGAAAATATAGGAGCTGGAGCAGCGTCACTGCTTCCGCCTGTATTATAGAAAATAAAGGATCTGGAGCAGCGTCACTGCTTCCTCCGGTATTATAGAAAATAAAGGAGCTGGAGCAGCGTCACTGCTTCCTCCTGTATTATAAAAATAAAGTAGCTGGAGCAGCGTTTCTGCTTCCTCCTGTATTGTAGAAAATAAAGTAGCTGGAGCAGCGTCACTGCTTCCTCCGGTATTATAGAAAATAAAGGTGCTGGAGCAGCGTTTCTGCTTCCTCCTGTATTATAGAAAATAAAGGAGCTGGAGCAGAGTCACTGCTTCCTCCTGTATTATAGAAAATAAAGGAGCTGGAGCAGCGTCTCTGCTTCCTCCTGTATTACAGAAAATAATGGAGTTGGAGCAGCGTCACTGCTTCCTCTTGTATTATAGAAAATAAAGGAGCTGAAGCAGCGTCACTGCTTCATCCTGTATTATAGAAAATAAAGGAGCTGGAGCACATCACTGCTTCCTCTTGTATGATAGAAAATACAGGAGCCTGAGCAGCGTCACTGATTCCTCCTGTATTATAGAAAATAAACGAGCTGGAGCAGCGTTTCTGCTTCCTCCTGTATTGTAGAAAATAAAGTAGCTGGAGCAGCGTCACTGCTTCCTCCGGTATTATAGAAAATAAAGGAGCTGGAGCAGCGTCACTGCTTCCTCTTGTATTATACAAAATAAAGGAGGTGGAGCAGCGTCACTGATTCCTCATGCATCATAGAAAATATAGGAGCTGGAGCAGCGTCACTGCTTCCTCCTGTATTATAGAAAATAAAGGATCTGGAGCAGCGTCACTGCTTCCTCCGGTATTATAGAAAATAAAGGAGCTGGAGCAGCGTCACTGCTTCCTCCTGTATTATAAAAATAAAGTAGCTGGAGCAGCGTTTCTGCTTCCTCCTGTATTGTAGAAAATAAAGGAGCTGGAGCAGCGTCACTGCTTCCTCTTGTATTATAGAAAATAAAGGAGCTGAAGCAGCGTCACTGCTTCCTCCTGTATTATAGAAAATAAAGGAGCTGGAGCACATCACTGCTTCCTCTTGTATGATAGAAAATAAAGGAGCCTGAGCAGCGTCACTGATTACTCCTGTATTATAGAAAATAAACGAGCTGGAGCAGCGTTTCTGCTTCCTCCTGTATTGTGGAAAATAAAGTAGCTGGAGCAGCGTCACTGCTTCCTCCGGTATTATAGAAAATAAAGGAGCTGGAGCAGCGTCACTGCTTCCTCTTGTATTATACAAAATAAAGGAGGTGGAGCAGCGTCACTGATTCCTCATGCATCATAGAAAATATAGGAGCTGGAGCAGCGTCACTGCTTCCTCCTGTATTATAGAAAATAAAGGATCTGGAGCAGCGTCACTGCTTCCTCCGGTATTATAGAAAATAAAGGAGCTGGAGCAGCGTCACTGCTTCCTCCTGTATTATAAAAATAAAGTAGCTGGAAAAGCGTTTCTGCTTCCTCCTGTATTGTAGAAAATAAAGGAGCTGGAGCAGCGTCACTGCTTCTTCCTGTATTATAGAAAATAAAGGAAATGGAGCAGCGCCTCTACTTCCTGCTGAATAATAGAATATAAAGGAGCTGGAGCAGCGTCACTGCTTCCTCATGTATTATAGAAAATAGAGGAGGTGGAGCAGCATCACTGCTTCCTCCTGTGTTATTCAAAATAAAGGGGCTGGAGCAGCGTCACTGCTTCCTTCTGTATTATAGAAAATAAAGGAGCTGGAGCAGCGTCACTGCTTATTCCTGTATTACAGAAAAGAAAGGAGCTGGAGCAGCGTCTCTACTTCCTCCAGTATTATAGAATATAAAGGAGCTGGAGCAGCGTCACTGCTTCCTCATGTATTATAGAAAATAAAGGAGGTGGAGCAGCGTCACTGCTTCCTCCTGTATTATAGAAAATAAAGGAGCTGGAGCAGCGTTTCTGCTTTCACCTGTGTTAAAGAAAATAAAGGAGCTGAAGCAACGTCACTGCGTCCTCCTGTGTTATAGAAAATAAAGGAGCTTGAGCAGAGTCACTGCTTCCTCCTGTATTATAGAAAATAAAGGTGCTGGAGCAGCGTCTCTGCTTCCTCCTGTATTATAGAAAATAAAGGAGCTGGAGCAGAGTCACTGCTTCCTCCTGTATTATAGAAAATAAAGGAGCAGGAGCAGCGTCTCTGCTTCCTCCTGTATTACAGAAAATAATGGAGTTGGAGCAGCGTCACTGCTTCCTCTTGTATTATAGAAAATAAAGGAGCTGAAGCAGCGTCTCTACTTCCTCCTGCATTATAGAAAATAAAGGAGCTGGAGCAGCGTCACTGCTTCCTCCTGTATTATAGAAAATAAAGGAGCTGGAGCACATCACTGCTTCCTCTTGTATGATAGAAAATAAAGGAGCCTGAGCAGCGTCACTGATTCCTCCTGTATTATAGAAAATAAACGAGCTGGAGCAGCGTTTCTGCTTCCTCCTGTATTGTAGAAAATAAAGTAGCTGGAGCAGCGTCACTGCTTCCTCCGGTATTATAGAAAATAAAGGAGATGGAGCAACGTCACTGCTTCCTCTTGTATTATACAAAATAAAGGAGGTGGAGCAGCGTCACTGATTCCTCATGCATCATAGAAAATATAGGAGCTGGAGCAGCGTCACTGCTTCCTCCTGTATTATAGAAAATAAAGGATCTGGAGCAGCGTCACTGCTTCCTCCGGTATTATAGAAAATAAAGGAGCTGGAGCAGCGTCACTGCTTCCTCCTGTATTATAAAAATAAAGTAGCTGGAGCAGCGTTTCTGCTTCCTCCTGTATTGTAGAAAATAAAGGAGCTGGAGCAGCGTCACTGCTTCTTCGTGTATTATAGAAAATAAAGGAAATGGAGCAGCGCCTCGACTTCCTGCTGTATTATAGAATATAAAGGAGCTGGAGCAGCGTCACTGCTTCCTCATGTATTATAGAAAATAGAGGAGGTGGAGCAGCATCACTGCTTCCTCCTGTGTTATACAAAATAAAGGGGCTGGAGCAGCGTCACTGCTTCCTCCTGTTTTATAGAAAATAAAGGAGCTGGAGCAGCGTCACTGCTTATTCCTGTATTACAGAAAATAAAGGAGCTGGAGAAGCGTCTCTACTTCCTCCAGTATTATAGAATATAAAGGAGCTGGAGCAGCGTCACTGCTTCCTCATGTATTATAGAAAATAAAGGAGGTGGAGCAGCATCACTGCTTCCTCCTGTATTATAGAAAATAAACGAGCTGGAACAGCGTCACTGCTTCCTCCTGTATTATAGAAAATAAAGGAGCTGGAGCAGCGTCTCTGCTTCCACCTGTATTATAGAAAATAAAGGAGCTGGAGCAACGTCATGCTTCCTCCAGTATAATAGAAAATAAAGGAGCCGGAGCAGCGTAACTGCTTTGTCCTGTATTATAGAAAATAAAGGAGCTGGAGCAGCGTCACTTTTCCCTCCTGTATTATAGAAAATAAAGGAGCTGGAGCAGCGTCACTGCTTCCTCCTGTATTATAGAAAATAAAGGAGCTGGAGCAGCGTCCCTGCTTCCTCCTGTATTGTAGAAAATAAAGGAGCTGGAGCAGCGTCACTGCTTCCTCCTGTATTATAGAAAATAAAGGAGCTGGAGCAGCGTCACTGCTTCCTCCCGTATTAAAGAAAATAACGGAGCTGGAGCCGTGTCTCTTCTTCCTCATGTATTATAGAAAATAAAGGAGCTGGAGCATCGTCACTGCTTCCTCCCGTATTATAGAAAATAAAGGAGCTGGCGCAGCGTCACTGCTTCCTCCCGTAATAAAGAAAAAAAGGAGCTGGAGCCGTGTCTCTTCCTCCTCCTGTATTATAGAAAATAAAGGAGTTGGAGCAGCGTCACTGCTTCCTCCTGTATTATAGAAAATAAAGGAGCTGGAGCAGCGTTACTGCTTCCTCCTGTATTATAGAAAATAAAGGAGCTGGAACAGATTCACTGTTTCCTCCTATATTATAGAAAATAATGGAGCTGGAGCAGCGTCTCTGCTTCCTCCTGTATTACAGAAAATAAAGGAGCTGGAGCAGCGTCCCTGCTTCCTCCTGTATTATAGAAAATAAAGGAGCTGGAGCAGCGTCACTGCTTCCTCCTGTATTATAGAAAATAAAGGAGCTGGAGCAGCGTTACTGCTTCCTCCTGTATTATAGAAAATAAAGGAGCTGGAACAGATTCACTGTTTCCTCCTATATTATAGAAAATAATGGAGCTGGAGCAGCGTCTCTGCTTCCTCCTGTATTACAGAAAATAAAGGAGCTGGAGCAGCGTCCCTGCTTCCTCCTGGATTATAGAAAATAAAGGAGCTGGAGCAGCGTCACTGCTTCCTCCTGTATTATAGAAAATAAAGGAGCTGGAGGAGCGTTACTGCTTCCTCCTGTATTATAGAAAATAAAGGAGCTGGAACAGATTCACTGTTTCCTCCTATATTATAGAAAATAATGGAGCTGGAGCAGCGTCTCTGCTTCCTCCTGTATTACAGAAAATAAAGGAGCTGGAGCAGCGTCACTGCTTCCTCCAGTATTATAGAAAATAAAGGAGCTGAAGCAGCGTCTCTACTTCCTCAGGCATTTTTGAAAATAAAGGAGCTGGAGCAGCGTCACTGCTTCCTCCTGTATTAAAGAAAATAAAGGAGCTGGAGCACATCACTGCTTCCTCCTGTATTATAGAAAATAAAGGAGCTGGAGCAGCGTCTCTGCTTCCTCCTGAATTACAGAAAATAATGGAGTTGGAGCAGCGTCACTGCTTCCTCTTGTATTATAGAAAATAAAGGAGCTGGAGCAGCGTCACTGCTTCCTCCTGTATTATAGAAAATAAACGAGCGGGAGAAGCGTTTCTGCTTCCTCCTGTATTGTAGAAAATAAAGGAGCTGGAGCAGCGTCACTGGTTCCACCGGTATTATAGAAAATAAAGGAGCTGGAGCAGCGTCACTGCTTCCTCCTGTATTATAGAAAATAAAGGAGCTGGAGCAGAGTCACTGCTTCCTCCTGTATTGTAGAAAATAAAGGAGCTGGAGCAGCGTCTCTGCTTCCTCCTGTATTATAGAAAATAAAGTAGCTGGAGCAGCGTCACTGCTTCCTCCTGTATTATAGAAAATAAAGAAGCTGGAGCAGCGCCTCTGCTTCCTCCTGTATTATTAAAAAATAAAGGAGCTGGAGCAGCGTCGCTGCTTCCTCCAGTATTATAGAAAATAAAGGAGCTGAAGCAGCGTCTCTCCTAACCCCTGCATTATAGAAAATAAAGGAGCTGGAGCAGCGTCACTGCTTCCTCCTGTATTATAGAAAAGAAAGGATCTGGAGCAGCGACACTGCTTCCTCCGGTATTATAGAAAATAAAGGAGCTGGAGCAGCGTCACTGCTTCCTCCTGTATTGTAGAAAATAAAGGAGCTGGAGCAGCGTCTCTGCTTCCCCCTGTATTATAGAAAATAAAGGAGATGGAGCAGCGTCACTGCTTCCTCCTGTTTTATAGAAAATAAAGGAGCTGGAGCAGCGTCACTACTTCCTCCAGTATTATGGAAAATAAAGGGGCAGGAACAGCGTCACTGCTTCCTCCGGTATTATAGAAAATAAAGGAGCTGGAGCAGCGTCACTGCTTCCTCCTGTATTATAGAAAATAAAGGAGCTGGAGCAGCGGCACTGCTTCCTCCTGTTTTATAGAAAATAAAGGAGCTGGAGCAGCGTCACTGCTTATTCCTGTATTACAGAAAATAAAGGAGCTGGAGCAGCGTCTCTACTTCCTCCAGTATTATAGAATATAAAGGAGCTGGAGCAGCGTCACTGCTTCCTCATGTATTATAGAAAATAAAGGAGGTGGAGCAGCGTCACTGCTTCCTCCTGTATTATAGAAAATAAAGGAGCTGGAGCAGCGTTTCTGCTTTCACCTGTATTAAAGAAAACAAAGGAGCTGAAGCAACGTCACTGCGTCCTCCTGTGTTATAGAAAATAAAGGAGCTTGAGCAGAGTCACTGCTTCCTCCTGTATTATAGAAAATAAAGGTGCTGGAGCAGCGTCTCTGCTTCCTCCTGTATTATAGAAAATAAAGGAGCTGGAGCAGAGTCACTGCTTCCTCCTGTATTATAGAAAATAAAGGAGCAGGAGCAGCGTCTCTGCTTCCTCCTGTATTACAGAAAATAATGGAGTTGGAGCAGCGCCACTGCTTCCTCTTGTATTATAGAAAATAAAGGAGCTGAAGCAGCGTCTCTACTTCCTCCTGCATTATAGAAAATAAAGGAGCTGGAGCAGCGTCACTGCTTCCTCCTGTATTATAGAAAATAAAGGAGCTGGAGCACATCACTGCTTCCTCTTGTATGATAGAAAATAAAGGAGCCTGAGCAGCGTCACTGATTCCTCCTGTATTATAGAAAATAAACGAGCTGGAGCAGCGTTTCTGCTTCCTCCTGTATTGTAGAAAATAAAGTAGCTGGAGCAGCGTCACTGCTTCCTCCGGTATTATAGAAAATAAAGGAGATGGAGCAGCGTCACTGCTTCCTCTTGTATTATACAAAATAAAGGAGGTGGAGCAGCGTCACCTATTCCTCATGCATCATAGAAAATATAGGAGCTGGAGCAGCGTCACTGCTTCCTCCTGTATTATAGAAAATAAAGGATCTGGAGCAGCGTCACTGCTTCCTCCGGTATTATAGAATATAAAGGAGCTGGAGCAGCGTCACTGCTTCCTCCTGTATTATAAAAATAAAGTAGCTGGAGCAGCGTTTCTGCTTCCTCCTGTATTGTAGAAAATAAAGGAGCTGGAGCAGCGTCACTGCTTCTTCCTGTATTATAGAAAATAAAGGAAATGGAGCAGCGCCTCGACTTCCTGCTGTATTATAGAATATAAAGGAGCTGGAGCAGCGTCACTGCTTCCTCCTGTATTATAGAAAATAAAGGAGCTGGAGCAGCGTCACTGCTTATTCCTGTATTACAGAAAATAAAGGAGCTGGAGCAGCGTCTCTACTTCCTCCAGTATTATAGAATATAAAGGAGCTGGAGCAGCGTCACTGCTTCCTCATGTGTTATAGAAAATAAAGGAGGTGGAGCAGCATCACTGCTTCCTCCTGTATTATAGAAAATAAACGAGTTGGAACAGCGTCACTGCTTCCTCCTGTATTATAGAAAATAAAGGAGCTGGAGCAGCGTCTCTGCTTCCACCTGTATTATAGAAAATAAAGGAGCTGGAGCAACGTCATGCTTCCTCCAGTATAATAGAAAATAAAGGAGCCGGAGCAGCGTAACTGCTTTGTCCTGTATTATAGAAAATAAAGGAGCTGGAGCAGCGTCACTTTTCCCTCCTGTATTATAGAAAATAAAGGAGCTGGAGCAGCGTCACTGCTTCCTCCTGTATTATAGAAAATAAAGGAGCTGGAGCAGCGTCCCTGCTTCCTCCTGTATTGTAGAAAATAAAGGAGCTGGAGCAGCGTCACTGCTTCCTCCTGTATTATAGAAAATAAAGGAGCTGGAGCAGCGTCACTGCTTCCTCCCGTATTAAAGAAAATAACGGAGCTGGAGCCGTGTCTCTTCTTCCTCATGTATTATAGAAAATAAAGGAGCTGGAGCATCGTCACTGCTTCCTCCCGTATTATAGAAAATAAAGGAGCTGGCGCAGCGTCACTGCTTCCTCCCGTAATAAAGAAAAAAAGGAGCTGGAGCCGTGTCTCTTCCTCCTCCTTTATTATAGAAAATAAAGGAGTTGGAGCAGCGTCACTGCTTCCTCCTGTATTATAGAAAATAAAGGAGCTGGAGCAGCGTCACTGCTTCCTCCTGTATTATAGAAAATAAAGGAGCTGGAGCAGCGTCACTGCTTCCTCCTGTATTATAGAAAATAAACGAGCTGGAGCAGCGTTACTGCTTCCTCCTGTATTATAGAAAATAAAGGAGCTGGAGCAGATTCACTGTTTCCTCCTATATTATAGAAAATAAAGGAGCTGGAGCAGCGTCTCTGCTTCCTCCTGTATTACAGAAAATAAAGGAGCTGGAGTAGCGTCACTGCTTCCTCCAGTATTATAGAAAATAAAGGAGCTGAAGCAGCGTCTCTACTTCCTCCTGCATTTTTGAAAATAAAGGAGCTGGAGCAGCGTCACTGCTTCCTCCTGTATTAAAGAAAATAAAGGAGCTGGAGCACATCACTGCTTCCTCCTGTATTATAGAAAATAAAGGAGCTGGAGCAGCGTCTCTGCTTCCTCCTGAATTACAGAAAATAATGGTGTTGGAGCAGCGTCACTGCTTCCTCTTGTATTATAGAAAATAAAGGAGCTGTAGCAGCGTCTGTACTTCCTCCTGCATTATAGAAAATAAAGGAGCTGGAGCAGGGTCACTACTTCCTCCTGTATTATAGAAAATAAAGGAGCTGGAGCACATCACTGCTTCCTCTTGTATTATAGAAAATAAAGGAGCTGGAGCAGCGTCACTGCTTCCTCCTGTATTATAGAAAATAAACGAGCGGGAGAAGCGTTTCTGCTTCCTCCTGTATTGTAGAAAATAAAGGAGCTGGAGCAGCGTCACTGCTTCCTCCCGTATTAAAGAAAATAACGGAGCTGGAGCCGTGTCTCTTCTTCCTCATGTATTATAGAAAATAAAGGAGCTGGAGCATCGTCACTGCTTCCTCCCGTATTATAGAAAATAAAGGAGCTGGCGCAGCGTCACTGCTTCCTCCCGTAATAAAGAAAAAAAGGAGCTGGAGCCGTGTCTCTTCCTCCTCCTTTATTATAGAAAATAAAGGAGTTGGAGCAGCGTCACTGCTTCCTCCTGTATTATAGAAAATAAAGGAGCTGGAGCAGCGTCACTGCTTCCTCCTGTATTATAGAAAATAAACGAGCTGGAGCAGCGTTACTGCTTCCTCCTGTATTATAGAAAATAAAGGAGCTGGAGCAGATTCACTGTTTCCTCCTATATTATAGAAAATAAAGGAGCTGGAGCAGCGTCTCTGCTTCCTCCTGTATTACAGAAAATAAAGGAGCTGGAGCAGCGTCACTGCTTCCTCCAGTATTATAGAAAATAAAGGAGCTGAAGCAGCGTCTCTACTTCCTCCTGCATTTTTGAAAATAAAGGAGCTGGAGCAGCGTCACTGCTTCCTCCTGTATTAAAGAAAATAAAGGAGCTGGAGCACATCACTGCTTCCTCCTGTATTATAGAAAATAAAGGAGCTGGAGCAGCGTCTCTGCTTCCTCCTGAATTACAGAAAATAATGGAGTTGGAGCAGCGTCACTGCTTCCTCTTGTATTATAGAAAATAAAGGAGCTGTAGCAGCGTCTGTACTTCCTCCTGCATTATAGAAAATAAAGGAGCTGGAGCAGCGTCACTACTTCCTCCTGTATTATAGAAAATAAAGGAGCTGGAGCACATCACTGCTTCCTCTTGTATTATAGAAAATAAAGGAGCTGGAGCAGCGTCACTGCTTCCTCCTGTATTATAGAAAATAAACGAGCGGGAGAAGCGTTTCTGCTTCCTCCTGTATTGTAGAAAATAAAGGAGCTGGAGCAGCGTCACTGGTTCCACCGGTATTATAGAAAATAAAGGAGCTGCAGCAGCGTCACTGCTTCCTCCTGTATTATAGAAAATAAAGGAGCTGGAGCAGCGTCACTGCTTCCTCCTGTATTATAGAAAATAAAGGAGCTGGAGCAGAGTCACTGCTTCCTCCTGTATTATAGAAAATAAAGGAGCTGGAGCAGCGTCTCTGCTTCCTCCTGTATTATAGAAAATAAAGGAGCTGGAGCAGCGTCACTGCTTCCTCCTGTATTATAGAAAATAAAGGAGCTGGAGCAGAGTCACTGCTTCCTCCTGTATTATAGAAAATAAAGGAGCTGAAGCAGCGTCTCTCCTAACTCCTGCATTATAGAAAATAAAAGAGCTGGAGCAGCGTCACTGCTTCCTCCTGTATTGTAGAAAATAAAGGAGCTGGAGCAGCGTCTGTGCTTCCTCCTGTATTATAGAAAATAAAGGAGATGGAGCAGCGTCACTGCTTCCTCCTGTTTTATAGAAAATAAAGGAGCTGGAGCAGCGTCACTACTTCCTCCAGTATTATGGAAAATAAAGGGGCAGGAACAGCGTCACTGCTTCCTCCGGCATTTTAGAAAAAAAAGGAGCTGGAGCAGCGTCACCGCTTCCTCCTGTATTATAGAAAATAAAGGAGCTGGAGCAGCGTCACTGCTTCCTCTTGTATTATACAAAATAAAGGAGCTGGAGCAGCGTCACTGCTTCCTCATGCATTATAGAAAATATTGGAGCTGGAGCAGCGTCACTGCTTCCTCCTGTATTATAGAAAATAAAGGATCTGGAGCAGCGTCACTGCTTCCTCCGGTATTATAGAAAATAAAGGAGCTGGAGCAGCGTCACTGCTTCCTCCTGTATTATAGAAAATAAAGTAGCTGGAGCAGCGTTTCTGCATCCTCCTGTATTGTAGAAAATAAAGGAGCTGGAGCAATGTCACTGCTTCCTCCTGTATTATAGAAAATAAAGGAGCTGGAGCAGCGTCACTGCTTCCTCCTGTTTTATAGAAAATAAAGGAGCTGGAGCAGCGTTTCTGCTTCCACCAGTATTATAGAAAATAAAGGAGCTGAAGCAACGTCACTGCGTCCTCCTGTGTTATAGAAAATAAAGTAGCTGGAGCAGCGTCACTGCTTCTTCCTGTATTATAGAAAATAAAGGAGCTGGAGCAACGTCACTGCTTCCTCCTGTATTATTGAAAATAAAGGAGCTGGAGCAGAGTCACTGCTTCCTCCTGTATTATAGAAAATAAAGGAGCTGGAGCAGCGTCACTGCTTCCTCCTGTATTATAGAAAATGAAGGAGCTGGAGCAGAGTCACTGCTTCCTCCTGTATTATAGAAAATAAAGGAGCTCGAGCAGCGTCTCTGCTTCCTCCTGTATTATAGAAAATAAAGGAGCTGGAGCAGCGTCACTGCTTCCTCCTGTTTTATAGAAAATAAAGGAGCTGGAGCAGCGTCACTGCTTCCTCTTGTATTATAGAAAATAAAGGAGCTGGAGCAGCGTCACTGCTTCCTCCTGTATTATAGAAAATGAAGGAGCTGGAGCAGAGTCACTGCTTCCTCCTGTATTATAGAAAATAAAGGAGCTAGAGCAGCGTCTCTGCTTCCTCCTGTATTATATAAAATAAAGGAGCTGGAGCAGAGTCACTGCTTCCTCCTGTATTATAGAAAATTACGGATCTGGAGCAGCGTCTCTGCTTCCTCCTCTATTACAGAAAATATTGGAGTTGGAGCAGCGTCACTGCTTCCTCCAGTATTATAGAAAATAAAGGAGCCGGAGCAGCATAACTGCTTCGTCCTGTATTATAGAAAATAAAGGAGCTGGAGCAGCGTCACTTTTTCCTCCTGTATTATAGAAAATAAAGGAGCTGGAGCAGCGTCACTGCTTCCTCCTGTGTTATAGAAAATAAAGGAGCTGGAGCAGCGTCCCTGCTTCCACCTGTATTATCAAAAATAAAGGATCTGGAGCAGCGTCACTGCTTCCTCCTATTAAAGAAAATAAAGGAGCTGGAGCCGTGTCTCTTCTTCCTCATGTATTATAGAAAATAAACAAGCAGGAGCAGCGTCACTACTTCCTCCCGTATTATAGAAAATAAAGGAGCTGGAGTAGCGTCACTGCTTCCTCCTGTATTATAGAAAATAAAGGAGCTGGAGCGGCGTCTCTGCTTCCTCCTGTAATACAGAAAATAAAGGAGCTGGAACAGCGTCACTGCTTCCTCCAGTATTATAGAAAATAAAGGAGCTGAAGCAGCGTCTCTACTTCCTCCTGCATTATAGAAAATAAAGGAGCTGGAGCAGCGTCACTGCTTCCTCCTGTATTAAAGAAAATAAAGGAGCTGGAGCAGCGTCACTGCTTCCTCCTGTATTATAGAAAATAAATGAGCTGGAGCAGCGTCACTGCTTCCTCCTGTATTATAGAAAATTAAGGAGCTTGAGCAGCATTCCTGATTCCTCCCGTATTACAGAAAATAAAGGATCTGGAGCCGTGTCTCTTCTTCCTCATGTATTATAGAAAATAAAGGAGCTGGAGCAGCGTCACTGCTTCCTCCTATATTCTAGAAAATCAAGGAGCTGGAGCAGCGTCACTGGTTCCACCGGTATTATAGAAAATAAAGGAGCTGGAGCAGCGTCACTGCTTCATCTTGTATTATAGAAAATAAAAGAGCTGGAGCAGCGTCACTGCTTCCTCCTGTATTATAGAAAATAAAGGAGCTGGAGCAGCGTTTCTGCTTCCGCCTGTATTGTAGAAAATAAAGGAGCTGAAGCAGCGTCACTGCTTCCTCCTGTATTATAGAAAATAAAGGAGCTGGAGCAGCGTCACTGCTTCCTCCTGTATTATAGAAAATGAAGGAGCTGGAGCAGAGTCACTGCTTCCTCCTGTATTATAGAAAATAAAGGAGCTAGAGCAGCGTCTCTGCTTCCTCCTCTATTACAGAAAATAATGTAGTTGGAGTAGCGTCACTGCTTCCTCTTGTATTATAGAAAATAAAGGAGCTGAAGCAGCGTCTCTCCTTCCTCCAGTATTATAGAAAATAAAGGAGCTGAAGCAGCGTCACTGCTTCCTCCTGTATTATAGAAAATAAAGGAGCTGGAGCACATCACTGCTTCCTCTTGTATTATAGAAAATAAAGGAGCTGGAGCAGAGTCACTGCTTCCTCCTGTATTATCGAAAATAAAGGAGTTGGAGCAGCGTCACTGCTTCCTCTTGTATTATACAAAGTAAAGGAGCTGGAGCAGCGTCACGGCTTCCTCATGCATTTTAGAAAATATAGGAGCTGGAGCAGCGTCACTGCTTCCTCCTGTATTATAGAAAATAAAGGATCTGGAGCAGCGTCACTGCTTCCTCCGGTATTATAGAAAATAAAGGAGGTGGAGCAGCGTTTCTGCTTCCTCCTGTATTGTAGAAAATAAAGGATCTGGAGCAATGTCACTGCTTCCTCCTGTATTATAGAAAATAAAGGATCTGGAGCAGCGTCACTGCTTCCTCCGGTATTATAGAAAATAAAGGAGCTGGAGCAGCGTCACCGCTTCCTCCTGTATTATAGAAAATAAAGTAGCTGGAGCAGCGTTTCTGCTTCCTCCTGTATTGTAGAAAATAAAGGAGCTGGAGCAATGTCACTGCTTCCTCCTGTATTATAGAAAATAAAGGAGCTGGAGCAGCGTCACTGCTTCCACCTGTATTATAGAAAATAAAGGAGCTGGAGCAGCGTTTCTGCTTCCACCTGTATTACAGAAAATAAAGGAGCAGAAGCAACGTCACTGCGTCGTCCTGTGTTATAGAAAATAAAGGAGCTGGAGCAGCGTCACTGCTTCTTCCTGTATTATAGAAAATAAAGTAGCTGGAGCAACGTCACTGCTTCCTCCTGTATTATTGAAAATAAAGGAGCTGGAGCAGAGTCACTGCTTCCTCCTGTATTATAGAAAATAAAGGAGCTGGAGCAGCGTCACTGCTTCCTCCTGTATTACAGAAAATAAAGGAGCTGGAGCAGAGTCACTGCTTCCTCCTGTATTATAGAAAATAAAGGAGCTGGAGCAGCGTCTTTGCTTCCTCCTCTATTACAGAAAATAATGGAGTTGGAGCAGCGTCACTGCTTCCTCTTGTATTATAGAAAATAACGGAGCTGGAGCAGCGTCACTGCTTCCTCCTGTTTTATAGAAAATAAAGGAGCTGGAGCAGCGTTTCTGCTTCCACCAGTATTATAGAAAATAAAGGAGCTGAAGCAACGTCACTGCGTCCTCCTGTGTTATAGAAAATAAAGGAGCTGGAGCAGCGTCACTGCTTCTTCCTGTATTATAGAAAATAAAGGAGCTAGAGCAACGTCACTGCTTCCTCCTGTATTATTGAAAATAAAGGAGCTGGAGCAGAGTCACTGCTTCCTCCTGTATTATAGAAAATAAAGGAGCTGGAGCAGCGTCACTGCTTCCTCCTGTATTATAGAAAATGAAGGAGCTGGAGCAGAGTCACTGCTTCCTCCTCTATTATAGAAAATAAAGGAGCTGAAGCACCGTCTCTCCTTCCTCCAGTATTATAGAAAATAAAGGAGCTGAAGCAGCGTCACTGCTTCCTCCTGTATAATAGAAAATAAAGGAGCTGGAGCAGCGTCACTGCTTCCTCCTGTATTATAGAAAATGAAGGAGCTGGAGCAGCGTCACTGCTTCCTCCTGTATTATCGAAAATAAAGGAGTTGGAGCAGCGTCACTGCTTCCTCTTGTATTATACAAAGTAAAGGAGCTGGAGCAGCGTCACTGCTTCCTCATGCATTATAGAAAATATAGGAGCTGGAGCAGCGTCACTGCTTCCTCCTGTATTATAGAAAATAAAGGATCTGGAGCAGCGTCACTGCTTCCTCCGGTATTATAGAAAATAAAGGAGGTGGAGCAGCGTTTCTGCTTCCTCCTGTATTGTCGAAAATAAAGGATCTGGAGCAATGTCACTGCTTCCTCCTGTATTATAGAAAATAAAGGATCTGGAGCAGCGTCACTGCTTCCTCCGGTATTATAGAAAATAAAGCAGCTGGAGCAGCGTCACCGTTTCCTCCTGTATTATAGAAAATAAAGTAGCTGGAGCAGCGTCACTGCTTCCACCTGTATTATAGAAAATAAAGGAGCTGAAGCAGCGTCTCTACTTCCTCAGGCATTTTTGAAAATAAAGGTGCTGGAGCAATGTCACTGCTTCCTCCTGTATTATAGAAAATAAAGGAGCTGGAGCAGATTCACTGTTTCCTCCTATATTATAGAAAATAAAGGAGCTGGAGCAGCGTCTCTGCTTCCTCCTGTATTACAGAAAATAAAGGAGCTGGAGCAGCGTCACTGCTTCCTCCAGTATTATAGAAAATAAAGGAGCTGAAGCAGCGTCTCTACTTCCTCAGGCATTTTTGAAAATAAAGGTGCTGGAGCAGCGTCACTGCTTCCTCCTGTATTAAAGAAAATAAAGGAGCTGGAGCACATCACTGCTTCCTCCTGTATTATAGAAAATAAAGGAGCTGGAGCAGCGTCTCTGCTTCCTCCTGAATTACAGAAAATAATGGAGTTGGAGCAGCGTCACTGCTTCCTCTTGTATTATAGAAAATAAAGGAGCTGTAGCAGCGTCTGTACTTCCTCCTGCATTATAGAAAATAAAGGAGCTGGAGCAGCGTCACTACTTCCTCCTGTATTATAGAAAATAAAGGAGCTGGAGCACATCACTGCTTCCTCTTGTATTATAGAAAATAAAGGAGCTGGAGCAGCGTCACTGCTTCCTCCTGTATTATAGAAAATAAACGAGCGGGAGAAGCGTTTCTGCTTCCTCCTGTATTGTAGAAAATAAAGGAGCTGGATCAGCGTCACTGGTTCCACCGGTTTTATAGAAAATAAAGGAGCTGGAGCAGCGTCACTGCTTCCTCCTGTATTATAGAAAATAAAGGAGCTGGAGCAGAGTCACTGCTTCCTCCTGTATTATAGAAAATAAAGGAGCTGGAGCAGCGTCTCTGCTTCCTCCTGTATTATAGAAAATAAAGTAGCTGGAGCAGCGTCACTGCTTCCTCCTGTATTATAGAAAATAAAGGAGCTGGAGCAGCGCCTCTGCTTCCTCCTGTATTATTAAAAAATAACGGAGCTGGAGCAGCGTCGCTGCTTCCTCCAGTATTATAGAAAATAAAGGAGCTGAAGCAGCGTCTCTCCTAACTCCTGCATTATAGAAAATAAAGGAGCTGGAGCAGCGTCACTGCTTCCTCCTGTATTATAGAAAAGAAAGGATCTGGAGCAGCGACACTGCTTCCTCCGGTATTATAGAAAATAAAGGAGCTGGAGCAGCGTCACTGCTTCCTCCTGTATTGTAGAAAATAAAGGAGCTGGAGCAGCGTCTCTGCTTCCCCCTGTATTATAGAAAATAAAGGAGATGGAGCAGCGTCACTGCTTCCTCCTGTTTTATAGAAAATAAAGGAGCTGGAGAAGCGTCACTACTTCCTCCAGTATTATGGAAAATAAAGGGGCAGGAAAAGCGTCACTGCTTCCTCCGGTATTATAGAAAATAAAGGAGCTGGAGCAGCGTCACTGCTTCCTCCTGTATTATAGAAAATAAAGGAGCTGGAGCAGCGTCACTGCTTCCTCCTGTTTTATAGAAAATAAAGGAGCTGGAGCAGCGTCACTGCTTATTCCTGTATTACAGAAAATAAAGGAGCTGGAGCAGCGTCTCTACTTCCTCCAGTATTATAGAATATAAAGGAGCTGGAGCAGCGTCACTGCTTCCTCATGTATTATAGAAAATAAAGGAGGTGGAGCAGCGTCACTGCTTCCTCCTGTATTATAGAAAATAAAGGAGCTGGAGCAGCGTTTCTGCTTTCACCTGTATTAAAGAAAATAAAGGAGCTGAAGCAACGTCACTGCGTCCTCCTGTGTTATAGAAAATAAAAAAAGCTTGAGCAGAGTCACTGCTTCCTCCTGTATTATAGAAAATAAAGGTGCTGGAGCAGCGTCTCTGCTTCCTCCTGTATTATAGAAAATAAAGGAGCTGGAGCAGAGTCACTGCTTCCTCCAGTATTATAGAAAATAAAGGAGCAGGAGCAGCGTCTCTGCTTCCTCCTGTATTGTAGAAAATAAAGGAGCTGGAGCAGCGTCTCTGCTTCCCCCTGTATTATAGAAAATAAAGGAGATGGAGCAGCGTCACTGCTTCCTCCTGTTTTATAGAAAATAAAGGAGCTGGAGAAGCGTCACTACTTCCTCCAGTATTATGGAAAATAAAGGGGCAGGAAAAGCGTCACTGCTTCCTCCGGTATTATAGAAAATAAAGGAGCTGGAGCAGCGTCACTGCTTCCTCCTGTATTATAGAAAATAAAGGAGCTGGAGCAGCGTCACTGCTTCCTCCTGTTTTATAGAAAATAAAGGAGCTGGAGCAGCGTCACTGCTTATTCCTGTATTACAGAAAATAAAGGAGCTGGAGCACCGTCTCTACTTCCTCCAGTATTATAGAATATAAAGGAGCTGGAGCAGCGTCACTGCTTCCTCATGTATTATAGAAAATAAAGGAGGTGGAGCAGCGTCACTGCTTCCTCCTGTATTATAGAAAATAAAGGAGCTGGAGCAGCGTTTCTGCTTTCACCTGTATTAAAGAAAATAAAGGAGCTGAAGCAACGTCACTGCGTCCTCCTGTGTTATAGAAAATAAAAAAAGCTTGAGCAGAGTCACTGCTTCCTCCTGTATTATAGAAAATAAAGGTGCTGGAGCAGCGTCTCTGCTTCCTCCTGTATTATAGAAAATAAAGGAGCTGGAGCAGAGTCACTGCTTCCTCCAGTATTATAGAAAATAAAGGAGCAGGAGCAGCGTCTCTGCTTCCTCCTGTATTACAGAAAATAATGGAGTTGGAGCAGCGTCACTGCTTCCTCTTGTATTATAGAAAATAAAGGAGCTGAAGCAGCGTCTCTAATTCCTCCTGCATTATAGAAAATAAAGGAGCTGGAGCAGCGTCACTGCTTCCTCCTGTATTATAGAAAATAAAGGAGCTGGAGCGCATCACTGCTTCCTCTTGTATTATACAAAATAAAGGAGGTGGAGCAGCGTCACTGATTCCTCATGCATCATAGAAAATATAGGAGCTGGAGCAGCGTCACTGCTTCCTCCTGTATTATAGAAAATAAAGGATCTGGAGCAGCGTCACTGCTTCCTCCGGTATTATAGAAAATAAAGGAGCTGGAGCAGCGTCACTGCTTCCTCCTGTATTATAAAAATAAAGTAGCTGGAGCAGCGTTTCTGCTTCCTCCTGTATTGTAGAAAATAAAGGAGCTGGAGCAGCGTCACTGCTTCTTCCTGTATTATATAAAATAAAGGAAATGGAGCAGCGCCTCGACTTCCTGCTGTGTTATAGAATATAAAGGAGCTGGAACAGCGTCACTGCTTCCTCATGTATTATAGAAAATAGAGGAGGTGGAGCAGCATCACTGCTTCCTCCTGTGTTATACAAAATAAAGGGGCTGGAGCAGCGTCACTGCTTCCTCCTGTATTATAGAAAATAAAGGAGCTGGAGCAGCGTCACTGCTTATTCCTGTATTACAGAAAATAAAGGAGCTGGAGCAGCGTCTCTACTTCCTCCAGTATTATAGAATATAAATGGGCTGGAGCAGCGTCACTGCTTCCTCATGTATTATAGAAAATAAAGGAGCTGGAGCAGCATCACTGCTTCCTCCTGTATTATAGAAAATAAACGAGTTGGAACAGCGTCACTGCTTCCTCATGTATTATAGAAAATAAAGGAGCTGGAGCAGCATCACTGCTTCCTCCTGTATTATAGAAAATAAACGAGTTGGAACAGCGTCACTGCTTCCTCCTGTATTATAGAAAATAAAGGAGCTGGAGCAGCGTCTCTGCTTCCACCTGTATTATAGAAAATAAAGGAGCTGGAGCAACGTCATGCTTCCTCCAGTATAATAGAAAATAAAGGAGCCGGAGCAGCGTAACTGCTTTGTCCTGTATTATAGAAAATAAAGGAGCTGGAGCAGCGTCACTGCTTCCTCCTGTATTGTAGAAAATAAAGGAGCTGGAGCAGCGTCTCTGCTTCCCCCTGTATTATAGAAAATAAAGGAGATGGAGCAGCGTCACTGCTTCCTCCTGTTTTATAGAAAATAAAGGAGCTGGAGAAGCGTCACTACTTCCTCCAGTATTATGGAAAATAAAGGGGCAGGAAAAGCGTCACTGCTTCCTCCGGTATTATAGAAAATAAAGGAGCTGGAGCAGCGTCACTGCTTCCTCCTGTATTATAGAAAATAAAGGAGCTGGAGCAGCGTCACTGCTTCCTCCTGTTTTATAGAAAATAAAGGAGCTGGAGCAGCGTCACTGCTTATTCCTGTATTACAGAAAATAAAGGAGCTGGAGCAGCGTCTCTACTTCCTCCAGTATTATAGAATATAAAGGAGCTGGAGCAGCGTCACTGCTTCCTCATGTATTATAGAAAATAAAGGAGGTGGAGCAGCGTCACTGCTTCCTCCTGTATTATAGAAAATAAAGGAGCTGGAGCAGCGTTTCTGCTTTCACCTGTATTAAAGAAAATAAAGGAGCTGAAGCAACGTCACTGCGTCCTCCTGTGTTATAGAAAATAAAGGAGCTTGAGCAGAGTCACTGCTTCCTCCTGTATTATAGAAAATAAAGGTGCTGGAGCAGCGTCTCTGCTTCCTCCTGTATTATAGAAAATAAAGGAGCTGGAGCAGAGTCACTGCTTCCTCCAGTATTATAGAAAATAAAGGAGCAGGAGCAGCGTCTCTGCTTCCTCCTGTATTACAGAAAATAATGGAGTTGGAGCAGCGTCACTGCTTCCTCTTGTATTATAGAAAATAAAGGAGCTGAAGCAGCGTCTCTAATTCCTCCTGCATTATAGAAAATAAAGGAGCTGGAGCAGCGTCACTGCTTCCTCCTGTATTATAGAAAATAAAGGAGCTGGAGCGCATCACTGCTTCCTCTTGTATTATACAAAATAAAGGAGGTGGAGCAGCGTCACTGATTCCTCATGCATCATAGAAAATATAGGAGCTGGAGCAGCGTCACTGCTTCCTCCTGTATTATAGAAAATAAAGGATCTGGAGCAGCGTCACTGCTTCCTCCGGTATTATAGAAAATAAAGGAGCTGGAGCAGCGTCACTGCTTCCTCCTGTATTATAAAAATAAAGTAGCTGGAGCAGCGTTTCTGCTTCCTCCTGTATTGTAGAAAATAAAGGAGCTGGAGCAGCGTCACTGCTTCTTCCTGTATTATATAAAATAAAGGAAATGGAGCAGCGCCTCGACTTCCTGCTGTATTATAGAATATAAAGGAGCTGGAACAGCGTCACTGCTTCCTCATGTATTATAGAAAATAGAGGAGGTGGAGCAGCATCACTGCTTCCTCCTGTGTTATACAAAATAAAGGGGCTGGAGCAGCGTCACTGCTTCCTCCTGTATTATAGAAAATAAAGGAGCTGGAGCAGCGTCACTGCTTATTCCTGTATTACAGAAAATAAAGGAGCTGGAGCAGCGTCTCTACTTCCTCCAGTATTATAGAATATAAATGGGCTGGAGCAGCGTCACTGCTTCCTCATGTATTATAGAAAATAAAGGAGCTGGAGCAGCATCACTGCTTCCTCCTGTATTATAGAAAATAAACGAGTTGGAACAGCGTCACTGCTTCCTCATGTATTATAGAAAATAAAGGAGCTGGAGCAGCATCACTGCTTCCTCCTGTATTATAGAAAATAAACGAGTTGGAACAGCGTCACTGCTTCCTCCTGTATTATAGAAAATAAAGGAGCTGGAGCAGCGTCTCTGCTTCCACCTGTATTATAGAAAATAAAGGAGCTGGAGCAACGTCATGCTTCCTCCAGTATAATAGAAAATAAAGGAGCCGGAGCAGCGTAACTGCTTTGTCCTGTATTATAGAAAATAAAGGAGCTGGAGCAGCGTCACTTTTCCCTCCTGTATTATAGAAAATAAAGGAGCTGGAGCAGCGTCACTGCTTCCTCCTGTATTATAGAAAATAAAGGAGCTGGAGCAGCGTCCCTGCTTCCTCCTGTATTGTAGATAATAAAGGAGCTGGAGCAGCGTCACTGCTTCCTCCTGTATTATAGAAAATAAAGGAGCTGGAGCAGCGTCACTGCTTCCTCCCGTATTAAAGAAAATAACGGAGCTGGAGCCGTGTCTCTTCTTCCTCATGTATTATAGAAAATAAAGGAGCTGGAGCATCGTCACTGCTTCCTCCCGTATTATAGAAAATAACGGAGCTGGAGCCGTGTCTCTTCCTCCTCCTTTATTAGAGAAAATAAAGGAGTTGGAGCAGCGTCACTGCTTCCTCCTGTATTATAGAAAATAAAGGAGCTGGAGCAGCGTCACTGCTTCCTCCTGTATTATAGAAAATAAACGAGCTGGAGCAGCGTTACTGCTTCCTCCTGTATTATAGAAAATAAAGGAGCTGGAGCAGATTCACTGTTTCCTCCTATATTATAGAAAATAAAGGAGCTGGAGCAGCGTCTCTGCTTCCTCCTGTATTACAGAAAATAAAGGAGCTGGAGCAGCGTCACTGCTTCCTCCAGTATTAAAGAAAATAAAGGAGCTGAAGCAGCGTCTCTACTTCCTCCTGCATTTTTGAAAATAAAGGAGCTGGAGCAGCGTCACTGCTTCCTCCTGTATTAAAGAAAATAAAGGAGCTGGAGCACATCACTGCTTCCTCCTGTATTATAGAAAATAAAGGAGCTGGAGCAGCGTCTCTGCTTCCTCCTGAATTACAGAAAATAATGGAGTTGGAGCAGCGTCACTGCTTCCTCTTGTATTATAGAAAATAAAGGAGCTGTAGCAGCGTCTGTACTTCCTCCTGCATTATAGAAAATAAAGGAGCTGGAGCAGCGTCACTACTTCCTCCTGTATTATAGAAAATAAAGGAGCTGGAGCACATCACTGCTTCCTCTTGTATTATAGAAAATAAAGGAGCTGGAGCAGCGTCACTGCTTCCTCCTGTATTATAGAAAATAAACGAGCGGGAGAAGCGTTTCTGCTTCCTCCTGTATTGTAGAAAATAAAGGAGCTGGAGCAGCGTCACTGGTTCCACCGGTATTATAGAAAATAAAGGAGCTGGAGCAGCGTCACTGCTTCCTCCTGTATTATAGAAAATAAAGGAGCTGGAGCAGCGTCACTGCTTCCTCCTGTATTATAGAAAATAAAGGAGCTGGAGCAGAGTCACTGCTTCCTCCTGTATTATAGAAAATAAAGGAGCTGGAGCAGCGCCTCTGCTTCCTCCTGTATTATAGAAAATAAAGTAGCTGGAGCAGCGTCACTGCTTCCTCCTGTATTATAGAAAATAAAGGAGCTGGAGCAGCGCCTCTGCTTCCTCCTGTATTATTAAAAAATAAAGGAGCTGGAGCAGCGTCGCTGCTTCCTCCAGTATTATAGAAAATAAAGGAGCTGAAGCAGCGTCTCTCCTAACTCCTGCATTATAGAAAATAAAGGAGCTGGAGCAGCGTCACTGCTTCCTCCTGTATTATAGAAAAGAAAGGATCTGGAGGAGCCACACTGCTTCCTCCGGTATTATAGAAAATAAAGGAGCTGGAGCAGCGTCACTGCTTCCTCCTGTATTATAGAAAATAAAGGAGATGGAGCAGCGTCACTGCTTCCTCCTGTTTTATAGAAAATAAAGGAGCTGGAGCAGCGTCACTACTTCCTCCAGTATTATGGAAAATAAAGGGGCAGGAACAGCGTCACTGCTTCCTCCGGTATTATAGAAAATAAAGGAGCTGGAGAAGCGTCACTGCTTCCTCCTGTATTATAGAAAATAAAGGAGCTGGAGCAGCGTCACTGCTTCCTCTTGTATTATACAAAATAAAGGAGCTGGAGCAGCGTCACTGCTTCCTCATGCATTATAGAAAATATTGGAGCTGGAGCAGCGTCACTGCTTCCTCCTGTATTATAGAAAATAAAGGATCTGGAGCAGCGTCACTGCTTCCTCCGGTATTATAGAAAATAAAGGAGCTGGAGCAGCGTCACTGCTTCCTCCTGTATTATAGAAAATAAAGTAGCTGGAGCAGCGTTTCTGCTTCCTCCTGTATTGTAGAAAATAAAGGAGCTGGAGCAATGTCACTGCTTCCTCCTGTATTATAGAAAATAAAGGAGCTGGAGCAGCGTCACTGCTTCCTCCTGTTTTATAGAAAATAAAGGAGCTGGAGCAGCGTTTCTGCTTCCACCAGTATTATAGAAAATAAAGGAGCTGAAGCAACGTCACTGCGTCCTCCTGTGTTATAGAAAATAAAGTAGCTGGAGCAGCGTCACTGCTTCTTCCTGTATTATAGAAAATAAAGGAGCTGGAGCAACGTCACTGCTTCCTCCTGTATTATTGAAAATAAAGGAGCTGGAGCAGAGTCACTGCTTCCTCCTGTATTATAGAAAATAAAGGAGCTGGAGCAGCGTCACTGCTTCCTCCTGTATTATAGAAAATGAAGGAGCTGGAGCAGAGTCACTGCTTCCTCCTGTATTATAGAAAATAAAGGAGCTAGAGCAGCGTCTCTGCTTCCTCCTCTATTACAGAAAATAATGGAGTTGGAGTAGCGTCACTGCTTCCTCCTGTATTATAGAAAGTAAAGGAGCTGGAGCACATCACTGCTTCCTCTTGTATTATAGAAAATAAAGGAGCTGGAGCAGCGTCACTGCTTCCTCCTGTATTATCGAAAATAAAGGAGTGGGAGCAGCGTCACTGCTTCCTCTTGTATTATACAAAGTAAAGGAGCTGGAGCAGCGTCACTGCTTCCTCATGCATTATAGAAAATATAGGAGCTGGAGCAGCGTCACTGCTTCCTCCTGTATTATAGAAAATAAAGGATCTGGAGCCGCGTCACTGCTTCCTCCGGTATTATAGAAAATAAAGGAGCTGGAGCAGCGTTTCTGCTTCCACCTGTATTACAGAAAATAAAGGAGCAGAAGCAACGTCACTGCGTCCTCCTGTGTTATAGAAAATAAAGGAGCTGGAGCAGCGTCACTGCTTCTTCCTGTATTATAGAAAATAAAGGAGCTGGAGCAACGTCACTGCTTCCTCCTGTATTATAGAAAATAAAGGAGCTGGAGCAGCGTCTTTGCTTCCTCCTCTATTACAGAAAATAATGGAGTTGGAGCAGCGTCACTGCTTCCTCTTGTATTATAGAAAATAAAGGAGCTGGAGCAGCGTCACTGCTTCCTCCAGTATTATAGAAAATAAAGGAGCTGAAGCAGCGTCTCTACTTCCTCAGGCATTTTTGAAAATAAAGGTGCTGGAGCAGCGTCACTGCTTCCTCCTGTATTAAAGAAAATAAAGGAGCTGGAGCACATCACTGCTTCCTCCTGTATTATAGAAAATAAAGGAGCTGGAGCAGCGTCTCTGCTTCCTCCTGAATTACAGAAAATAATGGAGTTGGAGCAGCGTCACTGCTTCCTCTTGTATTATAGAAAATAAAGGAGCTGTAGCAGCGTCTGTACTTCCTCCTGCATTATAGAAAATAAAGGAGCTGGAGCAGCGTCACTACTTCCTCCTGTATTATAGAAAATAAAGGAGCTGGAGCACATCACTGCTTCCTCTTGTATTATAGAAAATAAAGGAGCTGGAGCAGCGTCACTGCTTCCTCCTGTATTATAGAAAATAAACGAGCGGGAGAAGCGTTTCTGCTTCCTCCTGTATTGTAGAAAATAAAGGAGCTGGAGCAGCGTCACTGGTTCCACCGGTTTTATAGAAAATAAAGGAGCTGGAGCAGCGTCACTGCTTCCTCCTGTATTATAGAAAATAAAGGAGCTGGAGCAGAGTCACTGCTTCCTCCTGTATTATAGAAAATAAAGGAGCTGGAGCAGCGTCTCTGCTTCCTCCTGTATTATAGAAAATAAAGTAGCTGGAGCAGCGTCACTGCTTCCTCCTGTATTATAGAAAATAAAGGAGCTGGAGCAGCGCCTCTGCTTCCTCCTGTATTATTAAAAAATAAAGGAGCTGGAGCAGCGTCGCTGCTTCCTCCAGTATTATAGAAAATAAAGGAGCTGAAGCAGCGTCTCTCCTAACTCCTGCATTATAGAAAATAAAGGAGCTGGAGCAGCGTCACTGCTTCCTCCTGTATTATAGAAAAGAAAGGATCTGGAGCAGCGACACTGCTTCCTCCGGTATTATAGAAAATAAAGGAGCTGGAGCAGCGTCACTGCTTCCTCCTGTATTGTAGAAAATAAAGGAGCTGGAGCAGCGTCTCTGCTTCCCCCTGTATTATAGAAAATAAAGGAGATGGAGCAGCGTCACTGCTTCCTCCTGTTTTATAGAAAATAAAGGAGCTGGAGAAGCGTCACTACTTCCTCCAGTATTATGGAAAATAAAGGGGCAGGAAAAGCGTCACTGCTTCCTCCGGTATTATAGAAAATAAAGGAGCTGGAGCAGCGTCACTGCTTCCTCCTGTATTATAGAAAATAAAGGAGCTGGAGCAGCGTCACTGCTTCCTCCTGTTTTATAGAAAATAAAGGAGCTGGAGCAGCGTCACTGCTTATTCCTGTATTACAGAAAATAAAGGAGCTGGAGCAGCGTCTCTACTTCCTCCAGTATTATAGAATATAAAGGAGCTGGAGCAGCGTCACTGCTTCCTCATGTATTATAGAAAATAAAGGAGGTGGAGCAGCGTCACTGCTTCCTCCTGTATTATAGAAAATAAAGGAGCTGGAGCAGCGTTTCTGCTTTCACCTGTATTAAAGAAAATAAAGGAGCTGAAGCAACGTCACTGCGTCCTCCTGTGTTATAGAAAATAAAAAAAGCTTGAGCAGAGTCACTGCTTCCTCCTGTATTATAGAAAATAAAGGTGCTGGAGCAGCGTCTCTGCTTCCTCCTGTATTATAGAAAATAAAGGAGCTGGAGCAGAGTCACTGCTTCCTCCAGTATTATAGAAAATAAAGGAGCAGGAGCAGCGTCTCTGCTTCCTCCTGTATTGTAGAAAATAAAGGAGCTGGAGCAGCGTCTCTGCTTCCCCCTGTATTATAGAAAATAAAGGAGATGGAGCAGCGTCACTGCTTCCTCCTGTTTTATAGAAAATAAAGGAGCTGGAGAAGCGTCACTACTTCCTCCAGTATTATGGAAAATAAAGGGGCAGGAAAAGCGTCACTGCTTCCTCCGGTATTATAGAAAATAAAGGAGCTGGAGCAGCGTCACTGCTTCCTCCTGTATTATAGAAAATAAAGGAGCTGGAGCAGCGTCACTGCTTCCTCCTGTTTTATAGAAAATAAAGGAGCTGGAGCAGCGTCACTGCTTATTCCTGTATTACAGAAAATAAAGGAGCTGGAGCAGCGTCTCTACTTCCTCCAGTATTATAGAATATAAAGGAGCTGGAGCAGCGTCACTGCTTCCTCATGTATTATAGAAAATAAAGGAGGTGGAGCAGCGTCACTGCTTCCTCCTGTATTATAGAAAATAAAGGAGCTGGAGCAGCGTTTCTGCTTTCACCTGTATTAAAGAAAATAAAGGAGCTGAAGCAACGTCACTGCGTCCTCCTGTGTTATAGAAAATAAAAAAAGCTTGAGCAGAGTCACTGCTTCCTCCTGTATTATAGAAAATAAAGGTGCTGGAGCAGCGTCTCTGCTTCCTCCTGTATTATAGAAAATAAAGGAGCTGGAGCAGAGTCACTGCTTCCTCCAGTATTATAGAAAATAAAGGAGCAGGAGCAGCGTCTCTGCTTCCTCCTGTATTACAGAAAATAATGGAGTTGGAGCAGCGTCACTGCTTCCTCTTGTATTATAGAAAATAAAGGAGCTGAAGCAGCGTCTCTAATTCCTCCTGCATTATAGAAAATAAAGGAGCTGGAGCAGCGTCACTGCTTCCTCCTGTATTATAGAAAATAAAGGAGCTGGAGCGCATCACTGCTTCCTCTTGTATTATACAAAATAAAGGAGGTGGAGCAGCGTCACTGATTCCTCATGCATCATAGAAAATATAGGAGCTGGAGCAGCGTCACTGCTTCCTCCTGTATTATAGAAAATAAAGGATCTGGAGCAGCGTCACTGCTTCCTCCGGTATTATAGAAAATAAAGGAGCTGGAGCAGCGTCACTGCTTCCTCCTGTATTATAAAAATAAAGTAGCTGGAGCAGCGTTTCTGCTTCCTCCTGTATTGTAGAAAATAAAGGAGCTGGAGCAGCGTCACTGCTTCTTCCTGTATTATATAAAATAAAGGAAATGGAGCAGCGCCTCGACTTCCTGCTGTATTATAGAATATAAAGGAGCTGGAACAGCGTCACTGCTTCCTCATGTATTATAGAAAATAGAGGAGGTGGAGCAGCATCACTGCTTCCTCCTGTGTTATACAAAATAAAGGGGCTGGAGCAGCGTCACTGCTTCCTCCTGTATTATAGAAAATAAAGGAGCTGGAGCAGCGTCACTGCTTATTCCTGTATTACAGAAAATAAAGGAGCTGGAGCAGCGTCTCTACTTCCTCCAGTATTATAGAATATAAATGGGCTGGAGCAGCGTCACTGCTTCCTCATGTATTATAGAAAATAAAGGAGCTGGAGCAGCATCACTGCTTCCTCCTGTATTATAGAAAATAAACGAGTTGGAACAGCGTCACTGCTTCCTCATGTATTTTAGAAAATAAAGGAGCTGGAGCAGCATCACTGCTTCCTCCTGTATTATAGAAAATAAACGAGTTGGAACAGCGTCACTGCTTCCTCCTGTATTATAGAAAATAAAGGAGCTGGAGCAGCGTCTCTGCTTCCACCTGTATTATAGAAAATAAAGGAGCTGGAGCAACGTCATGCTTCCTCCAGTATAATAGAAAATAAAGGAGCCGGAGCAGCGTAACTGCTTTGTCCTGTATTATAGAAAATAAAGGAGCTGGAGCAGCGTCACTTTTCCCTCCTGTATTATAGAAAAGAAAGGATCTGGAGCAGCGACACTGCTTCCTCCGGTATTATAGAAAATAAAGGAGCTGGAGCAGCGTCACTGCTTCCTCCTGTATTGTAGAAAATAAAGGAGCTGGAGCAGCGTCTCTGCTTCCCCCTGTATTACAGAAAATAAAGGAGATGGAGCAGCGTCACTGCTTCCTCCTGTTTTATAGAAAATAAAGGAGCTGGAGAAGCGTCACTACTTCCTCCAGTATTATGGAAAATAAAGGGGCAGGAAAAGCGTCACTGCTTCCTCCGGTATTATAGAAAATAAAGGAGCTGGAGCAGCGTCACTGCTTCCTCCTGTATTATAGAAAATAAAGGAGCTGGAGCAGCGTCACTGCTTCCTCCTGTTTTATAGAAAATAAAGGAGCTGGAGCAGCGTCACTGCTTATTCCTGTATTACAGAAAATAAAGGAGCTGGAGCAGCGTCTCTACTTCCTCCACTATTATAGAATATAAAGGAGCTGGAGCAGCGTCACTGCTTCCTCATGTATTATAGAAAATAAAGGAGGTGGAGCAGCGTCACTGCTTCCTCCTGTATTATAGAAAATAAAGGAGCTGGAGCAGCGTTTCTGCTTTCACCTGTATTAAAGAAAATAAAGGAGCTGAAGCAACGTCACTGCGTCCTCCTGTGTTATAGAAAATAAAGGAGCTTGAGCAGAGTCACTGCTTCCTCCTGTATTATAGAAAATAAAGGTGCTGGAGCAGCGTCTCTGCTTCCTCCTGTATTATAGAAAATAAAGGAGCTGGAGCAGAGTCACTGCTTCCTCCAGTATTATAGAAAATAAAGGAGCAGGAGCAGCGTCTCTGCTTCCTCCTGTATTACAGAAAATAATGGAGTTGGAGCAGCGTCACTGCTTCCTCTTGTATTATAGAAAATAAAGGAGCTGAAGCAGCGTCTCTAATTCCTCCTGCATTATAGAAAATAAAGGAGCTGGAGCAGCGTCACTGCTTCCTCCTGTATTATAGAAAATAAAGGAGCTGGAGCGCATCACTGCTTCCTCTTGTATTATACAAAATAAAGGAGGTGGAGCAGCGTCACTGATTCCTCATGCATCATAGAAAATATAGGAGCTGGAGCAGCGTCACTGCTTCCTCCTGTATTATAGAAAATAAAGGATCTGGAGCAGCGTCACTGCTTCCTCCGGTATTATAGAAAATAAAGGAGCTGGAGCAGCGTCACTGCTTCCTCCTGTATTATAAAAATAAAGTAGCTGGAGCAGCGTTTCTGCTTCCTCCTGTATTGTAGAAAATAAAGGAGCTGGAGCAGCGTCACTGCTTCTTCCTGTATTATATAAAATAAAGGAAATGGAGCAGCGCCTCGACTTCCTGCTGTATTATAGAATATAAAGGAGCTGGAACAGCGTCACTGCTTCCTCATGTATTATAGAAAATAGAGGAGGTGGAGCAGCATCACTGCTTCCTCCTGTGTTATACAAAATAAAGGGGCTGGAGCAGCGTCACTGCTTCCTCCTGTATTATAGAAAATAAAGGAGCTGGAGCAGCGTCACTGCTTATTCCTGTATTACAGAAAATAAAGGAGCTGGAGCAGCGTCTCTACTTCCTCCAGTATTATAGAATATAAATGGGCTGGAGCAGCGTCACTGCTTCCTCATGTATTATAGAAAATAAAGGAGCTGGAGCAGCATCACTGCTTCCTCCTGTATTATAGAAAATAAACGAGTTGGAACAGCGTCACTGCTTCCTCATGTATTATAGAAAATAAAGGAGCTGGAGCAGCATCACTGCTTCCTCCTGTATTATAGAAAATAAACGAGTTGGAACAGCGTCACTGCTTCCTCCTGTATTATAGAAAATAAAGGAGCTGGAGCAGCGTCTCTGCTTCCACCTGTATTATAGAAAATAAAGGAGCTGGAGCAACGTCATGCTTCCTCCAGTATAATAGAAAATAAAGGAGCCGGAGCAGCGTAACTGCTTTGTCCTGTATTATAGAAAATAAAGGAGCTGGAGCAGCGTCACTTTTCCCTCCTGTATTATAGAAAATAAAGGAGCTGGAGCAGCGTCACTGCTTCCTCCTGTATTATAAAAAATAAAGGAGCTGGAGCAGCGTCCCTGCTTCCTCCTGTATTGTAGATAATAAAGGAGCTGGAGCAGCGTCACTGCTTCCTCCTGTATTATAGAAAATAAAGGAGCTGGAGCAGCGTCACTGCTTCCTCCCGTATTAAAGAAAATAACGGAGCTGGAGCCGTGTCTCTTCTTCCTCATGTATTATAGAAAATAAAGGAGCTGGAGCATCGTCACTGCTTCCTCCCGTATTATAGAAAATAACGGAGCTGGAGCCGTGTCTCTTCCTCCTCCTTTATTAGAGAAAATAAAGGAGTTGGAGCAGCGTCACTGCTTCCTCCTGTATTATAGAAAATAAAGGAGCTGGAGCAGCGTCACTGCTTCCTCCTGTATTATAGAAAATAAACGAGCTGGAGCAGCGTTACTGCTTCCTCCTGTATTATAGAAAATAAAGGAGCTGGAGCAGATTCACTGTTTCCTCCTATATTATAGAAAATAAAGGAGCTGGAGCAGCGTCTCTGCTTCCTCCTGTATTACAGAAAATAAAGGAGCTGGAGCAGCGTCACTGCTTCCTCCAGTATTATAGAAAATAAAGGAGCTGAAGCAGCGTCTCTACTTCCTCCTGCATTTTTGAAAATAAAGGAGCTGGAGCAGCGTCACTGCTTCCTCCTGTATTAAAGAAAATAAAGGAGCTGGAGCACATCACTGCTTCCTCCTGTATTATAGAAAATAAAGGAGCTGGAGCAGCGTCTCTGCTTCCTCCTGAATTACAGAAAATAATGGAGTTGGAGCAGCGTCACTGCTTCCTCTTGTATTATAGAAAATAAAGGAGCTGTAGCAGCGTCTGTACTTCCTCCTGCATTATAGAAAATAAAGGAGCTGGAGCAGCGTCACTACTTCCTCCTGTATTATAGAAAATAAAGGAGCTGGAGCACATCACTGCTTCCTCTTGTATTATAGAAAATAAAGGAGCTGGAGCAGCGTCACTGCTTCCTCCTGTATTATAGAAAATAAACGAGCGGGAGAAGCGTTTCTGCTTCCTCCTGTATTGTAGAAAATAAAGGAGCTGGAGCAGCGTCACTGGTTCCACCGGTATTATAGAAAATAAAGGAGCTGGAGCAGCGTCACTGCTTCCTCCTGTATTATAGAAAATAAAGGAGCTGGAGCAGCGTCACTGCTTCCTCCTGTATTATAGAAAATAAAGGAGCTGGAGCAGAGTCACTGCTTCCTCCTGTATTATAGAAAATAAAGGAGCTGGAGCAGCGCCTCTGCTTCCTCCTGTATTATAGAAAATAAAGTAGCTGGAGCAGCGTCACTGCTTCCTCCTGTATTATAGAAAATAAAGGAGCTGGAGCAGCGCCTCTGCTTCCTCCTGTATTATTAAAAAATAAAGGAGCTGGAGCAGCGTCGCTGCTTCCTCCAGTATTATAGAAAATAAAGGAGCTGAAGCAGCGTCTCTCCTAACTCCTGCATTATAGAAAATAATGGAGCTGGAGCAGCGTCACTGCTTCCTCCTGTATTATAGAAAAGAAAGGATCTGGAGCAGCCACACTGCTTCCTCCGGTATTATAGAAAATAAAGGAGCTGGAGCAGCGTCACTGCTTCCTCCTGTATTATAGAAAATAAAGGAGATGGAGCAGCGTCACTGCTTCCTCCTGTTTTATAGAAAATAAAGGAGCTGGAGCAGCGTCACTACTTCCTCCAGTATTATGGAAAATAAAGGGGCAGGAACAGCGTCACTGCTTCCTCCGGTATTATAGAAAATAAAGGAGCTGGAGAAGCGTCACTGCTTCCTCCTGTATTATAGAAAATAAAGGAGCTGGAGCAGCGTCACTGCTTCCTCTTGTATTATACAAAATAAAGGAGCTGGAGCAGCGTCACTGCTTCCTCATGCATTATAGAAAATATTGGAGCTGGAGCAGCGTCACTGCTTCCTCCTGTATTATAGAAAATAAAGGATCTGGAGCAGCGTCACTGCTTCCTCCGGTATTATAGAAAATAAAGGAGCTGGAGCAGCGTCACTGCTTCCTCCTGTATTATAGAAAATAAAGTAGCTGGAGCAGCGTTTCTGCTTCCTCCTGTATTGTAGAAAATAAAGGAGCTGGAGCAATGTCACTGCTTCCTCCTGTATTATAGAAAATAAAGGAGCTGGAGCAGCGTCACTGCTTCCTCCTGTTTTATAGAAAATAAAGGAGCTGGAGCAGCGTTTCTGCTTCCACCAGTATTATAGAAAATAAAGGAGCTGAAGCAACGTCACTGCGTCCTCCTGTGTTATAGAAAATAAAGTAGCTGGAGCAGCGTCACTGCTTCTTCCTGTATTATAGAAAATAAAGGAGCTGGAGCAACGTCACTGCTTCCTCCTGTATTATTGAAAATAAAGGAGCTGGAGCAGAGTCACTGCTTCCTCCTGTATTATAGAAAATAAAGGAGCTGGAGCAGCGTCACTGCTTCCTCCTGTATTATAGAAAATGAAGGAGCTGGAGCAGAGTCACTGCTTCCTCCTGTATTATAGAAAATAAAGGAGCTAGAGCAGCGTCTCTGCTTCCTCCTCTATTACAGAAAATAATGGAGTTGGAGTAGCGTCACTGCTTCCTCCTGTATTATAGAAAATAAAGGAGCTGGAGCACATCACTGCTTCCTCTTGTATTATAGAAAATAAAGGAGCTGGAGCAGCGTCACTGCTTCCTCCTGTATTATCGAAAATAAAGGAGTGGGAGCAGCGTCACTGCTTCCTCTTGTATTATACAAAGTAAAGGAGCTGGAGCAGCGTCACTGCTTCCTCATGCATTATAGAAAATATAGGAGCTGGAGCAGCGTCACTGCTTCCTCCTGTATTATAGAAAATAAAGAATCTGGAGCAGCGTCACTGCTTCCTCCGGTATTATAGAAAATAAAGGAGCTGGAGCAGCGTTTCTGCTTCCACCTGTATTACAGAAAATAAAGGAGCAGAAGCAACGTCACTGCGTCCTCCTGTGTTATAGAAAATAAAGGAGCTGGAGCAGCGTCACTGCTTCTTCCTGTATTATAGAAAATAAAGGAGCTGGAGCAACGTCACTGCTTCCTCCTGTATTATTGAAAATAAAGGAGCTGGAGCAGAGTCACTGCTTCCTCCTGTATTATAGAAAATAAAGGAGCTGGAGCAGCGTCTTTGCTTCCTCCTCTATTACAGAAAATAATGGAGTTGGAGCAGCGTCACTGCTTCCTCTTGTATTATAGAAAATAAAGGAGCTGAAGCAGCGTCTCTACTTCCTCCTGCATTATAGAAAATAAAGGCGCTGAAGCAGCGTCACTGCTTCCTCCTGTATTATAGAAAATAAAGGAGCTGGAGCACATCACGGCTTCCTCTTGTATTATAGAAAATAAAGGAGCTGGAGCAGCGTCACTGCTTCCTCCTGTATTATAGAAAATAAAGGAGCTGGAGCAGCGTCACTGCTTCCTCTTGTATTATACAAAATAAAGGAGCTGGAGCAGCGTCACTGCTTCCTCATGCATTATAGAAAATATAGGAGCTGGAGCAGAGTCACTGCTTTCTCCTGTATTATACAAAATAAAGGAGCTGGAGCAGCGTCACTGCTTCCTCATGCATTATAGAAAATATAGGAGCTGGAGCACCGTCACTGCTTCCTCCTGTATTATAGAAAATAAAGGATCTGGAGCAGCGTTTCTGCTTCCTCCTGTATTGTAGAAAATAAAGGAGCTGGAGCAATGTCACTGCTTCCTCCTGTTTTATAGAAAATAAAGGAGCTGGAGCAGCGTTTCTGCTTCCACCTGTATTATAGAAAATAAAGGAGCTGAAGCAACGTCACTGCGACCACCTGTGTTATAGAAAATAAAGGAGCTGGAGCAGCGTCACTGCTTCTTCCTGTATTATAGAAAATAAAGGAGCTGGAGCAACGTCACTGCTTCCTCCTGTATTATTGAAAATAAAGGAGCTGGAGCAGAGTCACTGCTTTCTCCTGTATTATAGAAAATAAAGGAGCTGGAGCAGCGTCACTGCTTCCTCCTGTATTATAGAAAATAAAGGAGCTGGAGCAGAGTCACTGCTTCCTCCTGTATTCTAGAAAATAAAGGAGCTAGAGCAGCGTCTCTGCTTCCTCCTCTATTACAGAAAATAATGGAGTTGGAGTAGCGTCACTGCTTCCTCTTGTATTATAGAAAATAAAGGAGCTGAAGCACCGTCTCTCCTTCCTCCAGTATTATAGAAAATAAAGGAGCTGAAGCAGCGTCACTGCTTCCTCCTGTATTATAGAAAATAAAGGAGCTGGAGCAGCGTCACTGCTTCCTCCTGTATTATAGAAAATGAAGGAGCTGGAGCAGAGTCACTGCTTCCTCCTGTATTATAGAAAATAAAGGAGCTAGAGCAGCGTCTCTGCTTCCTCCTCTATTACAGAAAATAATGGAGTTGGAGTAGCGTCACTGCTTCCTCTTGTATTATAGAAAATAAAGGAGCTGAAGCAGCGTCTCTCCTTCCTCCAGTATTATAGAAAATAAAGGAGCTGAAGCAGCGTCACTGCTTCCTCCTGTATTATAGAAAATAAAGGAGCTGGAGCACATCACTGCTTCCTCTTGTATTATAGAAAATAAAGGAGCTGGAGCAGCGTCACTGCTTCCTCCTGTATTATCGAAAATAAAGGAGTTGGAGCAGCGTCACTGCTTCCTCTTCTTTTATACAAAGTAAAGGAGCTGGAGCAGCGTCACTGCTTCCTCATGCATTATAGAAAATATAGGAGCTGGAGCAGCGTCACTGCTTCCTCCTGTATTATAGAAAATAAAGGATCTGGAGCAGCGTCACTGCTTCCTCCGGTATTATAGCAAATAAAGGAGGTGGAGCAGCGTTTCTGCTTCCTCCTGTATTGTAGAAAATAAAGGATCTGGAGCAATGTCACTGCTTCCTCCTGTATTATAGAAAATAAAGGATCTGGAGCAGCGTCACTGCTTCCTCCGGTATTATAGAAAATAAAGGAGCTGGAGCAGCGTCACCGCTTCCTCCTGTATTATCGAAAATAAAGTAGCTGGAGCAGCGTTTCTGCTTCCTCCTGTCTTGTAGAAAATAAAGGAGCTGGAGCAATGTCACTGCTTCCTCCTGTATTATAGAAAATAAAGGAGCTGGAGCAGCGTCACTGCTTCCACCTGTATTATAGAAAATAAAGGAGCTGGAGCAGCGTTTCTGCTTCCACCTGTATTACAGAAAATAAAGGAGCAGAAGCAACGTCACTGCGTCGTCCTGTGTTATAGAAAATAAAGGAGCTGGAGCAGCGTCACTGCTTCTTCCTGTATTATAGAAAATAAAGGAGCTGGAGCAACGTCACTGCTTCCTCCTGTATTATTGAAAATAAAGGAGCTGGAGCAGAGTCACTGCTTCCTCCTGTATTATAGAAAATAAAGGAGCTGGAGCAGCGTCACTGCTTCCTCCTGTATTACAGAAAATAAAGGAGCTGGAGCAGAGTCACTGCTTCCTCCTGTATTATAGAAAATAAAGGAGCTGGAGCAGCGTCTTTGCTTCCTCCTCTATTACAGAAAATAATGGAGTTGGAGAAGCGTCACTGCTTCCTCTTGTATTATAGAAAATAAAGGAGCTGGAGCAGCGTCACTGCTTCCTCCTGTTTTCTCGAAAATAAATGAGCTGGAGCAGCGTTTCTGCTTCCACCAGTATTATAGAAAATAAAGGAGCTGAAGCAACGTCACTGCGTCCTCCTGTGTTATAGAAAATAAAGGAGCTGGAGCAACGTCACTGCTTCCTCCTGTATTATTGAAAATAAAGGAGCTGGAGCAGAGTCACTGCTTCCTCCTGTATTATAGAAAATAAAGGAGCTGGAGCAGAGTCACTGCTTCCTCCTGTATTATAGAAAATAAAGGAGCTAGAGCAGCGTCTCTGCTTCCTCCTCTATTACAGAAAATAATGGAGTTGGAGTAGCGTCACTGCTTCCTCTTGTATTATAGAAAATAAAGGAGCTGAAGCAGCGTCTCTACTTCCTCCAGTATTATAGAAAATAAAGGAGCTGAAGCAGCGTCACTGTTTCCTCTTGTATTATAGAAAATAAAGGAGCTGGAGCAGCGTCACTGCTTCCTCCTGTATTATCGAAAATAAAGGAGTTGGAGCAGCGTCACTGCTTCCTCTTGTATTATACAAAGTAAAGGAGCTGGAGCAGCGTCACTGCTTCCTCATGCATTATAGAAAATATAGGAGCTGGAGCAGCGTCACTGCTTCCTCCTGTATTATAGAAAATAAAGGATCTGGAGCAGCGTCACTGCTTCCTCCGGTATTATAGAAAATAAAGGAGGTGGAGCAGCGTTTCTGCTTCCTCCTGTATTGTAGAAAATAAAGGATCTGGAGCAATGTCACTGCTTCCTCCTGTATTATAGAAAATAAAGGATCTGGAGCAGCGTCACTGCTTCCTCCGGTATTATAGAAAATAAAGGAGCTGGAGCAGCGTCACCGCTTCCTCCTGTATTATAGAAAATAAAGTAGCTGGAGCAGCGTTTCTGCTTCCTCCTGTATTGTAGAAAATAAAGGAGCTGGAGCAATGTCACTGCTTCCTCCTGTATTATAGAAAATAAAGGAGCTGGAGCAGCGTCACTGCTTCCACCTGTATTATAGAAAATAAAGGAGCTGGAGCAGCGTTTCTGCTTCCACCTGTATTACAGAACATAAAGGAGCAGAAGCAACGTCACTGCGTCCTCCTGTGTTATAGAAAATAAAGGAGCTGGAGCAGCGTCACTGCTTCTTCCTGTATTATAGAAAATAAAGGAGCTGGAGCAACGTCACTGCTTCCTCCTGTATTATTGAAAATAAAGGAGCTGGAGCAGAGTCACTGCTTCCTCCTGTATTATAGAAAATAAAGGAGCTGGAGCAGCGTCTTTGCTTCCTCCTCTATTACAGAAAATAATGGAGTTGGAGCAGCGTCACTGCTTCCTCTTGTATTATAGAAAATAAAGGAGCTGAAGCAGCGTCTCTACTTCCTCCTGCATTATAGAAAATAAAGGCGCTGAAGCAGCGTCACTGCTTCCTCCTGTATTATAGAAAATAAAGGAGCTGGAGCACATCACGGCTTCCTCTTGTATTATAGAAAATAAAGGAGCTGGAGCAGCGTCACTGCTTCCTCCTGTATTATAGAAAATAAAGGAGCTGGAGCAGCGTCACTGCTTCCTCTTGTATTATACAAAATAAAGGAGCTGGAGCAGCGTCACTGCTTCCTCATGCATTATAGAAAATATAGGAGCTGGAGCAGAGTCACTGCTTTCTCCTGTATTATACAAAATAAAGGAGCTGGAGCAGCGTCACTGCTTCCTCATGCATTATAGAAAATATAGGAGCTGGAGCACCGTCACTGCTTCCTCCTGTATTATAGAAAATGAAGGATCTGGAGCAGCGTTTCTGCTTCCTCCTGTATTGTAGAAAATAAAGGAGCTGGAGCAATGTCACTGCTTCCTCCTGTATTATAGAAAATAAAGGAGCTGGAGCAGCGTCACTGCTTCCTCCTGTTTTATAGAAAATAAAGGAGCTGGAGCAGCGTTTCTGCTTCCACCTGTATTATAGAAAATAAAGGAGCTGAAGCAACGTCACTGCGAAAACCTGTGTTATAGAAAATAAAGGAGCTGAAGCAACGTCACTGCTTCCTCCTGTATTATAGAAAATAAAGGAGCTGGAGCAGCGTCACTGCTTCTTCCTGTATTATAGAAAATAAAGGAGCTGGAGCAACGTCACTGCTTCCTCCTGTATTATTGAAAATAAAGGAGCTGGAGCAGAGTCACTGCTTTCTCCTGTATTATAGAAAATAAAGGAGCTGGAGCAGCGTCACTGCTTCCTCCTGTATTATAGAAAATAAAGGAGCTGGAGCAGAGTCACTGCTTCCTCCTGTATTCTAGAAAATAAAGGAGCTGGAGCAGCGTCTCTGCTTCCTCCTCTATTACAGAAAATAATGGAGTTGGAGTACCGTCACTGCTTCCTCTTGTATTATAGAAAATAAAGGAGCTGAAGCACCGTCTCTCCTTCCTCCAGTATTATAGAAAATAAAGGAGCTGAAGCAGAGTCACTGCTTCCTCCTGTATTATAGAAAATAAAGGAGCTGGAGCAGCGTCACTGCTTCCTCCTGTATTATAGAAAATGAAGGAGCTGGAGCAGAGTCACTGCTTCCTCCTGTATTATAGAAAATAAAGGAGCTAGAGCAGCGTCTCTGCTTCCTCCTCTATTACAGAAAATAATGGAGTTGGAGTAGCGTCACTGCTTCCTCTTGTATTATAGAAAATAAAGGAGCTGGAGCAGCGTCTCTCCTTCCTCCAGTATTATAGAAAATAAAGGAGCTGAAGTAGCGTCACTGCTTCCTCCTGTATAATAGAAAATAAAGGAGCTGGAGCACATCACTGCTTCCTCTTGTATTATAGAAAATAAAGGAGCTGGAGCAGCGTCACTGTTTCCTCCTGTATTATCGAAAATAAAGGAGTTGGAGCAGCGTCACTGCTTCCTCTTGTATTATACAAAGTAAAGGAGCTGGAGCAGCGTCACTGCTTCCTCATGCATTATAGAAAATATAGGAGCTGGAGTTGCGTCACTGCTTCCTCCTGTATTATAGAAAATAAAGGATCTGGAGCAGCGTAACTGCTTCCTCCGGTATTATAGAAAATAAAGGAGGTGGAGCAGCGTTTCTGCTTCCTCCTGTATTGTAGAAAATAAAGGATCTGGAGCAATGTCACTGCTTCCTCCTGTATTATAGAAAATAAAGGATCTGGAGCAGCGTCACTGCTTCCTCCGGTATTATAGAAAATAAAGGAGCTGGAGCAGCGTCACCGTTTCCTCCTGTATTATAGAAAATAAAGTAGCTGGAGCAGCGTTTCTGCTTCCTCCTGTATTGTAGAAAATAAAGGAGCTGGAGCAATGTCACTGCTTCCTCCTGTATTATAGAAAATAAAGGAGCTGGAGCAGCGTCACTGCTTCCACCTGTATTATAGAAAATAAAGGAGCTGGAGCAGCGTTTCTGCTTCCACCTGTATTACAGAAAATAAAGGAGCAGAAGCAACATCACTGCGTCCTCCTGTGTTATAGAAAATAAAGGAGCTGGAGCAGCGTCACTGCTTCTTCCTGTATTATAGAAAATAAAGGAGCTGGAGCAACGTCACTGCTTCCTCTTGTATTATTGAAAATAAAGGAGCTGGAGCAGGGTCACTGCTTCCTCCTGTATTATAGAAAATAAAGGAGCTGGAGCAGCGTCACTGCTTCCTCCTGTATTACAGAAAATAAAGGAGCTGGAGCAGAGTCACTGCTTCCTCCTGTATTATAGAAAATAAAGGAGCTGGAGCAGCGTCTTTGCTTCCTCCTCTATTACAGAAAATAATGGAGTTGGAGCAGCGTCACTGCTTCCTCTTGTATTATAGAAAATAAAGGAGCTGAAGCAGCGTCTCTACTTCCTCCTGCATTATAGAAAATAAAGGCGCTGAAGCAGCGTCACTGCTTCCTCCTGTATTATAGAAAATAAAGGAGCTGGAGCACATCACGGCTTCCTCTTGTATTATAGAAAATAAAGGAGCTGGAGCAGCGTCTCTGCTTCCTCCTGTACTATAGAAAATAAAGGAGCTGGAGCAGCGTCACTGCTTCCTCTTGTATTATACAAAATAAAGGAGCTGGAAAAGCGTCACTGCTTCCTCATGCATTATAGAAAATATAGGAGCTGGAGCAGCGTCACTGCTTATTCCTGTATTATAGAAAATAAAGGAGCTGGAGCAACGTCACTGCTTCCTCCTGTATTATTGAAAATAAAGGAGCTGGAGCAGAGTCACTGCTTTCTCCTGTATTATAGAAAATAAAGGAGCTGGAGCAGCGTCACTGCTTCCTCCTGTATTATAGAAAATAAAGGAGCTGGAGCAGAGTCACTGCTTCCTCCTGTATTATAGAAAATAAAGGAGCTAGAGCAGCGTCTCTGCTTCCTCCTCTATTACAGAAAATAATGGAGTTGGAGTAGCGTCACTGCTACCTCTTGTATTATAGAAAATAAAGGAGCTGAAGCAGCGTCTCTCCTTCCTCCAGTATTATAGAAAATAAAGGAGCTGAAGCAGCGTCACTGCTTCCTCCTGTATTATAGAAAATAAAGGAGCTGGAGCACATCACTGCTTCCTCTTGTATTATAGAAAATAAAGGAGCTGGAGCAGCGTCACTGCTTCCTCCTGCATTATAGAAAATAAAGGAGTTGGAGCAGCGTCACTGCTTCCTCTTGTATTATACAAAGTAAAGGAGCTGGAGCAGCGTCACTGCTTCCTCATGCATTATAGAAAATATAGGAGCTGGAGCAGCGTCACTGCTTCCTCCTGTATTATAGAAAATAAAGGATCTGGAGCAGCGTCACTGCTTCCTCCGGTATTATAGAAAATAAAGGAGCTGGAGCAGCGTTTCTGCTTCCTCCTGTATTGTAGAAAATAAAGGATCTGGAGCAATGTCACTGCTTCCTCCTGTATTATAGAAAATAAAGGATCTGGAGCAGCGTCACTGCTTCCTCCGGTATTATAGAAAATAAAAGAGCTGGAGCAGCGTCACTTTTCCCTCCTGTATTATAGAAAATAAAGGAGCTGGAGCAGCGTCACTGCTTCCTCCTGTATTATAGAAAATAAAGGAGCTGGAGCAGCGTCCCTGCTTCCTCCTGTATTGTAGAAAATAAAGGAGCTGGAGCAGCGTCACTGCTTCCTCCTGTATTATAGAAAATAAAGGAGCTGGAGCAGCGTCACTGCTTCCTCCCGTATTAAAGAAAATAACGGAGCTGGAGCCGTGTCTCTTCTTCCTCATGTATTATAGAAAATAAAGGAGCTGGAGCATCGTCACTGCTTCCTCCCGTATTATAGAAAATAAAGGAGCTGGCGCAGCGTCACTGCTTCCTCCCGTAATAAAGAAAAAAAGGAGCTGGAGCCGTGTCTCTTCCTCCTCCTGTATTATAGAAAATAAAGGAGCTGGAGCACATCACTGCTTCCTCTTGTATTATAGAAAATAAAGGAGCTGGAGCAGCGTCACTGCTTCCTCCTGTATTATAGAAAATAAACGAGCGGGAGAAGCGTTTCTGCTTCCTCCTGTATTGTAGAAAATAAAGGAGCTGGAGCAGCGTCACTGGTTCCACCGGTATTATAGAAAATAAAGGAGCTGGAGCAGCGTCACTTTTTCCTCCTGTATTATAGAAAGTAAAGGAGCTGGAGCAGCGTCACGGCTTCCTCCTGTATTATAGAAAATAAAGGAGCTGGAGCAGTGTCACTGCTTCCTCCTGTATTATAGAAAATAAAGGAGCTGGAGCAGCGTCTCTGCTTCCTCCTGTATTATAGAAAATAAAGTAGCTGGAGCAGCGTCACTGCTTCCTCCTGTATTATAGAAAATAAAGGAACTGGCGCAGCGTCGCTGCTTCTTCCAGTATTATAGAAAATAAAGGAGCTGAAGCAACGTCTCTCCTAACTCCTGCATTATAGAAAATAAAGGAGCTGGAGCAGCGTCACTGCTTCCTCCTGTTTTCTCGAAAATAAATGAGCTGGAGCAGCGTTTCTGCTTCCACCAGTATTATAGAAAATAAAGGAGCTGAAGCAACGTCACTGCGTCCTCCTGTGTTATAGAAAATAAAAGAGCTGGAGCAACGTCACTGCTTCCTCCTGTATTATTGAAAATAAAGGAGCTGGAGCAGAGTCACTGCTTCCTCCTGTATTATAGAAAATAAAGGAGCTGGAGCAGAGTCACTGCTTCCTCCTGTATTATAGAAAATAAAGGAGCTAGAGCAGCGTCTCTGCTTCCTCCTCTATTACAGAAAATAATGGAGTTGGAGTAGCGTCACTGCTTCCTCTTGTATTATAGAAAATAAAGGAGCTGAAGCAGCGTCTCTCCTTCCTCCAGTATTATAGAAAATAAAGGAGCTGAAGCAGCGTCACTGTTTCCTCTTGTATTATAGAAAATAAAGGAGCTGGAGCAGCGTCACTGCTTCCTCCTGTATTATCGAAAATAAAGGAGTTGGAGCAGCGTCACTGCTTCCTCTTGTATTATACAAAGTAAAGGAGCTGGAGCAGCGTCACTGCTTCCTCATGCATTATAGAAAATATAGGAGCTGGAGCAGCGTCACTGCTTCCTCCTGTATTATAGAAAATAAAGGATCTGGAGCAGCGTCACTGCTTCCTCCGGTATTATAGAAAATAAAGGAGGTGGAGCAGCGTTTCTGCTTCCTCCTGTATTGTAGAAAATAAAGGATCTGGAGCAATGTCACTGCTTCCTCCTGTATTATAGAAAATAAAGGATCTGGAGCAGCGTCACTGCTTCCTCCGGTATTATAGAAAATAAAGGAGCTGGAGCAGCGTCACCGCTTCCTCCTGTATTATAGAAAATAAAGTAGCTGGAGCAGCGTTTCTGCTTCCTCCTGTATTGTAGAAAATAAAGGAGCTGGAGCAATGTCACTGCTTCCTCCTGTATTATAGAAAATAAAGGAGCTGAAGCACCGTCTCTCCTTCCTCCAGTATTATAGAAAATAAAGGAGCTGAAGCAGAGTCACTGCTTCCTCCTGTATTATAGAAAATAAAGGAGCTGGAGCAGCGTCACTGCTTCCTCCTGTATTATAGAAAATGAAGGAGCTGGAGCAGAGTCACTGCTTCCTCCTGTATTATAGAAAATAAAGGAGCTAGAGCAGCGTCTCTGCTTCCTCCTCTATTACAGAAAATAATGGAGTTGGAGTAGCGTCACTGCTTCCTCTTGTATTATAGAAAATAAAGGAGCTGGAGCAGAGTCACTGCTTCCTCCTGTATTATAGAAAATAAAGGAGCTAGAGCAGCGTCTCTGCTTCCTCCTCTATTACAGAAAATAATGGAGTTGGAGTACCGTCACTGCTTCCTCTTGTATTATAGAAAATAAAGGAGCTGAAGCACCGTCTCTCCTTCCTCCAGTATTATAGAAAATAAAGGAGCTGAAGCAGAGTCACTGCTTCCTCCTGTATTATAGAAAATAAAGGAGCTGGAGCAGCGTCACTGCTTCCTCCTGTATTATAGAAAATGAAGGAGCTGGAGCAGAGTCACTGCTTCCTCCTGTATTATAGAAAATAAAGGAGCTAGAGCAGCGTCTCTGCTTCCTCCTCTATTACAGAAAATAATGGAGTTGGAGTACCGTCACTGCTTCCTCTTGTATTATAGAAAATAAAGGAGCTGAAGCACCGTCTCTCCTTCCTCCAGTATTATAGAAAATAAAGGAGCTGAAGCAGAGTCACTGCTTCCTCCTGTATTATAGAAAATAAAGGAGCTGGAGCAGCGTCACTGCTTCCTCCTGTATTATAGAAAATGAAGGAGCTGGAGCAGAGTCACTGCTTCCTCCTGTATTATAGAAAATAAAGGAGCTAGAGCAGCGTCTCTGCTTCCTCCTCTATTACAGAAAATAATGGAGTTGGAGTAGCGTCACTGCTTCCTCTTGTATTATAGAAAATAAAGGAGCTGGAGCAGCGTCTCTCCTTCCTCCAGTATTATAGAAAATAAAGGAGCTGAAGTAGCGTCACTGCTTCCTCCTGTATAATAGAAAATAAAGGAGCTGGAGCACATCACTGCTTCCTCTTGTATTATAGAAAATAAAGGAGCTGGAGCAGCGTCACTGTTTCCTCCTGTATTATCGAAAATAAAGGAGTTGGAGCAGCGTCACTGCTTCCTCTTGTATTATACAAAGTAAAGGAGCTGGAGCAGCGTCACTGCTTCCTCATGCATTATAGAAAATATAGGAGCTGGAGTTGCGTCACTGCTTCCTCCTGTATTATAGAAAATAAAGGATCTGGAGCAGCGTAACTGCTTCCTCCGGTATTATAGAAAATAAAGGAGGTGGAGCAGCGTTTCTGCTTCCTCCTGTATTGTAGAAAATAAAGGATCTGGAGCAATGTCACTGCTTCCTCCTGTATTATAGAAAATAAAGGATCTGGAGCAGCGTCACTGCTTCCTCCGGTATTATAGAAAATAAAGGAGCTGGAGCAGCGTCACCGTTTCCTCCTGTATTATAGAAAATAAAGTAGCTGGAGCAGCGTTTCTGCTTCCTCCTGTATTGTAGAAAATAAAGGAGCTGGAGCAATGTCACTGCTTCCTCCTGTATTATAGAAAATAAAGGAGCTGGAGCAGCGTCACTGCTTCCACCTGTATTATAGAAAATAAAGGAGCTGGAGCAGCGTTTCTGCTTCCACCTGTATTACAGAAAATAAAGGAGCAGAAGCAACATCACTGCGTCCTCCTGTGTTATAGAAAATAAAGGAGCTGGAGCAGCGTCACTGCTTCTTCCTGTATTATAGAAAATAAAGGAGCTGGAGCAACGTCACTGCTTCCTCTTGTATTATTGAAAATAAAGGAGCTGGAGCAGGGTCACTGCTTCCTCCTGTATTATAGAAAATAAAGGAGCTGGAGCAGCGTCACTGCTTCCTCCTGTATTACAGAAAATAAAGGAGCTGGAGCAGAGTCACTGCTTCCTCCTGTATTATAGAAAATAAAGGAGCTGGAGCAGCGTCTTTGCTTCCTCCTCTATTACAGAAAATAATGGAGTTGGAGCAGCGTCACTGCTTCCTCTTGTATTATAGAAAATAAAGGAGCTGAAGCAGCGTCTCTACTTCCTCCTGCATTATAGAAAATAAAGGCGCTGAAGCAGCGTCACTGCTTCCTCCTGTATTATAGAAAATAAAGGAGCTGGAGCACATCACGGCTTCCTCTTGTATTATAGAAAATAAAGGAGCTGGAGCAGCGTCTCTGCTTCCTCCTGTATTATAGAAAATAAAGGAGCTGGAGCAGCGTCACTGCTTCCTCTTGTATTATACAAAATAAAGGAGCTGGAAAAGCGTCACTGCTTCCTCATGCATTATAGAAAATATAGGAGCTGGAGCAGCGTCACTGCTTATTCCTGTATTATAGAAAATAAAGGAGCTGGAGCAACGTCACTGCTTCCTCCTGTATTATTGAAAATAAAGGAGCTGGAGCAGAGTCACTGCTTTCTCCTGTATTATAGAAAATAAAGGAGCTGGAGCAGCGTCACTGCTTCCTCCTGTATTATAGAAAATAAAGGAGCTGGAGCAGAGTCACTGCTTCCTCCTGTATTATAGAAAATAAAGGAGCTAGAGCAGCGTCTCTGCTTCCTCCTCTATTACAGAAAATAATGGAGTTGGAGTAGCGTCACTGCTACCTCTTGTATTATAGAAAATAAAGGAGCTGAAGCAGCGTCTCTCCTTCCTCCAGTATTATAGAAAATAAAGGAGCTGAAGCAGCGTCACTGCTTCCTCCTGTATTATAGAAAATAAAGGAGCTGGAGCACATCACTGCTTCCTCTTGTATTATAGAAAATAAAGGAGCTGGAGCAGCGTCACTGCTTCCTCCTGCATTATAGAAAATAAAGGAGTTGGAGCAGCGTCACTGCTTCCTCTTGTATTATACAAAGTAAAGGAGCTGGAGCAGCGTCACTGCTTCCTCATGCATTATAGAAAATATAGGAGCTGGAGCAGCGTCACTGCTTCCTCCTGTATTATAGAAAATAAAGGATCTGGAGCAGCGTCACTGCTTCCTCCGGTATTATAGAAAATAAAGGAGCTGGAGCAGCGTTTCTGCTTCCTCCTGTATTGTAGAAAATAAAGGATCTGGAGCAATGTCACTGCTTCCTCCTGTATTATAGAAAATAAAGGATCTGGAGCAGCGTCACTGCTTCCTCCGGTATTATAGAAAATAAAAGAGCTGGAGCAGCGTCACTTTTCCCTCCTGTATTATAGAAAATAAAGGAGCTGGAGCAGCGTCACTGCTTCCTCCTGTATTATAGAAAATAAAGGAGCTGGAGCAGCGTCCCTGCTTCCTCCTGTATTGTAGAAAATAAAGGAGCTGGAGCAGCGTCACTGCTTCCTCCTGTATTATAGAAAATAAAGGAGCTGGAGCAGCGTCACTGCTTCCTCCCGTATTAAAGAAAATAACGGAGCTGGAGCCGTGTCTCTTCTTCCTCATGTATTATAGAAAATAAAGGAGCTGGAGCATCGTCACTGCTTCCTCCCGTATTATAGAAAATAAAGGAGCTGGCGCAGCGTCACTGCTTCCTCCCGTAATAAAGAAAAAAAGGAGCTGGAGCCGTGTCTCTTCCTCCTCCTGTATTATAGAAAATAAAGGAGCTGGAGCACATCACTGCTTCCTCTTGTATTATAGAAAATAAAGGAGCTGGAGCAGCGTCACTGCTTCCTCCTGTATTATAGAAAATAAACGAGCGGGAGAAGCGTTTCTGCTTCCTCCTGTATTGTAGAAAATAAAGGAGCTGGAGCAGCGTCACTGGTTCCACCGGTATTATAGAAAATAAAGGAGCTGGAGCAGCGTCACTTTTTCCTCCTGTATTATAGAAAGTAAAGGAGCTGGAGCAGCGTCACGGCTTCCTCCTGTATTATAGAAAATAAAGGAGCTGGAACAGTGTCACTGCTTCCTCCTGTATTATAGAAAATAAAGGAGCTGGAGCAGCGTCTCTGCTTCCTCCTGTATTATAGAAAATAAAGTAGCTGGAGCAGCGTCACTGCTTCCTCCTGTATTATAGAAAATAAAGGAACTGGCGCAGCGTCGCTGCTTCTTCCAGTATTATAGAAAATAAAGGAGCTGAAGCAACGTCTCTCCTAACTCCTGCATTATAGAAAATAAAGGAGCTGGAGCAGCGTCACTGCTTCCTCCTGTTTTCTCGAAAATAAATGAGCTGGAGCAGCGTTTCTGCTTCCACCAGTATTATAGAAAATAAAGGAGCTGAAGCAACGTCACTGCGTCCTCCTGTGTTATAGAAAATAAAGGAGCTGGAGCAACGTCACTGCTTCCTCCTGTATTATTGAAAATAAAGGAGCTGGAGCAGAGTCACTGCTTCCTCCTGTATTATAGAAAATAAAGGAGCTGGAGCAGAGTCACTGCTTCCTCCTGTATTATAGAAAATAAAGGAGCTAGAGCAGCGTCTCTGCTTCCTCCTCTATTACAGAAAATAATGGAGTTGGAGTAGCGTCACTGCTTCCTCTTGTATTATAGAAAATAAAGGAGCTGAAGCAGCGTCTCTCCTTCCTCCAGTATTATAGAAAATAAAGGAGCTGAAGCAGCGTCACTGTTTCCTCTTGTATTATAGAAAATAAAGGAGCTGGAGCAGCGTCACTGCTTCCTCCTGTATTATCGAAAATAAAGGAGTTGGAGCAGCGTCACTGCTTCCTCTTGTATTATACAAAGTAAAGGAGCTGGAGCAGCGTCACTGCTTCCTCATGCATTATAGAAAATATAGGAGCTGGAGCAGCGTCACTGCTTCCTCCTGTATTATAGAAAATAAAGGATCTGGAGCAGCGTCACTGCTTCCTCCGGTATTATAGAAAATAAAGGAGGTGGAGCAGCGTTTCTGCTTCCTCCTGTATTGTAGAAAATAAAGGATCTGGAGCAATGTCACTGCTTCCTCCTGTATTATAGAAAATAAAGGATCTGGAGCAGCGTCACTGCTTCCTCCGGTATTATAGAAAATAAAGGAGCTGGAGCAGCGTCACCGCTTCCTCCTGTATTATAGAAAATAAAGTAGCTGGAGCAGCGTTTCTGCTTCCTCCTGTATTGTAGAAAATAAAGGAGCTGGAGCAATGTCACTGCTTCCTCCTGTATTATAGAAAATAAAGGAGCTGGAGCAGCGTCACTGCTTCCACCTGTATTATAGAAAATAAAGGAGCTGGAGCAGCGTTTCTGCTTCCACCTGTATTACAGAAAATAAAGGAGCAGAAGCAACGTCACTGCGTCCTCCTGTGTTATAGAAAATAAAGGAGCTGGAGCAGCGTCACTGCTTCTTCCTGTATTATAGAAAATAAAGGAGCTGGAGCAACGTCACTGCTTCCTCCTGTATTATTGAAAATAAAGGAGCTGGAGCAGAGTCACTGCTTCCTCCTGTATTATAGAAAATAAAGGAGCTGGAGCAGCGTCTTTGCTTCCTCCTCTATTACAGAAAATAATGGAGTTGGAGCAGCGTCACTGCTTCCTCTTGTATTATAGAAAATAAAGGAGCTGAAGCAGCGTCTCTACTTCCTCCTGCATTATAGAAAATAAAGGCGCTGAAGCAGCGTCACTGCTTCCTCCAGTATTATAGAAAATAAAGGAGCTGGAGCACATCACGGCTTCCTCTTGTATTATACAAAATAAAGGAGCTGGAGCAGCGTCACTGCTTCCTCATGCATTATAGAAAATATAGGAGCTGGAGCAGAGTCACTGCTTTCTCCTGTATTATACAAAATAAAGGAGCTGGAGCAGCGTCACTGCTTCCTCATGCATTATAGAAAATATAGGAGCTGGAGCACCGTCACTGCTTCCTCCTGTATTATAGAAAATGAAGGATCTGGAGCAGCGTTTCTGCTTCCTCCTGTATTGTAGAAAATAAAGGAGCTGGAGCAATGTCACTGCTTCCTCCTGTATTATAGAAAATAAAGGAGCTGGAGCAGCGTCACTGCTTCCTCCTGTTTTATAGAAAATAAAGGAGCTGGAGCAGCGTTTCTGCTTCCACCTGTATTATAGAAAATAAAGGAGCTGAAGCAACGTCACTGCGAAAACCTGTGTTATAGAAAATAAAGGAGCTGAAGCAACGTCACTGCTTCCTCCTGTATTATAGAAAATAAAGGAGCTGTAGCAGCGTCACTGCTTCTTCCTGTATTATAGAAAATAAAGGAGCTGGAGCAACGTCACTGCTTCCTCCTGTATTATTGAAAATAAAGGAGCTGGAGCAGAGTCACTGCTTTCTCCTGTATTATAGAAAATAAAGGAGCTGGAGCAGCGTCACTGCTTCCTCCTGTATTATAGAAAATAAAGGAGCTGGAGCAGAGTCACTGCTTCCTCCTGTATTCTAGAAAATAAAGGAGCTGGAGCAGCGTCACTGCTTCCTCCTGTATTATAGAAAATAAAGGAGCTGGAGCAGAGTCACTGCTTCCTCCTGTATTATAGAAAATAAAGGTGCTGGAGCAGCGTCTCTGCTTCCTCCTCTATTACAGAAAATAATGGAGTTGGAGCACCGTCACTGCTTCCTCTTGTATTATAGAAAATAAAGGAGCTGAAGCAGAGTCACTGCTTCCTCCTGTATTATAGAAAATAAAGGAGCTGGAGCAGCGTCACTGCTTCCTCCTGTATTATAGAAAATGAAGGAGCTGGAGCAGAGTCACTGCTTCCTCCTGTATTATAGAAAATAAAGGAGCTAGAGCAGCGTCTCTGCTTCCTCCTCTATTACAGAAAATAATGGAGTTGGAGTAGCGTCACTGCTTCCTCTTGTATTATAGAAAATAAAGGAGCTGGAGCAGCGTCTCTCCTTCCTCCAGTATTATAGAAAATAAAGGAGCTGAAGTAGCGTCACTGCTTCCTCCTGTATAATAGAAAATAAAGGAGCTGGAGCACATCACTGCTTCCTCTTGTATTATAGAAAATAAAGGAGCTGGAGCAGCGTCACTGCTTCCTCCTGTATTATCGAAAATAAAGGAGTTGGAGCAGCGTCACTGCTTCCTCTTGTATTATACAAAGTAAAGGAGCTGGAGCAGCGTCACTGCTTCCTCATGCATTATAGAAAATATAGGAGCTGGAGTTGCGTCACTGCTTCCTCCTGTATTATAGAAAATAAAGGATCTGGAGCAGCGTAACTGCTTCCTCCGGTATTATAGAAAATAAAGGAGGTGGAGCAGCGTTTCTGCTTCCTCCTGTATTGTAGAAAATAAAGGATCTGGAGCAATGTCACTGCTTCCTCCTGTATTATAGAAAATAAAGGATCTGGAGCAGCGTCACTGCTTCCTCCGGTATTATAGAAAATAAAGGAGCTGGAGCAGCGTCACCGTTTCCTCCTGTATTATAGAAAATAAAGTAGCTGGAGCAGCGTTTCTGCTTCCTCCTGTATTGTAGAAAATAAAGGAGCTGGAGCAATGTCACTGCTTCCTCCTGTATTATAGAAAATAAAGGAGCTGGAGCAGCGTCACTGCTTCCACCTGTATTATAGAAAATAAAGGAGCTGGAGCAGCGTTTCTGCTTCCACCTGTATTACAGAAAATAAAGGAGCAGAAGCAACATCACTGCGTCCTCCTGTGTTATAGAAAATAAAGGAGCTGGAGCAGCGTCACTGCTTCTTCCTGTATTATAGAAAATAAAGGAGCTGGAGCAACGTCACTGCTTCCTCTTGTATTATTGAAAATAAAGGAGCTGGAGCAGGGTCACTGCTTCCTCCTGTATTATAGAAAATAAAGGAGCTGGAGCAGCGTCACTGCTTCCTCCTGTATTACAGAAAATAAAGGAGCTGGAGCAGAGTCACTGCTTCCTCCTGTATTATAGAAAATAAAGGAGCTGGAGCAGCGTCTTTGCTTCCTCCTCTATTACAGAAAATAAAGGAGCTGGAGCAGGGTCACTGCTTCCTCCTGTATTATAGAAAATAAAGGAGCTGGAGCAGCGTCACTGCTTCCTCCTGTATTACAGAAAATAAAGGAGTTGGAGCAGCGTCACTGCTTCCTCCTGTATTATAGAAAATAAAGGAGCTGGAGCAGCGTCACTGCTTCCTCCTGTATTACAGAAAATAAAGGAGCTGGAGCAGGGTCACTGCTTCCTCCTGTATTATAGAAAATAAAGGAGCTGGAGCAGCGTCACTGCTTCCTCCTGTATTACAGAAAATAAAGGAGTTGGAGCAGCGTCACTGCTTCCTCTTGTATTATAGAAAATAAAGGAGCTGAAGCAGCGTCTCTACTTCCTCCTGCATTATAGAAAATAAAGGCGCTGAAGCAGCGTCACTGCTTCCTCCTGTATTATAGAAAATAAAGGAGCTGGAGCACATCACGGCTTCCTCTTGTATTATAGAAAATAAAGGAGCTGGAGCAGCGTCTCTGCTTCCTCCTGTATTATAGAAAATAAAGGAGCTGGAGCAGCGTCACTGCTTCCTCTTGTATTATACAAAATAAAGGAGCTGGAAAAGCGTCACTGCTTCCTCATGCATTATAGAAAATATAGGAGCTGGAGCAGCGTCACTGCTTATTCCTGTATTATAGAAAATAAAGGAGCTGGAGCAACGTCACTGCTTCCTCCTGTATTATTGAAAATAAAGGAGCTGGAGCAGAGTCACTGCTTTCTCCTGTATTATAGAAAATAAAGGAGCTGGAGCAGCGTCACTGCTTCCTCCTGTATTATAGAAAATAAAGGAGCTGGAGCAGAGTCACTGCTTCCTCCTGTATTATAGAAAATAAAGGAGATAGAGCAGCGTCTCTGCTTCCTCCTCTATTACAGAAAATAATGGAGTTGGAGTAGCGTCACTGCTACCTCTTGTATTATAGAAAATAAAGGAGCTGAAGCAGCGTCTCTCCTTCCTCCAGTATTATAGAAAATAAAGGAGCTGAAGCAGCGTCACTGCTTCCTCCTGTATTATAGAAAATAAAGGAGCTGGAGCACATCACTGCTTCCTCTTGTATTATAGAAAATAAAGGAGCTGGAGCAGCGTCACTGCTTCCTCCTGCATTATAGAAAATAAAGGAGTTGGAGCAGCGTCACTGCTTCCTCTTGTATTATACAAAGTAAAGGAGCTGGAGCAGCGTCACTGCTTCCTCATGCATTATAGAAAATATAGGAGCTGGAGCAGCGTCACTGCTTCCTCCTGTATTATAGAAAATAAAGGATCTGGAGCAGCGTCACTGCTTCCTCCGGTATTATAGAAAATAAAGGAGCTGGAGCAGCGTTTCTGCTTCCTCCTGTATTGTAGAAAATAAAGGATCTGGAGCAATGTCACTGCTTCCTCCTGTATTATAGAAAATAAAGGATCTGGAGCAGCGTCACTGCTTCCTCCGGTATTATAGAAAATAAAAGAGCTGGAGCAGCGTCACTTTTCCCTCCTGTATTATAGAAAATAAAGGAGCTGGAGCAGCGTCACTGCTTCCTCCTGTATTATAGAAAATAAAGGAGCTGGAGCAGCGTCCCTGCTTCCTCCTGTATTGTAGAAAATAAAGGAGCTGGAGCAGCGTCACTGCTTCCTCCTGTATTATAGAAAATAAAGGAGCTGGAGCAGCGTCACTGCTTCCTCCCGTATTAAAGAAAATAACGGAGCTGGAGCCGTGTCTCTTCTTCCTCATGTATTATAGAAAATAAAGGAGCTGGAGCATCGTCACTGCTTCCTCCCGTATTATAGAAAATAAAGGAGCTGGCGCAGCGTCACTGCTTCCTCCCGTAATAAAGAAAAAAAGGAGCTGGAGCCGTGTCTCTTCCTCCTCCTGTATTATAGAAAATAAAGGAGCTGGAGCACATCACTGCTTCCTCTTGTATTATAGAAAATAAAGGAGCTGGAGCAGCGTCACTGCTTCCTCCTGTATTATAGAAAATAAACGAGCGGGAGAAGCGTTTCTGCTTCCTCCTGTATTGTAGAAAATAAAGGAGCTGGAGCAGCGTCACTGGTTCCACCGGTATTATAGAAAATAAAGGAGCTGGAGCAGCGTCACTTTTTCCTCCTGTATTATAGAAAGTAAAGGAGCTGGAGCAGCGTCACTGCTTCCTCCTGTATTATAGAAAATAAAGGAGCTGGAGCAGTGTCACTGCTTCCTCCTGTATTATAGAAAATAAAGGAGCTGGAGCAGCGTCTCTGCTTCCTCCTGTATTATAGAAAATAAAGTAGCTGGAGCAGCGTCACTGCTTCCTCCTGTATTATAGAAAATAAAGGAACTGGCGCAGCGTCGCTGCTTCTTCCAGTATTATAGAAAATAAAGGAGCTGAAGCAACGTCTCTCCTAACTCCTGCATTATAGAAAATAAAGGAGCTGGAGCAGCGTCACTGCTTCCTCCTGTATTATAGAAAAGAAAGGATCTGGAGCAGCGACACTGCTTCCTCCGGTATTATAGAAAATAAAGGAGCTGGAGCAGCGTCACTGCTTCCTCCTGTATTGTAGAAAATAAAGGAGCTGGAGCAGCGTCTCTGCTTCCTCCTGTATTATAGAAAATAAAGGAGATGGAGCAGCGTCACTGCTTCCTCCAGTATTATAGAAAATAAAGGAGCTGGAGCAGCGTCACTCCTTCCTCTTGTATTATACAAAATAAAGGAGCTGGAGCAGCGTCACTGCTTCCTCATGCATTATAGAAAATATAGGAGATGGAGCAGCGTCACTGCTTCCTCCTGTGTTATAGAAAATAAAGGAGCTGGAGCAGCGTCACTGCTTCTTCCTGTATTATAGAAAATAAAGGAGCTGGAGCAACGTCACTGCGTCCTACTGTGTTATAGAAAATAAAGGAGCTGGAGCAGCGTCACTGCTTCTTCCTGTATTATAGAAAATAAAGAATCTGGAGCAGCGTCACTGCTTCCTCCGGAATTATAGAAAATAAAGGAGATGGAGCAGCGTCACTGCTTCCTCCTGTATTATACAAAATAAAGGAGCTGGAGCAGCGTCACTGCTTCCTCATGCATTATAGAAAATATAGGAGCTGGAGCAGCGTCACTGCTTCCTCCTGTATTATAGAAAATAAAGGATCTGGAGCAGCGTCACTGCTTCCTCCTGTATTATAGAAAATAAAGTAGCTGGAGCAATGTCACTGCTTCCTCCAGTATTATAGAAAATAAAGGAGCTGGAGCAGCGTCACTGCTTCCTCCTGTATTATAGAAAATAAAGGAGCTGGAGCAGCGTTTCTGCTGCCACCTGTATTATAGAAAATAAAGGAGCTGAAGCAACGTCACTGCGTCCTCCTGTGTTATAGAAAATAAAGGAGCTGGAGCAGCGTCACTGCTTCTTCCTGTATTATTGAAAATAAAGGAGCTGGTGCAGAGTCACTGCTTCCTCCTGTATTATAGAAAATAAAGGAGATGGAGCAGAGTCACTGCTTCCTCCTGTATTATAGAAAATAAAGGAGCTGGAGCAGCGTCTCTGCTTTCTCCTGTATTATAGAAAATAAAGGAGCTGGAGCAGCGTCACTGCTTCCTCATGTATTATAGAAAATCAAGGAGCTGGAGCAGCGTCACTGGTTCCACCGATATTTATAGAAAATAAAGGAGCTGGAGCAGCGTCACTGCTTCCTCCAGTATTATAGAAAATAAAGGAGCTGGAGCAGCGTCTCTGCTTCCTTCTGTATTATAGAAAATAAAGGAGCTGGAGCAGCGTCTCTGCTTCCTCCTGTATTACAGAAAATAATGGAGTTGGAGCAGCGTCACTGCTTCCTCTTATATTATAGAAAATAAAGGAGCTGAAGCAGCGTCTCTACTTCCTCCTGCATTATTGAAAATAAAGGAGCTGGAGCAGCGTCACTGCTTCCTCATGCATTATAGAAAATATAGGAGCTGGAGCAACGTCACTGCTTCCTCCTGTATTATAGAAAATAAAGGATCTGGAGCAGCGTCACTGCTTCCTCCGGTATTATAGAAAATAAAGGAGCTGGAGCAGCGTCACTGCTTCCTCCTGTATTATAGAAAATAAAGTAGCTGGAGCAGCGTTTCTGCTTCCTCCTGTATTGTAGAAAATAAAGGAGCTGGAGCAATGTCACTGCTTGCTCCTGTATTATAGAAAATAAAGGAGCTGGAGCAGCGTCACTGCTTCCTCCTGTTTTATAGAGAATAAAGGAGCTGGAGCAGCGTTTCTGCTTCCACCTGTATTATAGAAAATAAAGGAGCTGAAGCAACGTCACTGCGTCCTCCTGTGTTATAGAAAATAAAGGAGCTGGAGCAGCGTCACTGCTTCTTCCTGTATTATAGAAAATAAAGGAGCTTGAGCAACGTCACTGCTTCCTCCTGTATTATTGAAAATAAAGGAGCTGGAGCAGAGTCACTGCTTCCTCCTGTATTATAGAAAATAAAGGAGCTGGAGCAGCGTCACTGCTTCCTCCTGTATTATAGAAAATAAAGGAGCTGGAGCAGAGTCACTGCTTCCTCCATTATTATATAAAATAAAGGAGCTAGAGCAGCGTCTCTGCTTGCTCCTCTATTACAGAAAATAATGGAGTTGGAGCAGCGTCACTGCTTCCTCTTGTATTATAGAAAATAAAGGAGCTGAAGCAGCGTCTCTCCTTCCTCCAGTATTATAGAAAATAAAGGAGCTGGAGCAGCGTCACTGCTTCCTCCTGTATTATAGAAAATAAAGGATCTGGAGCAGCGTCACTGCTTCCTCCGGTATTATAGAAAATAAAGGAGCTGGAGCAGCGTTTCTGCTTCCTCCTGTATTGTAGAAAATAAAGGATATGGAGCAATGTCCCTGCTTCCTCCTGTATTATAGAAAATAAAGGATCTGGAGCAGCGTCACTGCTTCCTCCGGTATTATAGAAAATAAAGGAGCTGGAGCAGCGTCACTGCTTCCTCCTGTATTATAGAAAATAAAGTAGCTAGAGCAGCGTTTCTGCTTCCTCCTGTATTGTAGAAAATAAAGGAGCTGGAGCAATGTCACTGCTTCCTCCTGGATTATAGAAAATAAAGGAGCTGGAGCAGCGTCACTGCTTCCTCCTGTATTATAGAAAATAAAGGAGCTGGAGCAGCGTTTCTGCTTCCACCTGTATTACAGAAAATAAAGGAGCAGAAGCAACGTCACTGCGTCCTACTGTGTTATAGAAAATAAAGGAGCTGGAGCAGCGTCACTGCTTCTTCCTGTATTATAGAAAATAAAGGAGCTGGAGCAACGTCACTGCTTCCTCCTGTATTATTGAAAATAAAGGAGCTGGAGCAGAGTCACTGCTTCCTCCTGTATTATAGAAAATAAAGGAGCTGGAGCAGCGTCACTGCTTCCTCCTGTATTATAGAAAATAAAGGAGCTGGAGCAGAGTCACTGCTTCCTCCTGTATTATAGAAAATAAAGGAGCTGGAGCAGCGTCTTTGCTTCCTCCTCTATTACTGAAAATAATGGAGTTGGAGCAGCGTGACTGCTTCCTCTTGTATTATAGAAAATAAAGGAGCTGAAGCAGCGTCTCTACTTCCTCCTGCATTATAGAAAATAAAGGCGCTGAAGCAGCGTCACTGCTTCCTCCTGTATTATAGAAAATAAAGGAGCGGGAGCACATCACTGCTTCCTCTTGTATTATAGAAAATAAAGGAGCTGGAGCAGCGTCACTGCTTCCTCCTGTATTATCGAAAATAAAGGAGCTGGAGCAGCGTCACTGCTTCCTCCTGTATTATAGAAAATAAAGGAGCTGGAGCAGCGTCACTGCTTCCTCTTGTATTATACAAAATAAAGGAGCTGGAGCAGCGTCACTGCTTCCTCTTGTATTATACAAAATAAAGGAGCTGGAGCAGCGTCACTGCTTCCTCATGCATTATAGAAAATATAGGAGCTGGAGCAGCGTCACTGCTTCCTCCTGTATTATAGAAAATAAAGGATCTGGAGCAGCGTCACTGCTTCCTCCGGAATTATAGAAAATAAAGGAGCTGGAGCAGCGTCACTGCTTCCTCCTGTATTATACAAAATAAAGGAGCTGGAGCAGCGTCACTGCTTCCTCATGCATTATAGAAAATATAGGAGCTGGTGACGCGTCACTGCTTCCTCCTGTATTATAGAAAATAAAGGATCTGGAGAAGCGTCACTGCTTCCTCCGGTATTATAGAAAATAAAGGAGCTGGAGCAGCGTCACTGCTTCCTCCTGTATTATGGAAAATAAAGTAGCTGGAGCAGCGTTTCTGCTTCCTCCTGTATTGTAGAAAATAAAGGAGCTGGAGCAATGTCACTGCTTCCTCCTGTATTATAGAAAATAAAGGAGCTGGAGCAGCGTCACTGCTTCCTCCTGTTTTATAGAAAATAAAGGAGCTGGAGCAGCGTTTCTGCTTCCACCTGTATTATAGAAAATAAAGGAGCTGAAGCAACGTCACTGCGTCCTCCTGTGTTATAGAAAATAAAGGAGCTGGAGCAGCGTCACTGCTTCTTCCTGTATTATAGAAAATAAAGGAGCTGGAGCAACGTCACTGCTTCCTCCTGTATTATTGAAAATAAAGGAGCTGGAGCAGAGTCACTGCTTCCTCCTGTATTATAGAAAATAAAGGAGCTGGAGCATCGTCACTGCTTCCTCCTGTATTATAGAAAATAAAGGAGATGGAGCAGAGTCACTGCTTCCTCCTGTATTGTAGAAAATAAAGGAGCTGGAGAAGCGTCTCTGCTTTCTCCTGTGTTGTAGAAAATAAAAGAGCTGGAGCAACGTCACTGCTTCCTCCTGTATTATAGAAAATAAAGGAGCTGGAGCAGCGTCACTGCTTCCTCATGTATTATAGAAAATAAAGGAGCTGGAGCAGCGTCACTTTTTCCACCGATATTTATAGAAAATAAAGGAGCTGGAGCAGCGTCACTGCTTCCTCCTGTATTATTGAAAATAAAGGAGCTGGAGCAGAGTCGCTGCTTCCTCCTGTATTATAGAAAATAAAGGAGCTGGAGCAGCGTCTCTGCTTCCTCCAGTATTATAGAAAATAAAGGAGCTGGAGCAGCGTCTCTGCTTCCTCCTGTATTACAGAAAATAATGGAGTTGGAGCAGCGTCACTGCTTCCTCTTGTATTATAGAAAATAAAGGAGCTAAAGCAGCGTCTCTACTTCCTCCTGCATTATAGAAAATAAAGGAGCTGGAGCAGCGTCACTGCTTCCTCCTGTATTATAGAAAATAAAGGAGCTGGAGCACATCACTGCTTCCTCTTGTATTATAGAAAATAAAGGAGCTGGAGCAGCGTCACTGCTTCCTCCTGTATTATAGAAAATAAACGAGCTGGAGAACCGTTTCTGCTTCCTCCTGGATTGTAGAAAATAATGGAGCTGGAGCAACGTCACTGCTTCCTCCTGTTTTTCAGAAAATAAAGGAGCTGGAGCAGCGTCACTGCTTCCTCATGTATTATAGAAAATCAAGGAGCTGGAGCAGCGTCACTGGTTCCACCGGTATTATAGAAAATACAGGAGCTGGAGCAGCGTCACTGCTTCCTCCTGTATTATAGAAAATAAAGGATCTGGAGCAGCGTCTCTGCTTCCACCTGTATTATAGAAAATAAAGGAGTTGGAGCAACGTCATTCTTCCTCCTGTATTATAGAAAATAAAGGAGCTGGAGCAGCGTCACTGCTTCCTCATGTATTATAGAAAATAGAGGAGGTGGAGCAGCGTCACTGCTTCCTCCTGTATTATAGAAAATAAAGGAGCTGGAGCAGCGTCACTGCTTCCTCCTGTATTATAGAAAATACAGGAGCTGGAGCAGCGTCACTGCTTCCTCCTGTATTATAGAAAATAAAGGAGCTGGAGTAGCGTCACTGCTTCCTCCTGTATTATAGAAAATAAAGGATCTGGAGCAGCGTCACTGCTTCCTCCTGTATTATAGAAAATAAAGGAGCTAAAGCAACGTCACTGCTTCCTCCTGTATTATAGAAAATAAAGGAGCTGGAGCAGCGTCACTACTTCCTCCTGTATTACAGAAAATAATGGAGTTGGAGCAGCGTCACTGCTTCCTCCTGTATTATAGAAAATAAAGGATCTGGAGCAGCGGCACTGCTTCCTCCGGTATTATAGAAAATAAAGGAGCTGGAGCAGCGTCACTGCTTCCTCCTGTATTATACAAAATAAAGGAGCTGGAGCAGCGTCACTGCTTCCTCATGCATTATAGAAAATATAGGAGCTGGTGACGCGTCACTGCTTCCTCCTGTATTATAGAAAATAAAGGATCTGGAGAAGCGTCACTGCTTCCTCCGGTATTATAGAAAATAAAGGAGCTGGAGCAGCGTCACTGCTTCCTCCTGTATTATGGAAAATAAAGTAGCTGGAGCAGCGTTTCTGCTTCCTCCTGTATTGTAGAAAATAAAGGAGCTGGAGCAATGTCACTGCTTCCTCCTGTATTATAGAAAATAAAGGAGCTGGAGCAGCGTCACTGCTTCCTCCTGTTTTATAGAAAATAAAGGAGCTGGAGCAGCGTTTCTGCTTCCACCTGTATTATAGAAAATAAAGGAGCTGAAGCAACGTCACTGCGTCCTCCTGTGTTATAGAAAATAAAGGAGCTGGAGCAGCGTCACTGCTTCTTCCTGTATTATAGAAAATAAAGGAGCTGGAGCAACGTCACTGCTTCCTCCTGTATTATTGAAAATAAAGGAGCTGGAGCAGAGTCACTGCTTCCTCCTGTATTATAGAAAATAAAGGAGCTGGAGCATCGTCACTGCTTCCTCCTGTATTATAGAAAATAAAGGAGATGGAGCAGAGTCACTGCTTCCTCCTGTATTGTAGAAAATAAAGGAGCTGGAGAAGCGTCTCTGCTTTCTCCTGTGTTGTAGAAAATAAAAGAGCTGGAGCAACGTCACTGCTTCCTCCTGTATTATAGAAAATAAAGGAGCTGGAGCAGCGTCACTGCTTCCTCATGTATTATAGAAAATAAAGGAGCTGGAGCAGCGTCACTTTTTCCACCGATATTTATAGAAAATAAAGGAGCTGGAGCAGCGTCACTGCTTCCTCCTGTATTATTGAAAATAAAGGAGCTGGAGCAGAGTCGCTGCTTCCTCCTGTATTATAGAAAATAAAGGAGCTGGAGCAGCGTCTCTGCTTCCTCCAGTATTATAGAAAATAAAGGAGCTGGAGCAGCGTCTCTGCTTCCTCCTGTATTACAGAAAATAATGGAGTTGGAGCAGCGTCACTGCTTCCTCTTGTATTATAGAAAATAAAGGAGCTAAAGCAGCGTCTCTACTTCCTCCTGCATTATAGAAAATAAAGGAGCTGGAGCAGCGTCACTGCTTCCTCCTGTATTATAGAAAATAAAGGAGCTGGAGCACATCACTGCTTCCTCTTGTATTATAGAAAATAAAGGAGCTGGAGCAGCGTCACTGCTTCCTCCTGTATTATAGAAAATAAACGAGCTGGAGAAGCGTTTCTGCTTCCTCCTGGATTGTAGAAAATAATGGAGCTGGAGCAACGTCACTGCTTCCTCCTGTTTTTCAGAAAATAAAGGAGCTGGAGCAGCGTCACTGCTTCCTCATGTATTATAGAAAATCAAGGAGCTGGAGCAGCGTCACTGGTTCCACCGGTATTATAGAAAATACAGGAGCTGGAGCAGCGTCACTGCTTCCTCCTGTATTATAGAAAATAAAGGATCTGGAGCAGCGTCTCTGCTTCCACCTGTATTATAGAAAATAAAGGAGTTGGAGCAACGTCATTCTTCCTCCTGTATTATAGAAAATAAAGGAGCTGGAGCAGCGTCACTGCTTCCTCATGTATTATAGAAAATAGAGGAGGTGGAGCAGCGTCACTGCTTCCTCCTGTATTATAGAAAATAAAGGAGCTGGAGCAGCGTCACTGCTTCCTCCTGTATTATAGAAAATACAGGAGCTGGAGCAGCGTCACTGCTTCCTCCTGTATTATAGAAAATAAAGGAGCTGGAGTAGCGTCACTGCTTCCTCCTGTATTATAGAAAATAAAGGATCTGGAGCAGCGTCACTGCTTCCTCCTGTATTATAGAAAATAAAGGAGCTAAAGCAACGTCACTGCTTCCTCCTGTATTATAGAAAATAAAGGAGCTGGAGCAGCGTCACTACTTCCTCCTGTATTACAGAAAATAATGGAGTTGGAGCAGCGTCACTGCTTCCTCCTGTATTATAGAAAATAAAGGATCTGGAGCAGCGGCACTGCTTCCTCCGGTATTATAGAAAATAAAGGAGCTGGAGCAGCGTCACTGCTTCCTCCTGTATTGTAGAAAATAAAGGAGCTGGAGCAGCGTTTCTGCTTCCTCCTGTATTGTAGAAAATAAAGGAGCTGGAGCAATGTCACTGCTTCCTCCTGTATTATAGAAAATAAAGTATCTGGAGCAGCGTCACTGCTTCCTCCGGTATTATAGAATATAAAGAGCTGGAGCAGCGTCACTGCTTCCTCCTGTATTATAGAAAATAAAGTAGCTGGAGCAGCGTTTCTGCTTCCTCCTGTATTGTAGAAAATAAAGGAGCTCGAGCAATGTCACTGCTTCCTCCTGTATTATAGAAAATAAAGGAGCTGGAGCAGCGTCACTGCTTCCTCCTGTATTATAGAAAATAAAGGAGCTGGAGCGGCGTTTCTGCTTCCACCTGTATTACAGAAAATAAAGGAGCAGAAGCATCGTCACTGCGTCCTCCTGTGTTATAGAAAATAAAGGAGCTGGAGCAGCGTCACTGCTTCATCCTGTATTATAGAAAATAAAGGAGCTGGAGCAACGTCACTGCTTCCTCCTGTATTATTGAAAATAAAGGAGCTGGAGCAGAGTCACTGCTTCCTCCTGTATTATAGAAAATAAAGGAGCTGGAGCAGCGTCACTGCTTCCTCCTGTATTATAGAAAATAAAGGAGCTGGAGCAGAGTCACTGCTTCCTCCTGTATTATAGAAAATAAAGGAGCTGGAGCAGCGTCTTTGCATCCTCCTCTATTACAGAAAATAATGGAGTTGGAGCAGCGTCACTGCTTCCTCTTGTATTATAGAAAATAAAGGAGCTGAAGCAGCGTCTCTACTTCCTCCTGCATTATAGAAAATAAAGGAGCTGAAGCAGCGTCACTGCTTCCTCCTGTATTATAGAAAATAAAGGAGCTGTAGCAAATCACTGCTTCCTCTTGTATTATAGAAAATAAAGGAGCTGGAGCAGCGTTTCTGCTGCCACCTGTATTATAGAAAATAAAGGAGCTGAAGCAACGTCACTGCGTCCTCCTGTGTTATAGAAAATAAAGGAGCTGGAGCAGCGTCACTGCTTCTTCCTGTATTATTGAAAATAAAGGAGCTGGTGCAGAGTCACTGCTTCCTCCTGTATTATAGAAAATAAAGGAGATGGAGCAGAGTCACTGCTTCCTCCTGTATTATAGAAAATAAAGGAGCTGGAGCAGCGTCTCTGCTTTCTCCTGTATTATAGAAAATAAAGGAGCTGGAGCAGCGTCACTGCTTCCTCATGTATTATAGAAAATCAAGGAGCTGGAGCAGCGTCACTGGTTCCACCGATATTTATAGAAAATAAAGGAGCTGGAGCAGCGTCACTGCTTCCTCCAGTATTATAGAAAATAAAGGAGCTGGAGCAGCGTCTCTGCTTCCTTCTGTATTATAGAAAATAAAGGAGCTGGAGCAGCGTCTCTGCTTCCTCCTGTATTACAGAAAATAATGGAGTTGGAGCAGCGTCACTGCTTCCTCTTATATTATAGAAAATAAAGGAGCTGAAGCAGCGTCTCTACTTCCTCCTGCATTATTGAAAATAAAGGAGCTGGAGCAGCGTCACTGCTTCCTCATGCATTATAGAAAATATAGGAGCTGGAGCAACGTCACTGCTTCCTCCTGTATTATAGAAAATAAAGGATCTGGAGCAGCGTCACTGCTTCCTCCGGTATTATAGAAAATAAAGGAGCTGGAGCAGCGTCACTGCTTCCTCCTGTATTATAGAAAATAAAGTAGCTGGAGCAGCGTTTCTGCTTCCTCCTGTATTGTAGAAAATAAAGGAGCTGGAGCAATGTCACTGCTTGCTCCTGTATTATAGAAAATAAAGGAGCTGGAGCAGCGTCACTGCTTCCTCCTGTTTTATAGAGAATAAAGGAGCTGGAGCAGCGTTTCTGCTTCCACCTGTATTATAGAAAATAAAGGAGCTGAAGCAACGTCACTGCGTCCTCCTGTGTTATAGAAAATAAAGGAGCTGGAGCAGCGTCACTGCTTCTTCCTGTATTATAGAAAATAAAGGAGCTTGAGCAACGTCACTGCTTCCTCCTGTATTATTGAAAATAAAGGAGCTGGAGCAGAGTCACTGCTTCCTCCTGTATTATAGAAAATAAAGGAGCTGGAGCAGCGTCACTGCTTCCTCCTGTATTATAGAAAATAAAGGAGCTGGAGCAGAGTCACTGCTTCCTCCATTATTATATAAAATAAAGGAGCTAGAGCAGCGTCTCTGCTTGCTCCTCTATTACAGAAAATAATGGAGTTGGAGCAGCGTCACTGCTTCCTCTTGTATTATAGAAAATAAAGGAGCTGAAGCAGCGTCTCTCCTTCCTCCAGTATTATAGAAAATAAAGGAGCTGGAGCAGCGTCACTGCTTCCTCCTGTATTATAGAAAATAAAGGATCTGGAGCAGCGTCACTGCTTCCTCCGGTATTATAGAAAATAAAGGAGCTGGAGCAGCGTTTCTGCTTCCTCCTGTATTGTAGAAAATAAAGGATATGGAGCAATGTCCCTGCTTCCTCCTGTATTATAGAAAATAAAGGATCTGGAGCAGCGTCACTGCTTCCTCCGGTATTATAGAAAATAAAGGAGCTGGAGCAGCGTCACTGCTTCCTCCTGTATTATAGAAAATAAAGTAGCTAGAGCAGCGTTTCTGCTTCCTCCTGTATTGTAGAAAATAAAGGAGCTGGAGCAATGTCACTGCTTCCTCCTGGATTATAGAAAATAAAGGAGCTGGAGCAGCGTCACTGCTTCCTCCTGTATTATAGAAAATAAAGGAGCTGGAGCAGCGTTTCTGCTTCCACCTGTATTACAGAAAATAAAGGAGCAGAAGCAACGTCACTGCGTCCTACTGTGTTATAGAAAATAAAGGAGCTGGAGCAGCGTCACTGCTTCTTCCTGTATTATAGAAAATAAAGGAGCTGGAGCAACGTCACTGCTTCCTCCTGTATTATTGAAAATAAAGGAGCTGGAGCAGAGTCACTGCTTCCTCCTGTATTATAGAAAATAAAGGAGCTGGAGCAGCGTCACTGCTTCCTCCTGTATTATAGAAAATAAAGGAGCTGGAGCAGAGTCACTGCTTCCTCCTGTATTATAGAAAATAAAGGAGCTGGAGCAGCGTCTTTGCTTCCTCCTCTATTACTGAAAATAATGGAGTTGGAGCAGCGTGACTGCTTCCTCTTGTATTATAGAAAATAAAGGAGCTGAAGCAGCGTCTCTACTTCCTCCTGCATTATAGAAAATAAAGGCGCTGAAGCAGCGTCACTGCTTCCTCCTGTATTATAGAAAATAAAGGAGCGGGAGCACATCACTGCTTCCTCTTGTATTATAGAAAATAAAGGAGCTGGAGCAGCGTCACTGCTTCCTCCTGTATTATCGAAAATAAAGGAGCTGGAGCAGCGTCACTGCTTCCTCCTGTATTATAGAAAATAAAGGAGCTGGAGCAGCGTCACTGCTTCCTCTTGTATTATACAAAATAAAGGAGCTGGAGCAGCGTCACTGCTTCCTCTTGTATTATACAAAATAAAGGAGCTGGAGCAGCGTCACTGCTTCCTCATGCATTATAGAAAATATAGGAGCTGGAGCAGCGTCACTGCTTCCTCCTGTATTATAGAAAATAAAGGATCTGGAGCAGCGTCACTGCTTCCTCCGGAATTATAGAAAATAAAGGAGCTGGAGCAGCGTCACTGCTTCCTCCTGTATTATACAAAATAAAGGAGCTGGAGCAGCGTCACTGCTTCCTCATGCATTATAGAAAATATAGGAGCTGGTGACGCGTCACTGCTTCCTCCTGTATTATAGAAAATAAAGGATCTGGAGAAGCGTCACTGCTTCCTCCGGTATTATAGAAAATAAAGGAGCTGGAGCTGCGTCACTGCTTCCTCCTGTATTATGGAAAATAAAGTAGCTGGAGCAGCGTTTCTGCTTCCTCCTGTATTGTAGAAAATAAAGGAGCTGGAGCAATGTCACTGCTTCCTCCTGTATTATAGAAAATAAAGGAGCTGGAGCAGCGTCACCGCTTCCTCCTGTTTTATAGAAAATAAAGGAGCTGGAGCAGCGTTTCTGCTTCCACCTGTATTATAGAAAATAAAGGAGCTGAAGCAACGTCACTGCGTCCTCCTGTGTTATAGAAAATAAAGGAGCTGGAGCAGCGTCACTGCTTCTTCCTGTATTATAGAAAATAAAGGAGCTGGAGCAACGTCACTGCTTCCTCCTGTATTATTGAAAATAAAGGAGCTGGAGCAGAGTCACTGCTTCCTCCTGTATTATAGAAAATAAAGGAGCTGGAGCATCGTCACTGCTTCCTCCTGTATTATAGAAAATAAAGGAGATGGAGCAGAGTCACTGCTTCCTCCTGTATTGTAGAAAATAAAGGAGCTGGAGAAGCGTCTCTGCTTTCTCCTGTGTTGTAGAAAATAAAAGAGCTGGAGCAACGTCACTGCTTCCTCCTGTATTATAGAAAATAAAGGAGCTGGAGCAGCGTCACTGCTTCCTCATGTATTATAGAAAATAAAGGAGCTGGAGCAGCGTCACTTTTTCCACCGATATTTATAGAAAATAAAGGAGCTGGAGCAGCGTCACTGCTTCCTCCTGTATTATTGAAAATAAAGGAGCTGGAGCAGAGTCGCTGCTTCCTCCTGTATTATAGAAAATAAAGGAGCTGGAGCAGCGTCTCTGCTTCCTCCAGTATTATAGAAAATAAAGGAGCTGGAGCAGCGTCTCTGCTTCCTCCTGTATTACAGAAAATAATGGAGTTGGAGCAGCGTCACTGCTTCCTCTTGTATTATAGAAAATAAAGGAGCTAAAGCAGCGTCTCTACTTCCTCCTGCATTATAGAAAATAAAGGAGCTGGAGCAGCGTCACTGCTTCCTCCTGTATTATAGAAAATAAAGGAGCTGGAGCACATCACTGCTTCCTCTTGTATTATAGAAAATAAAGGAGCTGGAGCAGCGTCACTGCTTCCTCCTGTATTATAGAAAATAAACGAGCTGGAGAAGCGTTTCTGCTTCCTCCTGGATTGTAGAAAATAATGGAGCTGGAGCAACGTCACTGCTTCCTCCTGTTTTTCAGAAAATAAAGGAGCTGGAGCAGCGTCACTGCTTCCTCATGTATTATAGAAAATCAAGGAGCTGGAGCAGCGTCACTGGTTCCACCGGTATTATAGAAAATACAGGAGCTGGAGCAGCGTCACTGCTTCCTCCTGTATTATAGAAAATAAAGGATCTGGAGCAGCGTCTCTGCTTCCACCTGTATTATAGAAAATAAAGGAGTTGGAGCAACGTCATTCTTCCTCCTGTATTATAGAAAATAAAGGAGCTGGAGCAGCGTCACTGCTTCCTCATGTATTATAGAAAATAGAGGAGGTGGAGCAGCGTCACTGCTTCCTCCTGTATTATAGAAAATAAAGGAGCTGGAGCAGCGTCACTGCTTCCTCCTGTATTATAGAAAATACAGGAGCTGGAGCAGCGTCACTGCTTCCTCCTGTATTATAGAAAATAAAGGAGCTGGAGTAGCGTCACTGCTTCCTCCTGTATTATAGAAAATAAAGGATCTGGAGCAGCGTCACTGCTTCCTCCTGTATTATAGAAAATAAAGGAGCTAAAGCAACGTCACTGCTTCCTCCTGTATTATAGAAAATAAAGGAGCTGGAGCAGCGTCACTACTTCCTCCTGTATTACAGAAAATAATGGAGTTGGAGCAGCGTCACTGCTTCCTCCTGTATTATAGAAAATAAAGGATCTGGAGCAGCGGCACTGCTTCCTCCGGTATTATAGAAAATAAAGGAGCTGGAGCAGCGTCACTGCTTCCTCCTGTATTGTAGAAAATAAAGGAGCTGGAGCAGCGTTTCTGCTTCCTCTTGTATTGTAGAAAATAAAGGAGCTGGAGCAACGTCACTGCTTCCTCCTGTATTATAGAAAATAAAGGAGCTGGAGCACATCACTGCTTCCTCGAGTATTATAGAAAATAAAGGAGCTGGAGCAGCGTCACTGCTTCCTCCTGTATTATAGAAAATAAAGGAGTTGGAGCAGCGTCACTGCTTCCTCTTGTATTATACAAAATAAAGGAGCTGGAGCAGCGTCACTGCTTCCTCATGCATTATAGAAAATATAGGAGCTGGAGCCGCGTCACTGCTTCCTCCTGTATTATAGAAAATAAAGGTTCTGGAGCAGCGTCACTGCTTCCTCCGGTATTATAGAAAATAAAGGAGCTGGAGCAGCGTTTCTGCTTCCTCCTGTATTGTAGAAAATAAAGGAGCTGGAGCAATGTCACTGCTTCCTCCTGTATTATAGAAAATAAAGTATCTGGAGCAGCGTCACTGCTTCCTCCGGTATTATAGAATATAAAGAGCTGGAGCAGCGTCACTGCTTCCTCCTGTATTATAGAAAATAAAGTAGCTGGAGCAGCGTTTCTGCTTCCTCCTGTATTGTAGAAAATAAAGGAGCTCGAGCAATGTCACTGCTTCCTCCTGTATTATAGAAAATAAAGGAGCTGGAGCAGCGTCACTGCTTCCTCCTGTATTATAGAAAATAAAGGAGCTGGAGCGGCGTTTCTGCTTCCACCTGTATTACAGAAAATAAAGGAGCAGAAGCATCGTCACTGCGTCCTCCTGTGTTATAGAAAATAAAGGAGCTGGAGCAGCGTCACTGCTTCATCCTGTATTATAGAAAATAAAGGAGCTGGAGCAACGTCACTGCTTCCTCCTGTATTATTGAAAATAAAGGAGCTGGAGCAGAGTCACTGCTTCCTCCTGTATTATAGAAAATAAAGGAGCTGGAGCAGCGTCACTGCTTCCTCCTGTATTATAGAAAATAAAGGAGCTGGAGCAGAGTCACTGCTTCCTCCTGTATTATAGAAAATAAAGGAGCTGGAGCAGCGTCTTTGCATCCTCCTCTATTACAGAAAATAATGGAGTTGGAGCAGCGTCACTGCTTCCTCTTGTATTATAGAAAATAAAGGAGCTGAAGCAGCGTCTCTACTTCCTCCTGCATTATAGAAAATAAAGGAGCTGAAGCAGCGTCACTGCTTCCTCCTGTATTATAGAAAATAAAGGAGCTGTAGCAAATCACTGCTTCCTCTTGTATTATAGAAAATAAAGGAGCTGGAGCAGCGTCACTGCTTCCTCCTGTATTATAGAAAATAAAGGAGCTGGAGCAGCGTCAGTGCTTCCTCTTGTATTATACAAAATAACGGAGCTGGATCAGCGTCACTGCTTCCTCATGCATTATAGAAAATATAGGAGCTGGAGCAGCGTCACTGCTTCCTCCTGTATTATAGAAAATAAAGTAGCTGGAGCAGCGTTTCTGCTTCCTCCTGTATTATAGAAAATAAAGGAGCTGGAGCAATGTCACTGCTTCCTCCTGTATTATAGAAAATAAAGGAGCTGGAGCAGCGTCACTGCTTCCTCCTGTATTATAGAAAATAAAGGAGCTGGAGCAGAGTCACTGCTTCCTCCTGTATTATAGAAAATAAAGGAGCTGGAGCAGCGTCTCTGCTTACTCCTGTATTGTAGAAAATAAAGGAGCTGGAGCAACGTCACTGCTTCCTCCTGTATTATAGAAAATAAAGGAGCTGGAGCAGCGTCACTGCTTCCTCATGTATTATAGAAAATCAAGGAGCTGGACCGGCGTCACTGGTTCCACCGGTATTTATAGAAAATAAAGGAGCTGGAGCAGCGTCACTGCTTCTTCCTGTATTATTGAAAATAAAGGAGCTGGAGCAGAGTCACTGCTTCCTCCTGTATTATAGAAAATAAAGGAGCTGGAGCAGCGTCTCTGCTTCCTCCTGTATTATAGAAAATAAAGGAGCTGGAGCAGCGTCTCTGCTTCCTCCTGTATTACAGAAAATAATGGAGTTGGAGCAGCGTCACTGCTTCCTCTTGTATTATAGAAAATAAAGGAGCTGAAGCAGCGGCTCTACTTCCTCCTGCATGATAGAAAATAAAGGAGCTGGAGCAGCGTCACTGCTTCCTCCTGTATTATAGAAAATAAAGGAGCTGGAGCACATCACTGCTTCCTCTTGTATTATAGAAAATAAAGGAGCTGGAGCAGCGTCACTGTTTCCTCCTGTATTATAGAAAATAAACGAGCTGGAGAAGCGTTTCTGCTTCCTCCTGGTTTGTAGAAAATAATGGAGCTGGAGCAACGTCACTGCTTCCTCCTGTATTATAGAAAATAAAGGAGCTGGAGCAGCGTCACTGCTTCCTCATGTATTATAGAAAATCAAGGAGCTGGACCGGCGTCACTGGTTCCACCGGTATTTATAGAAAATAAAGGAGCTGGAGCAGCGTGACTGCTTCTTCCTGTATTTTTGAAAATAATTGAGCTGGAGCAGAGTCACTGCTTCCTCCTGTATTATAGAAAATAAAGGAGCTGGAGCAGCGTCTCTGCTTCCTCCTGTATTATAGAAAATAAAGGAGCTGGAGCAGCGTCTCTGCTTCCTCCTGTATTACAGAAAATAATGGAGTTGGAGCAGCGTCACTGCTTCCTCTTGTATTATAGAAAATAAAGGAGCTGAAGCAGCGTCTCTACTTCCTCCTGCATGATAGAAAATAAAGGAGCTGGAGCAGCGTCACTGCTTCCTCCTGTATTATAGAAAATAAAGGTGCTGGAGCACATCACTGCTTCCTCTTGTATTATAGAAAATAAAGGAGCTGGAGCAGCGTCACTGTTTCCTCCTGTATTATAGAAAATAAACGAGCTGGAGAAGCGTTTCTGCTTCTCCCTGGTTTGTAGAAAATAATGGAGCTGGAGCAACGTCACTGCTTCCTCGTGTTTTATAGAAAATAAAGGAGCTGGAGCAGCGTCACTGCTTCCTCATGTATTATAGAAAATCAAGGAGTTGGAGCAGCGTCACTGGTTCCACCGGTATTATAGAAAATAAAGGAGCTGGAGCAGCGTCACTGCTTCCTCCTGTATTATAGAAAATAAAGGAGCTGGAGCAGCGTCTCTGCTTCCACCTGTATTATAGAAAGTAAAGGAGCTGGAGCAACGTCATTCTTCCTCCAGTATTATAGAAAATAAAGGAGCCGGAGCAGCGTAACTACTTCCTCCTGTATTATAGAAAATAAAGTAGCTGAAGCAACGTCACTGCTTCCTCCTGTATTATAGAAAATAAAGGAGCTGGAGCAGCCTCACTGCTTCCTCCTGTATTCCAGAAAATAATGGAGTTGGAGCAGCGTCACTGCTTCCTCCTGTATTATAGAAAATAAAGGATCTGGGGCAGCGGCACTGCTTCCTCCGGTATTATAGAAAATGAAGGAGCTGGAGCACCGTCACTGCTTCCTCCTGTATTGTAGAATATAAAGGAGCTGGAGCAGCGTTTCTGCTTCCTCTTGTATTCTAGAAAATAAAGGAGCTGGAGCAATGTCACTGCTTCCTCCTGTATTATAGAAAATAAAGGAGCTGGAGCAGCGTCACTGCTTCCTCCTGTTTTACAGAAAATAAAGGAGCTGGAGCAGCGTCACTGCTTCCTCCAGTATTATGGAAAATAAAGGGGCAGGAACAGCGTCACTGCTTCCTCCTGTATTATAGAAAATAAAGTAGTTGGAGCAGCTTCTCTGCTTCCTCCTGTATTAGAGAAAATAAAGGAGCTGGAGCTGCGTCACTGCTTCCTCCAGTATTATAGAAAATAAAGGAGCTGGAGCAGCGTCACTGCTTTCTCTTGTATTATACAAAATAAAGGAGCTGTAGCAGCGTCACTTCTTCCTCATGCATTATAGATAATATAGGAGCTGGAGCAGCGTCACTGCTTCCTCCTGTATTGTAGAAAATAAAGGATCTGGAGCAGCGTCACTGCTTCCTCCGGTATTATAGAAAATAAAGGAGCTGGAGCAGCGTCACTGCTTCCTCCTGTATTATCCAAAATAAAGTAGCTGGAGCAGCGTTTCTGCTTCCTCCTGTATTGTAGAAAATAAAGGAGCTGGAGCAGCGTCACTGCTTCCACTTGTATTATAGAAAATAAAGGAGCTGAAGCAACGTCACTGCGTCCTCCTGTGTTATAGAAAATAAAGGAGCTGGAGCAGCGTCACTGCTTCCTCCTGTATTACAGAAAATAATGGAGTTGGAGCAGCGTCACTGCTTCCTCCTGTATTATAGAAAATAAAGGAGCTGGAGCAGCGTCACTGCTTCTTCCTTTATTATAGAAAATAAAGGAGCTGGAACAACGTCACTGCTTCCTCCTGTATTATTGAAAATAATGGAGCTGGAGCAGAGTCACTGCTTCCTCCTGTATTATAGAAAATAAAGGAGCTGGAGCAGCGTCTCTGCTCCTCCTGCATTCTAGAAAATAAAGGAGCTGGAGCAGAGTCACTGCTTCCTCCAGTGTTATAGAAAATAAAGGAGCTGGAGCCGCGTCACTTTTTCCTCCTGTATTACAGAAAATAATGGAGTTGGAGCAGCTTCACTGCTTCCTCTTGTATTATAGAAAATAAAGGAGCTGAAGCAGCGTCTCTACCTCTTCCTGCATTATAGAAAATAAAGGAGCTGGAGCAGCGTCACTGCTTCCTCCTGTCTAATAGAAAATAAAGGAGCTGGAGCACATCACTGCTTCCTCTTGTATTAAAGAATATAAAGGAGCTGGAGCAGCGTTACTGCTTCCTCCTGTATTATAGAAAATAAACGAGCTGGAGCAGCGTTTCTGCTTCCTCATGTATTATAGAAAATCAAGGAGCTGGAGCAGCGTAACTGCTTCCACCGGTATTATAGAAAATAAAGGAGCTGGAGCAGCGTCACTGCTTCCTCCTGTATTATAGAAAATAAAGGAGCTGGAGCAGTGTCTCTGCTGCCACCTGTATTATAGAAAATAAAGGAGCTGGAGCAACGTCACTGCTTCCTCCAGTATTATAGAAAATAAAGGAGCCGGAGCAGCGTAACTGCTTCGTCCTGTATTATAGAAAATAAATGAGCTGGAGCCGCGTCACTTTTTCCTCCTGTATTATAGAAAGTAAAGGAGCTGAAGCAACGTCACTGCTTCCTCCTGTATTATAGAAAATAAAGGAGCTGGAGCAGCGTCACTGCTTCCTCCTGTATTACAGAAAATAAAGGAGCTGGAGCAGCGTCACTGCTTCCTCCTGTATTACAGAAAATAATGGAGTTGGAGCAGCGTCACTGCTTCCTCCTGTATTATAGAAAATAAAGGATCTGGAGCAGCGGCACTGCTTCCTCCGGTATTATAGAAAATAAAGGAGCTGGAGCAGCGTTACTGCTTACTCCTGTATTGTAGAAAATAAAGGAGCTGGAGCAGCGTTTCTGCTTCCTATTGTATTGTAGAAAATAAAGAAGCTGGAGCAACGTCACTGCTTCCTCCAGTATTATAGGAAATAAAGGAGCTGGAGCAGCGTCACTGCTTCCTCCTGTTTTATAGAAAATAAAGGATATGGAGCAGCGTCACTGCTTCCTCCAGTATTATGGAAAATAAAGGGCAGGAACAGCGTCACTGCTTCCTCCTGTATTATAGAAAATAAAGTAGCTGGAGCAGCTTCTCTGCTTCCTCCTGTATTATAGAAAATAAAGGAGCTGGAGCAGCGTCACTGCTTCCTCCGGTATTATAGAAAATAAAGGAGCTGGAGCAGCGTCACTGCTTCCTCTTGTATTATAGAAAATAAAGGAGCTGTAGCAGCGTCACTGCTTCCTCATGCATTATAGAAAACATAGGAGCTGGAGCAGCGTCACTGCTTCCTCATGTATTATAGAAAATCAAGGAGATGGAGCAGCGTCACTGCTTCCACCGGTATTATAGAAAATAAAGGAGCTGGAGCAGCGTCACTTCTTCCTCCTGTATTATAGAAAATAAAGGAGCTGGAGCAGCGTCTCTGCTTCCACCTGTATTATAGAAAATAAAGGAGCTGGAGCAACGTCACTGCTTCCTCCAGTATTACAGAAACTAAAGGAGCCGGAGCAGCGTAACTGCTTCGTCCTATATTATAGAAAATAAAGGAGCAGGAGCAGCGTCACTTTTTCCTCCTGTATTATAGAAAGTAAAGGAGCTGAAGCAACGTCACTGCTTCCTCCTGTATTAGAGAAAATAAAGGAGCTGGAGCAGCGTCACTGCTTCCTCCTGTATTACAGAAAATGATGGAGTTGGAGCAGCGTCACTGCTTCCTCCTGTATTATAGAATATAAAGGATCTGGAGCAGCGGCACTGCTTCCTCCGGTATTATAGAAAATAAAGGAGCTGGAGCAGCGTCACTGCTTCCTCCTGTATTGTAGAAAATAAAGGAGCTGGAGCAGCGTTTCTGCTTCCTCTTGTATTGTAGAAAATAACGGAGCTGGAGCAACGTCACTGCTTACTCCTGTATTATAGAAAATAAAGGAGCTGGAGCAGCGTCACTGCTTCCTCCTGTTTTATAGAAAATAAAGGAGCTGGAGCAGCGTCACTGCCTCCTCCAGTATTATGGAAAATAAAGGGGCAGGAACAGCGTCACTGCTTCCTCCTGTATTATAGAAAATAAAGTAGCTGGAGCAGCTTCTCTGCTTCCTCCTGTATTATAGAAAATAAAGGAGCTGGAGCAGCGTCACTGCTTCCTCCGGTGTTATAGAAAATTAAGGAGCTGGAGCAGCGTCACTGCTTCCTCTTGCATTATAGAAAATAAAGGAGCTGTAGCAGCGTCACTGCTTCCTCATGCATTATAGAAAATATAGGAGCTGGAGCAGCGTCACTGCTTCCTCCTGTATTATAGAAAATAAAGGATCTGGAGCAGCGTCACTGCTTCCTCCGGTATTATAGAAAATAAAGGAGCTGGAGTAGCGTCACTGCTTCCTCCTGTATTATAGAAAATAAAGTAGCTGGAGCAGCGTTTCTGCTTCCTCCTGTATGGTAGAAAATAAAGGAGCTGGAGCAATGTCACTGCTTCCTCCTGTATTATAGAAAATAAAGGAGCTGGAACAGCGTCACTGTTTCCTCCCGTATTATAGAAAATAAAGGAGCTGGAGCAGCGTTTCTGCTTCCACCTGTATTATAGAAAATAAAGGAGCTGAAGCAACTTCACTGCGTCCTCCTGTGTTATAACAAATAAAGGATCTGGAGCAGCGTCACTGCTTCTTCCTTTATTATAGAAAATAAAGGAGCTGGAGCAACGTCACTGCTTCCTCCTGTATTATTGAAAATAAAGGAGCTGGAGCAGAGTCACTGCTTCCTCCTGTATTATAGAAAATAAAGGAGCTGGAGCAGCGTCTCTGCTTCCTCCTGCATTATAGAAAATAAAGGAGCTGGAGCAGAGTCACTGCTTCCTCCTGTATTATAGAAAATAAAGGAGCTGGAGCAGCGTCTCTGCTTCCTCCTGTATTACAGAAAATAATGGAGTTGGAGCAGCGTCACTGCTTCCTCTTGTATTATAGAAAATAAAGGAGCTGAAGCAGCGAATCTACTTCCTCCTGCATTATAGAAAATAAAGGAGCTGGAGCAGCGTCTCTGCTTCCACCTGTATTATAGAAAATAAAGGAGCTGGAGCAACGTCACTGCTTCCTCCAGTATTATAGAAAATAAAGGAGCCGGAGCAGCGTAACTGCTTCGTCCTGTATTATAAAAAATCAAGGAGCTGGAGCAACGTCACTGCTTCCACCGGTATTATAGAAAATAAAGGAGCTGGAGCAGCGTCAGTGCTTCCTCCTGTATTATAGAAAATAAATGAGCTGGAGCAGCGTCTCTGCTTCCACCTGTATTATAGAAAATAAAGGAGCTGGAGCAACGTCACTGCTTCCTCCAGTATGATAGAAAATAAAGGAGCCGGAGCAGCGTAACTGCTTCGTCCTGTATTATAGAAAGTAAAGGAGCTGGAGCAGTGTCACTGCTTCCACCGGTATTATAGAAAATAAAGGAGCTGGAGCAGCGTCAGTGCTTCCTCCTGTATTATAGAAAATAAAGGAGCTGGAGCAGCGTCTCTGCTTCCACCTGTATTATAGAAAATAAAGGAGCTGGAGCAGCGTCACTGCTTCCTTCCGTATGATAGAAAATAAAGGAGCTGGAGCAGCGTAATTGCTTCGTCCTGTATTATAGAAAATAAAGGAGCTGGAGCAGCGTCTCTGCTTCCTCCTGTATTATAGAAAATAAAGGAGCTGGAGAAGCGTCACTGCTTCCTCCCGTATTAAAGAAAATAAAGGAGCTGGGGCCGTGTCTCTTCTTCCTCATGTATTATAGAAAATAAAGGAGCTGGAGCAGCGTCACTGCTTCCTCCCGTATTATAGAAAATAAAGGTGCTGGAGCAGAGTCACTGCTTCCTCCTGTATTATAGAAAATAAAGGAGCTGGAGCAGCGTCTCTGCTTCCTCCTGTATTACAGAAAATAAAGGAGCCTGAGCAGCGTAACTGCTTCGTCCTGTATTACAGAAAATAATGGAGTTGCAGCAGCGTCACTGCTTCCTCCTGTATTATAGAAAATAAAGGATCTGGAGCAGCGGCACTGCTTCCTCCGGTATTATAGAAAATAAAGGAGCTGGAGCAGCGTAACTGCTTCCTCTTGTATTGTAGAAAATAAAGGAGCTGGAGCAACGTCACTGCTTCCTCCTGTATTATAGAAAATAAAGGAGCTGGAGCAGCGTCACTGCTTCCTCCTGTTTTATCGAAAATAAAGGAGCTGGAGCAGCGTCACTGCTTCCTCCGGTATTATAGAAAATAAAGGAGCTGGAGCAGCGTCACTGCTTCCTCTTGCCTTATAGAAAATAAAGGAGCTGTAGCAGCGTAACTGCTTCCTCTTGTATTGTAGAAAATAAAGGGGCAGGAACAGCGTCACTGCTTCCTCCTGTATTATAGAAAATAAAGGAGCTGGAGCAGCGTCTTTGCTTCCTTCTGTATTACCGAAAATTAAGGAGCCTGAGCAGCGTAACTGCTTCGTCCTGTATTACAGAAAATAATGGAGTTGCAGCAGCGTCACTGCTTCCTCCTGTATTATAGAAAATAAAGGATCTGGGGCAGCGGCACTGCTTCCTCCGGTATTATAGAAAATAAAGGAGCTGGAGCAGCGTCACTGCTTCCTCCTGTATTGTAGAAAATAAAGGAGCTGGAGCAGCGTTTCTGCTTCCTCTTGTATTCTAGAAAATAAAGGATCTGGGGCAGCGTCACTGCTTCCTCCTGTTTTATAGAAAATAAAGGAGCTGGAGCAGCGTCACTGCTTCCTCCAGTATTATGCAAAATAAAGGGGCAGGAACGGCGTCACTGCTTCCTCCTGTATTATAGAAAATAAAGTAGCTGGAGCAGCTTCTCTGCTTCCTCCTGTATTATAGAAAATAAAGGAGCTGGAGCAGCGTCACTGCTTCCTCCTGTTTTATAGAAAATAAAGGAGCTGGAGCAGCGTCACTGCTTCCTCCTGTATTATAGAAAATAAAGTAGCTGGAGCAGCGTTTCTGCTTCCTCCTGTATGGTAGAAAATAAAGGAGCTGGAGCAATGTCACTGCTTCCTCCTGTATTATAGAAAATAAAGGAGCTGGAACAGCGTCACTGTTTCCTCCCGTATTATAGAAAATAAAGGAGCTGGAGCAGCGTTTCTGCTTCCACCTGTATTATAGAAAATAAAGGAGCTGAAGCAACTTCACTGCGTCCTCCTGTGTTATAACAAATAAAGGATCTGGAGCAGCGTCACTGCTTCTTCCTTTATTATAGAAAATAAAGGAGCTGGAGCAACGTCACTGCTTCCTCCTGTATTATTGAAAATAAAGGAGCTGGAGCAGAGTCACTGCTTCCTCCTGTATTATAGAAAATAAAGGAGCTGGAGCAGCGTCTCTGCTTCCTCCTGCATTATAGAAAATAAAGGAGCTGGAGCAGAGTCACTGCTTCCTCCTGTATTATAGAAAATAAAGGAGCTGGAGCAGCGTCTCTGCTTCCTCCTGTATTACAGAAAATAATGGAGTTGGAGCAGCGTCACTGCTTCCTCTTGTATTATAGAAAATAAAGGAGCTGAAGCAGCGAATCTACTTCCTCCTGCATTATAGAAAATAAAGGAGCTGGAGCAGCGTCTCTGCTTCCACCTGTATTATAGAAAATAAAGGAGCTGGAGCAACGTCACTGCTTCCTCCAGTATTATAGAAAATAAAGGAGCCGGAGCAGCGTAACTGCTTCGTCCTGTATTATAAAAAATCAAGGAGCTGGAGCAGCGTCACTGCTTCCACCGGTATTATAGAAAATAAAGGAGCTGGAGCAGCGTCAGTGCTTCCTCCTGTATTATAGAAAATAAATGAGCTGGAGCAGCGTCTCTGCTTCCACCTGTATTATAGAAAATAAAGGAGCTGGAGCAACGTCACTGCTTCCTCCAGTATGATAGAAAATAAAGGAGCCGGAGCAGCGTAACTGCTTCGTCCTGTATTATAGAAAATAAAGGAGCTGGAGCAGTGTCACTGCTTCCACCGGTATTATAGAAAATAAAGGAGCTGGAGCAGCGTCAGTGCTTCCTCCTGTATTATAGAAAATAAAGGAGCTGGAGCAGCGTCTCTGCTTCCACCTGTATTATAGAAAATAAAGGAGCTGGAGCAGCGTCACTGCTTCCTTCCGTATGATAGAAAATAAAGGAGCTGGAGCAGCGTAATTGCTTCGTCCTGTATTATAGAAAATAAAGGAGCTGGAGCAGCGTCTCTGCTTCCTCCTGTATTATAGAAAATAAAGGAGCTGGAGAAGCGTCACTGCTTCCTCCCGTATTAAAGAAAATAAAGGAGCTGGGGCCGTGTCTCTTCTTCCTCATGTATTATAGAAAATAAAGGAGCTGGAGCAGCGTCACTGCTTCCTCCCGTATTATAGAAAATAAAGGTGCTGGAGCAGAGTCACTGCTTCCTCCTGTATTATAGAAAATAAAGGAGCTGGAGCAGCGTCTCTGCTTCCTCCTGTATTACAGAAAATAAAGGAGCCTGAGCAGCGTAACTGCTTCGTCCTGTATTACAGAAAATAATGGAGTTGCAGCAGCGTCACTGCTTCCTCCTGTATTATAGAAAATAAAGGATCTGGAGCAGCGGCACTGCTTCCTCCGGTATTATAGAAAATAAAGGAGCTGGAGCAGCGTAACTGCTTCCTCTTGTATTGTAGAAAATAAAGGAGCTGGAGCAACGTCACTGCTTCCTCCTGTATTATAGAAAATAAAGGAGCTGGAGCAGCGTCACTGCTTCCTCCTGTTTTATCGAAAATAAAGGAGCTGGAGCAGCGTCACTGCTTCCTCCGGTATTATAGAAAATAAAGGAGCTGGAGCAGCGTCACTGCTTCCTCTTGCCTTATAGAAAATAAAGGAGCTGTAGCAGCGTAACTGCTTCCTCTTGTATTGTAGAAAATAAAGGGGCAGGAACAGCGTCACTGCTTCCTCCTGTATTATAGAAAATAAAGGAGCTGGAGCAGCGTCTTTGCTTCCTTCTGTATTACCGAAAATTAAGGAGCCTGAGCAGCGTAACTGCTTCGTCCTGTATTACAGAAAATAATGGAGTTGCAGCAGCGTCACTGCTTCCTCCTGTATTATAGAAAATAAAGGATCTGGGGCAGCGGCACTGCTTCCTCCGGTATTATAGAAAATAAAGGAGCTGGAGCAGCGTCACTGCTTCCTCCTGTATTGTAGAAAATAAAGGAGCTGGAGCAGCGTTTCTGCTTCCTCTTGTATTCTAGAAAATAAAGGAGCTGGCGCAACGTCACTGCTTCCTCCTGTATTATAGAAAATAAAGGAGCTGGAGCAGCGTCACTGCTTCCTCCTGTTTTATAGAAAATAAAGGAGCTGGAGCAGCGTCACTGCTTCCTCCAGTATTATGCAAAATAAAGGGGCAGGAACGGCGTCACTGCTTCCTCCTGTATTATAGAAAATAAAGTAGCTGGAGCAGCTTCTCTGCTTCCTCCTGTATTATAGAAAATAAAGGAGCTGGAGCAGCGTCACTGCTTCCTCCGGTATTATAGAAAATAAAGGAGCTGGAGCAGCGTCACTGCTTCCTCTTGTATTATAGAAAATAAAGGAGCTGTAGCAGCGTCACTGCTTCCTCATGCATTATAGAAAATATAGGACCTGGAGCAGCGTCACTGCTTCCTCCTGTATTATAGAAAATTAAGGAGCGGGAGCAGCGTCACTGCTTCCTCCGGTATTATAGAAAATAAAGGAGCTGGAGCAGCGTCACTGCTTCCTCCTGTATTATGGAAAATAAAGTAGCTGGAGCAGCGTTTCTGCTTCATCCTGTATTGTAGAAAATAAAGGAGCTGGAGCAATGTCACTGCTTCTACCTGTATTATAGAAAATAAAGGAGCTTGCGCAGCGTTACTGCTTCCTCCCGTATTATAGATAATAAAGGAGCTGGAGCAGCGTTTCTGCTTCCACCTGTATTATAGAAAATAAAGGAGCTGAAGCAACTTCACTGCGTCCTCCCGTGTTACAACAAATAAAGGAGCTGGAGCAGCGTCACTGCTTCTTCCTTTATTGTAGAAAATAAAGGAGCTGGAGCAACGTCACTGCTTCCTCCTGTATTATTGAAAATAAAGGAGCTGGAGCAGAGTCACTGCTTCCTCCTGAATTATAGAAAATAAAGGAACTGGAGCAGCGTCTCTGCTTCCTCCTGCATTATAGAAAATAAAGGAGCTGGAGCAGAGTCACTGCTTCCTCCTGTATTATAGAAAATAAAGGAGCTGGAGCAGCGTCTTTGCTTCCTCCTGTATTACAGAAAATAATGGAGTTGGAGCAGCGTCTCTGCTTCCTCTTGTATTATAGAAAATAAAGGAGCTGAAGTAGCGTCTCTACTTCCTCCTGCATTATAGAAAATAAAGGAGCTGGAGCAGCGTCACTGTTTCCTCCTGTATTATAGAAAATAAAGGAGCTGGAGCACATCACTGCTTCCTCTTGTATTATAGAAAATAAAGGAGCTGGAGCAGCGTCACTGCTCCCTCTGGTATTATAGAAAATAAACGAGCTGGAGCAGAGTTTCTGCTTCCTCCTGTATTGTAGAGAATAAAGGAGCTGGAGCAACGTCACTGCTTCCTCCTGTATTATAGAAAATAAAGGAGCTAGAGCAGCGTCACTGCTTCCTCATGTATTAATGAAAATCAAGGAGCTGAAGCAGCGTCACTGCTTCCACCGGTATTATAGAAAATAAAGGAGCTGGAGCAGCGTCAGTGCTTCCTCCTGTATTATAGAAAATAAAGGAGCTGGAGCAGCGTCACTGCTTCCACCGGTATTATAGAAAATAAAGGAGCTGGAGCAGCGTCACTGCTTCCTCCTGTATTATAGAAAATATAGGAGCTGGAGTAGCGTCTCTGCTTCCACCTGTATTATAGAAAATAAAGGAGCTGGAGCAACGTCACTGCTCTCCTTCAGTATGATAGAAAATAAAGGAGCCGGAGCAGCGTAACTGCTTCGTCCTGTATTATACAAAATAAAGGAGCTGGAGCAGCGTCACTTTTTCCTCCTGTATTATAGAAAGTAAAGGAGCTGGAGCAGCGTCACTGCTTCCTCCTGTATTATAGAAAATAAAGGAGCTGGAGCAGCGTCCCTGCTTCCTGCTGTATTATAGAAAATAAAGGAGCTGGAGCAGCGTCACTGCCTCCTTCTGTATTATAGAAAATAAAGGAGCTGGAGCAGCGTAATTGCTTCGTCCTGTATTATAGAAAATAAAGGAGCTGGAGCTGCGTCACTGCTTTCTCCTGTATTATAGAAAATGAAGGAGCTGGAGCAGCGTCACTGCTTCCTCCCGTATTACAGAAAATAAAGGAGCTGGAGCCGTGTCTCTTCTTCCTCATGTATTATAGAAAATAAAGGAGCTGGAGCAGCGTCACTGCTTCCTCCTGTATTATAGAAAATAAAGGTGCTGGAGCTGAGTCACTGCTTCCTCCTGTATTATAGAAAATAAAGGAGCTGGAGCAGCGTCATTTTTCCTCCTGTATTATAGAAAGTAAAGGAGCTGAAGCTACGTCACTGCTTCCTCCTGTATTATAGAAAATAAAGGATCTGGAGCAGCGTAACTGCTTCCTCCTGTATTATAGAAAATAAAGGATCTGGAGCAGCGGCACTGCTTCCTCCGGCATTATAGAAAATAAAGGAGCTGGAGCAGCGTCACGGCTTCCTCCTGTATTGTAGAAAATAAAGGAGCTGGAGCAGCGTTTCTGCTTCCTCTTGTATTGTAGAAAATAAAGGAGCTGGAGCAGAGTCACTGCTTCCTCCTGTATTATAGAAAATAAAGGAGCTGGAGCAGCGTCTCTGCTTCCTCCAGGATTATAGAAAATAAAGGAGCTGAAGCAGCGTCTCTACTTCCTCCTGCATTATAGAAAATAAAGGAGCTGGAGCAGCGTCACTGCTTCCTCCTGTATTATAAAAAATAAAGGAGCTGGAGCACATCACTGCTTCCTCTTGTATTATAGAAAATAAAGGAGCTGGAGCAGCGTCACTGCTTCCTCCCCAATTATAGAAAATAAATTAGCTGGAGCAGAGTTTCTGCTTCCTCCTGTATTGTAGATAATAATGGAGCTGGAGCAACGTCACTGCTTCCTCCGGTATTATAGAAAATAAAGGAGCTGGAGCAGCGTCACTGCTTCCTCATGTATTATAGAAAATCAAGGAGCTGGAGCAGCGTCACTGCTTCCTCCGGTATTATAGAAAATAAAGGAGCTGGAGCAGCGTCACTGCTTCCTCCTGTATTATAGAAAATAAAGGAGCTGGAGCAGCGTCTCTGCTTCCACCTGTATTATAGAAAATAAATGAGCTGGAGCAACGTCATGCTTCCTCCAGTATTATAGAAAAAAAAGGAGCTGGAGCAGCGTCACTGCTTCCTCCTGTATTATAAAAAATAAAGGAGCTGGAGCACATCACTGCTTCCTCTTGTATTATAGAAAATAAAGGAGCTGGAGCAGCGTCACTGCTTCCTCCCCAATTATAGAAAATAAATTAGCTGGAGCAGAGTTTCTGCTTCCTCCTGTATTGTAGATAATAATGGAGCTGGAGCAACGTCACTGCTTCCTCCGGTATTATAGAAAATAAAGGAGCTGGAGCAGCGTCACTGCTTCCTCATGTATTATAGAAAATCAAGGAGCTGGAGCAGCGTCACTGCTTCCTCCGGTATTATAGAAAATAAAGGAGCTGGAGCAGCGTCACTGCTTCCTCCTGTATTATAGAAAATAAAGGAGCTGGAGCAGCGTCTCTGCTTCCACCTGTATTATAGAAAATAAATGAGCTGGAGCAACGTCATGCTTCCTCCAGTATTATAGAAAAAAAAGGAGCTGGAGCAGCGTCACTGCGTCCTCCTGTATTATAGAAAATAAAGGAGCTGGAGCAGCGTCACTGCTTCCTTCTGTATTATAGAAAATAAAGGAGCTGGGGCCGTGTTTCTTCTTCCTCATGTATTATAGAAAATAAAGGAGCTGGAGCAGCGTCACTGCTTCCTCCCGTATTATAGAAAATAAAGGTGCTGGAGCAGAGTCACTGCTTCCTCCTGTATTATAGAAAATAAAGGAGCTGGAGCAGCGTCTTTGCATCCTCCTCTATTACAGAAAATAAAGGAGCTGGAGCAGCGTAATTGCTACGTCCTGTATTATAGAAAATAAAGGAGCTGGAGCAGCGTCACTGCTTCCTCCTGTATTATAGAAAATGAAGGAGCTGGAGCAGCGTCACTGCTTCCTCCCGTATTAAAGAAAATAAAGGAGCTGGGGCCGTGTTTCTTCTTCCTCATGTATTATAGAAAATAAAGGAGCTGGAGCAGCGTCACTGCTTCCTCCCGTATTATAGAAAATAAAGGTGCTGGAGCAGAGTCACTGCTTCCTCCTGTATTATAGAAAATAAAGGAGCTGGAGCAGCGTCTCTGCTTCCTCCTGTATTACAGAAAATAAAGGAGCTGGAGCAGCGTCACTGCTTCCTCCAGGATTATAGAAAATAAAGGAGCTGAAGCAGCGTCTCTACTTCCTCCTGCATTATAGAAAATAAAGGAGCTGGAGCAGCGTCACTGCTTCCTCCTGTATTATCGAAAATAAAGGAGCTGGAGCAGCGTAATTGCTTCGTCCTGTATTATAGAAAATTAAGGAGCTGGAGCAGCGTCACTGCTTCCTCCCGTATTAAAGAAAAAAAGGAGCTGGAGCCGTGTCTCTTCTTCCTCATGTATTATAGAAAATAAAGGAGCTGGAGCAGCGTCACTGCTTCCTCCAGGATTATAGAAAATAAAGGAGCTGAAGCAGCGTCTCTTCTTCCTACTGCATTATAGAAAATAAAGGAGCTGGAGCAGCGTCACTGCTTCCTCCTGAATTATAGAAAATAAAGGAGCTGGAGCAGCGTCTCTGCTTCCTCCTGTATTATAGAAAATAAAGGTGCTGGAGCAGAGTCACTTCGTCCTCCTGGATTATAGAAAATAAAGGAGCGGGAGCAGCGTCTCTGCTTCCTCCAGTATTACAGAAAATAAAGGAGCTGGAGCAGCGTCACTGCTTCCTCCAGGATTATAGAAAATAAAGCAGCAGAAGCAGCGTCTCTACTTCCTCCTGCATTATAGAAAATAAAGGAGCTGGAGCAGCGTCACTGCTTCCTCCTGTATTTCAGAAAATAAAGGAGCTGGAGCAGAGTCACTGCTTCCTCCTGTATTATAGAAAATAAAGGAGCTGGAGCAGCGTCTCTGCTTCCTCCTGTATTACAGAAAATAAAGGAGCTGGAGCAGCGTCACTGCTTCCTCCAGGATTATAGAAAATAAAGGAGCTGAAGCAGCGTCTCTACTTCCTCCTGCATTATAGAAAATAAAGGAGCTGGAGCAGCGTCACTGCTTCCTCCTGTATTATAGAAAATAAAGGAGCTGGAGCACATCACTGCTTCCTCTTGTATTATAGAAAATAAAGGAGCTGGAGCAGCGTCACTGCTTCCTCCCCAATTATAGATAATAAACGAGCTGGAGCAGCGTTTCTGCTTCCTCCTGTATTGTAGATAATAATGGAGCTGGAGCAACGTCACTGCTTACTCCGGTATTATAGAAAATAAAGGAGCTGGAGCAGCGTCACTGCTTCCTCATGTATTATAGAAAATAAAGGAGCTGGAGCAGCGTCACTGCTTCCTCCTGTATTATAGAAAATAAAGGAGCTGGAGCAGCGTCTCTGCTTCCACCTGTATTATAGAAAATAAAGGAGCTGTAGCAACGTCATGCTTCCTCCAGTATTATAGAAAATAAAGGAGCCGGAGCAGCGTAACTGCTTCGTCCTGTATTAAAGAAAATAAAGGAGCTGGAGCAGCGTCACTGCTTCCTCTTGTATTATCGAAAATATATGATCTGGAGCAGCGTCACTGCTTCCTCCTGTATTATAGAAAATTCAGGAGCTGGAGCAGCGTCACTGCCTCCTCCCGTATGAGAGAAAATAAAGGAGCTGGAGCCGTGTCTCTTCTTCCTCATGTATTATAGAAAATAAACGAGCTGGAGCAGCGTCACTGCTTCCTCCCCTATTATAGAAAATAAAGGAGCTGGAGCAGCGTCACTGCTTCCTCCTGTATTGTAGAAAATAAAGGAGCTGGAGCAGCGTTACTGCTTCCTCCTGTATTATAGAAAATAAAGGAGCTGGAGCAGAGTCACTGCTTCCTCCTGTATTATAGAAAATAAAGGAGCTGGAGCAGCGTCTCTGCTTCCTCCTGTATTACAGAAAATAAAGGAGCTGGAGCAGCGGCACTGCTTATCCTGTATTATAGAAAATAAAGGAGCTGGAGCACATCACTGCTTCCTCGTGTATTATAGAAAATGAAGGAGCCGGAGCAGCGTAACTGCTTCGTCTTGTATTATAGAAAATAAAGGAGCTGGAGCAGCGTCACTTTTTCCTACTGTATTATAGAAAATAAAGGAGCTGGAGCAGCGTCACTTTTTCCTCCTGTATTATAGAAAATAAAGGAGCTGGAGCAGCGTCTCTGCTTCCTCCGGTAATATAGAAAATAAAGGAGCTGGAGCAGAGTCACTGCTTCCGCCTGTATTATAGAAAATAAAGGAGCTGGAGCAGCGTCACTGCTACCTCCTGTATTATAGAAAATAAAGGAGCTGGAGCAGCGTCTCTGCTTCCTCCTGTATTACAGAAAATAAAGGAGCTGGAGCAGCGTCACTGCTTCCTCCTGTATTACAGAAAACAAAGGAGCTGGAGCAGCGTCACTGCTTCCTCTTGTATTATAGAAAATAAATGAGCTGGAGCAGCGTCACTGCTTCCTCCTGTATTATAGAAAATAAACGAGCTGGAGCAGCGTTTCTGCTTCCTACTGTATTGTAGAAAATAAAGGAGCTTGAGCAACGTCACTTTATCTCCGGTATTATCGAAAATAAAGGAGCTGGAGCAGAGTCACTGCTTCCTCATGGATTATAGAAAATCAAGGAGCTGGAGCAGCGTCACTGCTTCCTCCGGTATTACAGAAAATAAAGGAGCTGGAGCAGCGTCACTGCTTCCTCCTCTATAATAGAAAATATAGGAGCTGGAGCAGCGTCTCTCCTTCCTCCTGCATTATAGAAAATAAAGGAGCTAGAGCAGGGTCTCTGCTTCCACCTGTATTACAGAAAATAAAGGAGCTGCAGCAACGTCATGCTTCCTCCAGTATTATAGAAAATAAAGGAGCCGGAGCAGCGTAACTGCTCCGTCCTGTATTATAGAAAATAAAGGAGCTGGAGCATCGTCACTGCTCCCTCCCCTATTATAGAAAATAAAGGAGTTGGAGCAGCGTCACTTTTTCCTCCTGTATTATAGAAAATAAAGGAGCTGGAGCAGCGTCACTGCTTCCTCATATATTATAGAAAATAAAGGAGCTGGAGCAGCGTCACTGCTTCCTCCTGTATTATAGAAAATAAAGTAGCAGGAGCAGCGTCACTGCTTCCTCCTGTATTATAGAAAATAAAGGATCTGGAGCAGCGTCACTGCTTCCTCCTGTATTATAGAAAATTAAGGAGCTGGAGCAGCGTCACTGCCTCCTCCCGTATGAGAGAAAATAAAGGAGCTGGAGCAGGTCTCTGCTTCCACCTGTATTATAGAAAATAAAGGAGCTGCAGCAACGTCATGCTTCCTCCAGTATTATAGAAAATAAAGGAGCCGGAGCAGCGTAACTGCTTCGTCCTGTATTATAGAAAATAAAGGAGCTGGAGCATCGTCACTGCTCCCTCCCCTATTATAGAAAATAAAGGAGTTGGAGCAGCGTCACTTTTTCCTCCTGTATTATAGAAAAGAAAGGAGCTGGAGCAGCGTCACTGCTTCCTCCTGTATTATAGAAAATAAAGGAGCTGGAGCAGCGTCACTGCTTCCTCCTGAATTATAGAAAAAAAAGTAGCAGGAGCAGCGTCACTGCTTCCTCCTGTATTATAGAAAATAAAGGATCTGGAGCAGCGTCACTGCTTCCTCCTGTATTTTAGAAAATTAAGGAGCTGGAGCAGCGTCACTGCCTCCTCCCGTATGAGAGAAAATAAAGGAGATGGTGCCGTGTCTCTTCTTCCTCATGTATTATAGAAAATAAAGGCGCTGGAGCAGCGTCACTGCGTCCTCCCGTATTATAGAAAATAAAGGAGCTGGAACAGCGTCATTGCTTCCTCCTGTATTCTAGAAAATAAAGGAGCTGGAGCAGAGTCACTGCTTCCTACTGTATTATAGAAAATCAAGGAGCTGGAACAGCCTCTCTGCTTCCTCCTGTATTATTAAAAAAATAAAGGAGCTGGAGCAGCGTCGCTGCTTCCTCCAGTGTTATAGAAAATAAAGGAGCTGAAGCAGCGTCTCTCCTTCCTCCTGCATTAGAGAAAATAAAGGAGCTGGAGCAGCGTCACTGCTTCCTCCTGTGTTATAGAAAATAAAGGAGCTGGAGCAGCGTCTCTACTTCCTCCTGCATTATAGAAAATAAAGGAGCTGGAGCAGCGTCACTGCTTCCTGCTGTATTATAGAAAATAAAGGAGCTGGAGCACATCACGTCGTCCTCTTGTATTATAGAAAATGAAGGAGCTGGAGCAGCGTCACTGCATCCTCCTGTATTATAGAAAATAAAGGAGCTGGTGCAACGTCACTGCTTCCTCCAGTATTATAGAAAATAAAGGAGCTGGAGTACATCACATCTTCCTCTTGTATTATAGAAAATGAAGGAGCTGGAGCAGCGTCTCTGCTTCCTCATGTATTATTAAAAAATATAGGAGCTGGAGAAGCGTCGCTGCTTCCTCCAGTATTATAGAAAATAAAGGAGCTGGAGCAGCGTTTCTGCTTCCACCTGTATTATAGAAAATAAAGGAGCTGAAGCTACTTCACTGCGTCCTCCTGTGTTATAACAAATAAAGGAGCTGGAGCAGCGACACTGCTTCTTCATTTATGATAGAAAAAAAAGGAGCTGGAGCAACGTCACTGCTTCCTCCTGTATTATTGAAAATAAAGGAGCTGGAGCAGAGTCACTGCTTCCTCCTGAATTATAGAAAATATAGGAGCTGGAGCAGCGTCTCTGCTTCCTCCTGCATTATAGAAAATAAAGGAGCTGGAGCAGAGTCACTGCTTCCTCCTGTATTATAGAAAATAAAGGAGCTGGAGCAGCGTCACTTCTTCCTCCTGTATTACAGAAAATAATGGATTTGGAGCAGCGTCACTGCTTCCTCTTGTATTATAGAAAATAAAGGAGCTGAAGTAGCGTCACTGCTTGCAACGGTATTATAGAAAATAAAGGAGCTGGAGCAGCGTCAGTGCTTCCTCCTGTATTATAGAAAATAAAGGAGCTGGAGCAGCGTCACTGCTTCCACCGGTATTATAGAAAATAAAGGAGCTGGAGCAGCGTCAGTGCTTCCTCCTGTATTATAGAAAATAAAGGAGCTGGAGCAGCGTCTCTGCTTCCACCTGTATTATAGAAAATAAAGGAGCTGGAGCAACGTCACTGCTTCCTCCAGTATTATAGAAAATAAAGGAGCCGGAGCAGCGTAACTGCTTCGTTCTGTATTAAAGAAAATAAAGGAGCTGGAGCAGCGTCACTTTTTCCTCCTGTATTATAGAAAGTAAAGGAGCTGTAGCAGCGTCACTGCTTCCTCCTGTATTATAGAAAATAAAGGAGCTGGAGCAGCGTCCCTGCTTCCTCCTGTATTATAGAAAATAAAGGAGCTGGAGCAGCGTCACTGCTTCCTCTGTATTATAGAAAATAAAGGAGCTGGAGCAGCGTAACTGCTTCGTCCTGTATTATAGAAAATAAAGGAGCTGGAGCTGCGTCACTGCTTCCTCCTCTATTATAGAAAATTAAGGAGCTGGAGCAGCGTCACTGCTTCCTCCCGTATTAAAGAAAATAAAGGAGCTGGAGCCGTGTCTCTTCTTCCTCATGTATTATAGAAAATAAAGGAGCTGGAGCAGCGTCACTGCTTCCTCCCGTATTATAGAAAATAAAGGTGCTGGAGCAGAGTCACTGCTTCCTCCTGTATTATAGAAAATAAAGGAGCTGGAGCAGCGTCTCTGCTTCCTCCTGTATTACAGAAAATAATGGAGCCTGAGCAGCGTAACTGCTTCGTCCTGTATTATAGAAAATAAAGGAGCTGGAGCAGCGTCACTTTTTCCTCCTGCATTATAGAAAGAAAAGGAGCTGAAGCAACGTCACTGCTTCCTCCTGTATTATACAAAATAAAGGAGCTGGAGCAGCGTCACTGCTTCCTCCTGTATTACAGAAAATAATGGAGTTGGAGCAGCGTCACTGCTTCCTCCTGTATTATAGAAAATAAAGGATCTGGAGCAGCGGCCCTGCTTCCTCCGGTATTATAGAAAATAAAGGAGCTGGAGCAGCGTCACTGCTTCCTAATGTATTGTAGAAAATAAAAGAGCTGGAGCAGCGTCACTGCTTCCTCCTGTTTTATAGAAAATAAAGGAGCTGGAGCAGCGTCACTGCTTCCTCCAGTATTATGGAAAATAAAGGGGCAGGAACAGCGTCACTGCTTCCTCCTGTATTATAGAAAATAAAGTAGCTGGAGCAGCTTCTCTGCTTCCTCCTGTATTATAGAAAATAAAGGAGCTGGAGCAGCGTCACTGCTTCCTCCGGTATTATAGAAAATAAAGGAGCTGGAGCAGCGTCACTGCTTCCTCTTGTATTATAGAAAATAAAGGAGCTGTAGAAGCGTCACTGCTTCCTCATGCATTATAGAAAATATAGGAGCTGGAGCAGCGTCACTGCTTCCTCCTGTTTTATAGAAAATAAAGTATCTGGAGCAGCCTCACTGCTTCCTCCTGTATTATAGAAAATAAAGCAGCTGGAGCAGCGTCACTGCTTCCTCATGTATTATAGAAAATCAAGGAGCTGGAGCAGCGTCACTTTTTCCTCCTGTATTATAGAAAGTAAAGGAGCTGGAGCAGCGTTACTGCTTCCTCCTGTATTATAGAAAATAAAGGAGCTGGAGCAGCGTCCCTGCTTCCTCCTGTATTATCGAAAATAAAGGAGCTGGAACAGCGTCACTGCTTCATTCTGTATTATAGAAAATAAAGGAGCTGGAGCAGCGTAATTGCTTCGTCCTGTTTTATAGAAAATAAAGGAGCTGGAGCAGCGTCACTGCTTCCTCCTGTATTATAGAAAATTAAGGAGCTGGAGCAGCGTCACTGCTTCCTCCCGTATTAAAGAAAATAAAGGAGCTGGAGCCGTGTTTCTTCTTCCTCATGTATTATAGAAAATAAAGGAGCTGGAGCAGCGTCACTGCTTCCTCCCGTATTATAGAAAATAAAGGTGCTGGAGCAGAGTCACTGCTTCCTCCTGTATTATAGAAAATAAAGGAGCTGGAACAGCGTCTCTGCTTCCTCCTGTATTACAGAAAATAAAGGAGCTGGAGCAGCGTCACTGCTTCCTCCAGGATTATAGAAAATAAAGGAGCTGAAGCAGCGTCTCTACTTCCTCCTGCATTATAGAAAATAAAGGAGCTGGAGCAGCGTCACTGCTTCCTCCTGTATTATCGAAAATAAAGGAGCTGGAGCAGCGTAATTGCTTCGTCCTGTATTATAGAAAATAAAGGATCTGGAGCAGCGTCACTGCTTCCTCCTGTATTATAGAAAATTAAGGAGCTGGAGCAGCGTCACTGCTTCCTCCCGTATTAAAGAAAAAAATGAGCTGGAGCCGTGTCTCTTCTTCCTCATGTATTATAGAAAATAAAGGAGCTGGAGCAGCGTTACTGCTTCCTCCAGGATTACAGAAAATAAAGGAGCTGAAGCAGCGTCTCTACTTCCTACTGCATTATAGAAAATAAAGGATCTGGAGCAGCGTCACTGCTTCCTCCGGTATTATAGAAAATAAAGGAGCTGGAGCAGCGTCTCTGCTTCCTCCTGTATTATAGAAAATAAAGGTGCTGGAGCAGAGTCACTGCTTCCTCCTGTATTATAGAAAATAAAGGAGCTGGAGCAGCGTCTCTGCTTCCTCCTGTATTACAGAAAATAAAGGAGCTGGAGCAGCGTCACTGCTTCCTCCAGGATTATAGAAAATAAAGGAGCTGAAGCAGCGTCTCTACTTCCTCCTGCATTATAGAAAATAAAGGAGCTGGAGCAGCGTCACTGCTTCCTCCTGAATTTCAGAAAATAAAGGAGCTGGAGCAGAGTCACTGCTTCCTCCTGTATTATAGAAAATAAAGGAGCTGGAGCAGAGTCACTGCTTCCTCCTGTATTATAGAAAAAAAAGGAGCTGGAGCAGCGTCTCTGCTTCCTCCTGTATTACAGAAAATAAAGGAGCTGGAGCAGCGTCACTGCTTCCTCCAGGATTATAGAAAATAAAGGAGCTGAAGCAGCGTCTCTACTTCCTCCTGCATTATAGAAAATAAAGGAGCTGGAGCAGCGTCACTGCTTCCTCCTGTATTATCGAAAATAAAGGAGCTGGAGCAGCGTAATTGCTTCGTCCTGTATTATAGAATATAAAGGATCTGGAGCAGCGTCACTGCTTCCTCCTGGATTATAGAAAATTAAGGAGCTGGAGCAGCGTCACTGCTTCCTCCCGTATTAAAGAAAAAAATGAGCTGGAGGCGTGTCTCTTCTTCCTCATGTATTATAGAAAATAAAGGAGCTGGAGCAGCGTCACTGCTTCCTCCAGTATTATAGAAAATAATGGAGCTGAAGCAGCGTCTCTACTTCCTACTGCATTATAGAATATAAAGGAGCTGGAGCAGCGTCACTGCTTCCTCATGTATTATAGAAAATAAAGGAGCTGGAGCAGCGTCCCTGCTTCCTCCTGTATTATAGAAAATAAAGGAGCTGGAGCAGCGTCACTGCTTCCTTCTGTATTATAGAAAATAAAGGAGCTGGAGCAGTGTAATTGCTTCGTCCTGTATTATAGAAAATAAAGGAGCTGGAGCAGCGTCACTGCTTCCTCCTGTATTATAGAAAATTAAGGAGCTGGAGCAGCGTCACTGCTTCCTCCCGTATTAAAGAAAATAAAGGAGCTGGAGCCGTGTTTCTTCTTCCTCATGTATTATAGAAAATAAAGGAGCTGGAGCAGCGTCACTGCTTCCTCCCGTATTATAGAAAATAAAGGTGCTGGAGCAGAGTCACTGCTTCCTCCTGTATTATAGAAAATAAAGGAGCTGGAGCAGCGTCTCTGCTTCCTCCTGTATTACAGAAAATAAAGGAGCTGGAGCAGCGTCACTGCTTCCTCCAGGATAATAGAAAATAAAGGAGCTGAAGCGGCGTCTCTACTTCCTCCAGCATTATAGAAAATAAACGAGCTGGAGCAGCGTCACTGCTTCCTCCTGTATTATCGAAAATAAAGGAGCTGGAGCAGCGTAATTGCTTCGTCCTGTATTATAGAAAATAAAGGATCTGGAGCAGCGTCACTGCTTCCTCCCGTATTAAAGAAAAAAATGAGCTGGAGCCGTGTCTCTTCTTCCTCATGTATTATAGAAAATAAAGGAGCTGGAGCAGAGTCACTGCTTCCTCCTGTATTATAGAAAATAAAGGAGCTGGAGCAGCGTCACTGCTTCCTCCTGTATTATAGAAAATTAAGGAGCTGGAGCAGCGTCACTGCTTCCTCCTGAATTATAGAAAATAAAGGAGCTGGAGCAGCGTCTCTGCTTCCTCCTGTATTATAGAAAATAAAGGTGCTGGAGCAGAGTCACTGCTTCCTCCTGTATTATAGAAAATAAAGGAGCTGGAGCAGCGTCTCTGCTTCCTCCAGGATTATAGAAAATAAAGGAGCTGAAGCAGCGTCTCTACTTCCTCCTGCATTATAGAAAATAAAGGAGCTGGAGCAGCGTCACTGCTTCCTCCTGAATTTCAGAAAATAAAGGAGCTGGAGCAGAGTCACTGCTTCCTCCTGTATTATAGAAAATAAAGGAGCTGGAGCAGAGTCACTGCTTCCTCCTGTATTATAGAAAAAAAAGGAGCTGGAGCAGCGTCTCTGCTTCCTCCTGTATTACAGAAAATAAAGGAGCTGGAGCAGCGTCACTGCTTCCTCCAGGATTATAGAAAATAAAGGAGCTGAAGCAGCGTCTCTACTTCCTCCTGCATTATAGAAAATAAAGGAGCTGGAGCAGCGTCACTGCTTCCTCCTGTATTATCGAAAATAAAGGAGCTGGAGCAGCGTAATTGCTTCGTCCTGTATTATAGAATATAAAGGATCTGGAGCAGCGTCACTGCTTCCTCCTGGATTATAGAAAATTAAGGAGCTGGAGCAGCGTCACTGCTTCCTCCCGTATTAAAGAAAAAAATGAGCTGGAGGCGTGTCTCTTCTTCCTCATGTATTATAGAAAATAAAGGAGCTGGAGCAGCGTCACTGCTTCCTCCAGGATTATAGAAAATAATGGAGCTGAAGCAGCGTCTCTACTTCCTACTGCATTATAGAATATAAAGGAGCTGGAGCAGCGTCACTGCTTCCTCCTGTATTATAGAAAATAAAGGAGCTGGAGCAGCGTCCCTGCTTCCTCCTGTATTATAGAAAATAAAGGAGCTGGAGCAGCGTCACTGCTTCCTTCTGTATTATAGAAAATAAAGGAGCTGGAGCAGTGTAATTGCTTCGTCCTGTATTATAGAAAATAAAGGAGCTGGAGCAGCGTCACTGCTTCCTCCTGTATTATAGAAAATTAAGGAGCTGGAGCAGCGTCACTGCTTCCTCCCGTATTAAAGAAAATAAAGGAGCTGGAGCCGTGTTTCTTCTTCCTCATGTATTATAGAAAATAAAGGAGCTGGAGCAGCGTCACTGCTTCCTCCCGTATTATAGAAAATAAAGGTGCTGGAGCAGAGTCACTGCTTCCTCCTGTATTATAGAAAATAAAGGAGCTGGAGCAGCGTCTCTGCTTCCTCCTGTATTACAGAAAATAAAGGAGCTGGAGCAGCGTCACTGCTTCCTCCAGGATAATAGAAAATAAAGGAGCTGAAGCGGCGTCTCTACTTCCTCCAGCATTATAGAAAATAAACGAGCTGGAGCAGCGTCACTGCTTCCTCCTGTATTATCGAAAATAAAGGAGCTGGAGCAGCGTAATTGCTTCGTCCTGTATTATAGAAAATAAAGGATCTGGAGCAGCGTCACTGCTTCCTCCCGTATTAAAGAAAAAAATGAGCTGGAGCCGTGTCTCTTCTTCCTCATGTATTATAGAAAATAAAGGAGCTGGAGCAGAGTCACTGCTTCCTCCTGTATTATAGAAAATAAAGGAGCTGGAGCAGCGTCACTGCTTCCTCCTGTATTATAGAAAATTAAGGAGCTGGAGCAGCGTCACTGCTTCCTCCTGAATTATAGAAAATAAAGGAGCTGGAGCAGCGTCTCTGCTTCCTCCTGTATTATAGAAAATAAAGGTGCTGGAGCAGAGTCACTGCTTCCTCCTGTATTATAGAAAATAAAGGAGCTGGAGCAGCGTCTCTGCTTCCTCCTGTATTACAGAAAATAAAGGAGCTGGAGCAGCGTCACTGCTTCCTCCAGGATTATAGAAAATAAAGGAGCTGAAGCAGCGTCTCTACTTCCTCCTGCATTATAGAAAATAAAGGAGCTGGAGCAGCGTCACTGCTTCCTCCTGTATTTCAGAAAATAAAGGAGCTGGAGCAGAGTCACTTCTTCCTCCTGTATTATAGAAAATAAAGGAGCTGGAGCAGCGTCTCTGCTTCCTCATGTATTACAGAAAATAAAGGAGCTGGAGCAGCGTCACTGCTTCCTCCAGGATTATAGAAAATAAAGGAGCAGGAGCAGCGTCTCTACTTCCTCCTGCATAAAAGAAAATAAAGGAGCTGGAGCAGCGTCACTGCTTCCGCCCAAAGTATAGAAAATAAACGACTGGAGCAGCGTTTCTGCTTCCTCCTGTATTGTAGATAATAATGGAACTGGAGCAACGTCACTGCTTCCTCCGGTATTATAGAAAATAAAGGAGCTGGAGCAGCGTCACTGCTTCCGCCGGTATTATAGAAAATAAAGGAGCTGGAGCAGCGTCACTGCTTCCTCCTGTATTATAGAAAATAAAGGAGCTGGAGCAGCGTCTCTGCTTTAACCTGTATTATAGAAAATAAAGGAGCTGGAGCAACGTCATGCTTCCTCCAGTATTATAGAAAATAAAGGAGCCGGAGCAGCGTAACTGCTTCGTAATATATTATAGAAAATAAAGGAGCTGGAGCAGCCTCACTGCTTCCTTCTGTATTATAGAAAATAAAGGAGCTGGAGCAGCGTCACTGCTTCCTCCTGTATTATAGAAAATAAGGGAACTGGAGCAGCGTCACTGCTTCCTCTTGCATTATAGAAAATAAAGGATCTGGAGCAGCGTCTCTGTTTCCTCCTGTAATATAGAAAATTAAGGAGCTGGAGCAGCGTCACTGCTTCCTCCCGTATTAACGAAAAGAAAGGAGCTGGAGCCGTGTCTCTTCTTCCTCATGTATTATAGAAAATAAAGGAGCTGGAGCAGCGTCACTGCTTCCCCCCGTATTATAGAAAATAAAGGAGCTGGAGCAGCGTCACTGCTTCCTCCTGTATTATAGAAAATAAACGAGCTGGAGCAGCGTTTCTGCTTCCTCCTGTATTATAGAAAATAAAGGAGCTGGAGCAATGTCACCGCTTCCTCCTGTATTATAGAAAATAAAGGAGCTGGAGCAGAGTCACTGCTTCCTCATGTATTATAGAAAATCAAGGAGCTGGAGCAGCGTCACTGCTTCCTCCCGTATTATAGAAAATAAAGGAGCTGGAGCAGCGTCACTGCTTCCTCCCGTATTAAAGAAAAAAATGAGCTGGAGCCGTGTCTCTTCTTCCTCATGTATTATAGAAAATAAAGGAGCTGGAGCAGCGTCACTGCTTCCTCCAGGATTACAGAAAATAAAGGAGCTGAAGCAGCGTCTCTACTTCCTACTGCATTATAGAAAATAAAGGATCTGGAGCAGCGTCACTGCTTCCTCCGGTATTATAGAAAATAAAGGAGCTGGAGCAGCGTCTCTGCTTCCTCCTGTATTATAGAAAATAAAGGTGCTGGAGCAGAGTCACTGCTTCCTCCTGTATTATAGAAAATAAAGGAGCTGGAGCAGCGTCTCTGCTTCCTCCTGTATTACAGAAAATAAAGGATCTGGAGCAGCGTCACTGCTTCCTCCTGAATTTCAGAAAATAAAGGAGCTGGAGCAGAGTCACTGCTTCCTCCTGTATTATAGAAAATAAAGGAGCTGGAGCAGAGTCACTGCTTCCTCCTGTATTACAGAAAATAAAGGAGCTGGAGCAGCGTCTCTGCTTCCTCCTGTATTACAGAAAATAAAGGAGCTGGAGCAGCGTCACTGCTTCCTCCAGGATTATAGAAAATAAAGGAGCTGAAGCAGCGTCTCTACTTCCTCCTGCATTATAGAAAATAAAGGAGCTGGAGCAGCGTCACTGCTTCCTCCTGTATTATCGAAAATAAAGGAGCTGGAGCAGCGTAATTGCTTCGTCCTGTATTATTGAAAATAAAGGATCTGGAGCAGCGTCACTGCTTCCTCCTGGATTATAGAAAATTAAGGAGCTGGAGCAGCGTCACTGCTTCCTCCCGTATTAAAGAAAAAAATGAGCTGGAGGCGTGACTCTTCTTCCTCATGTATTATAGAAAATAAAGGAGCTGGAGCAGCGTCACTGCTTCCTCCAGGATTATAGAAAATAAAGGAGCTGAAGCAGCGTCTCTACTTCCTACTGCATTATAGAAAATAAAGGAGCTGGAGCAGCGTCACTGCTTCCTCCTGTATTATAGAAAATAAAGGAGCTGGAGCAGCGTCCCTGCTTCCTCCTGTATTATAGAAAATAAAGGAGCTGGAGCAGCGTCACTGCTTCCTTCTGTATTATAGAAAATAAAGGAGCTGGAGCAGTGTAATTGCTTCGTCCTGTATTATAGAAAATAAAGGAGCTGGAGCAGCGTCACTGCTTCCTCCTGTATTATAGAAAATTAAGGAGCTGGAGCAGCGTCACTGCTTCCTCCCGTATTAAAGAAAATAAAGTTGCTGGAGCCGTGTTTCTTCTTCCTCATGTATTATAGAAAATAAAGGAGCTGGAGCAGCGTCACTGCTTCCTCCCGTATTATAGAAAATAAAGGTGCTGGAGCAGAGTCACTGCTTCCTCCTGTATTATAGAAAATAAAGGAGCTGGAGCAGCGTCTCTGCTTCCTCCTGTATTATAGAAAATAAAGGAGCTGGAGCAGAGTCACTGCTTCTTCCAGGATAATAGAAAATAAAGGAGCTGAAGCGGCGTCTCTACTTCCTCCAGCATTATAGAAAATAAAGGAGCTGGAGCAGCGTCACTGCTTCCTCCAGGATAATAGAAAATAAAGGAGCTGAAGCGGCGTCTCTACTTCCTCCAGCATTATAGAAAATAAAGGAGCTGGAGCAGCGTCACTGCTTCCTCCTGTATTATCGAAAATAAAGGAGCTGGAGCAGCGTAATTGCTTCGTCCTGTATTATAGAAAATAAAGGATCTGGAGCAGCGTCACTGCTTCCTCCTGTATTATAGAAAATTAAGGAGCTGGAGCAGCGTCACTGCTTCCTCCCGTATTAAAGAAAAAAATGAGCTGGAGCCGTGTCTCTTCTTCCTCATGTATTATAGAAAATAAAGGAGCTGGAGCAGAGTCACTGCTTCCTCCTGTATTATAGAAAATTAAGGAGCTGGAGCAGCGTCACTGCTTCCTCCTGTATTATAGAAAATAAAGGAGCTGGAGCAGCGTCACTGCTTCCTCCTGTATTATAGAAAATTAAGGAGCTGGAGCAGCGTCACTGCTTCCTCCTGAATTATAGAAAATAAAGGAGCTGGAGCAGCGTCTCTGCTTCCTCCTGTATTATAGAAAATAAAGGTGCTGGAGCAGAGTCACTGCTTCCTCCTGTATTATAGAAAATAAAGGAGCTGGAGCAGCGTCTCTGCTTCCTCCTGTATTACAGAAAATAAAGGAGCTGGAGCAGCGTCACTGCTTCCTCCAGGATTATAGAAAATAAAGGAGCTGAAGCAGCGTCTCTACTTCCTCCTGCATTATAGAAAATAAAGGAGCTGGAGCAGCGTCACTGCTTCCTCCTGTATTTCAGAAAATAAAGGAGCTGGAGCAGAGTCACTTCTTCCTCCTGTATTATAGAAAATAAAGGAGCTGGATCAGCGTCTCTGCTTCCTCATGTATTACAGAAAATAAAGGAGCTGGAGCAGCGTCACTGCTTCCTCCAGGATTATAGAAAATAAAGGAGCTGGAGCAGCGTCTCTACTTCCTCCTGCATAAAAGAAAATAAAGGAGCTGGAGCAGCGTCACTGCTTCCTCCTGTATTATAGAAAATAAAGGAGCTGGAGCACATCACTGCTTCCTCTTGTATTATAGAAAATAAAGGAGCTGGAGCAGCGTCACTGCTTCCGCCCCAATTATAGAAAATAAACGACTGGAGCAGCGTTTCTGCTTCCTCCTGTATTGTAGATAATAATGGAACTGGAGCAACGTCACTGCTTCCTCCGGTATTATAGAAAATAAAGGAGCTGGAGCAGCGTCACTGCTTCCGCCGGTATTATAGAAAATAAAGGAGCTGGAGCAGCGTCACTGCTTCCTCCTGTATTATAGAAAATAAAGGAGCTGGTGCAGCGTCTCTGCTTTAACCTGTATTATAGAAAATAAAGGAGCTGGAGCAACGTCATGCTTCCTCCAGTATTATAGAAAATAAAGGAGCCGGAGCAGCGTAACTGCTTCGTCCTGTATTATAGAAAATAAAGGAGCTGGAGCAGCCTCACTGCTTCCTTCTGTATTATAGAAAATAAAGGAGCTGGAGCAGAGTCACTGCTTCCTCCTGTATTATAGAAAATAAGGGAACTGGAGCAGCGTCACTGCTTCCTCTTGCATTATAGAAAATAAAGGATCTGGAGCAGCGTCTCTGTTTCCTCCTGTAATATAGAAAATTAAGGAGCTGGAGCAGCGTCACTGCTTCCTCCCGTATTAACGAAAAGAAAGGAGCTGGAGCCGTGTCTCTTCTTCCTCATGTATTATAGAAAATAAAGGAGCTGGAGCAGCGTCACTGCTTCCCCCCGTATTATAGAAAATAAAGGAGCTGGAGCAGCGTCACTGCTTCCTCCTGTATTATAGAAAATAAACGAGCTGGAGCAGCGTTTCTGCTTCCTCCTGTATTATAGAAAATAAAGGAGCTGGAGCAATGTCACCGCTTCCTCCTGTATTATAGAAAATAAAGGAGCTGGAGCAGAGTCACTGCTTCCTCATGTATTATAGAAAATCAAGGAGCTGGAGCAGCGTCACTGCTTCCTCCCGTATTATAGAAAATAAAGGAGCTGGAGCAGCGTCACTGCTTCCTCCTGTGTTATAGAAAATAAAGGAGCTGGAGCAGCGTCACTGGTTCCACCGGTATTATAGAAAATAAAGGAGCTGTAGCAGCGTCTCTGCTTCCTCCGGTAATATAGAAAATAAAGGAGCTGGAGCAGAGTCACTGCTTCCTCCTGTATTATAGAAAATAAAGGAGCTGGAGCAGCGTCACTGCTACCTCCTGTATCATAGAAAATAAAGGAGCTGGAGCAGCGTCACTGCTTCCTCCTGTATTACAGAAAATAAAGGAGCTGGAGCAGCGTCACTGCTTCCTCTTGTATTATAGAAAATAAATGAGCTGGAGCAGCGTCACTGCTTCCTCCTGTATTATAGAAAATAAAGGAGCTGGAGCAGCGTCACTGCTTCCTACTGTATTGTAGAAAATAAAGGAGCTTGAGCAACGTCACTTTTCCTCCGGTATTATAGAAAATAAAGGAGCTGGAGCAGAGTCACTGCTTCCTCATGGATTATAGAAAATCAAGGAGCTGGAGCAGCGTCACTGCTTCCTCCGGTATTACAGAAAATAAAGGAGCTGGAGCAGCGCCACTGCTTCCTCCTCTATAATAGAAAATATAGGAGCTGGAGCAGCGTCTCTCCTTCCTCCTGCATTATAGAAAATAAAGGAGCTGGAGCAGGGTCTCTGCTTCCACCTGTATTATAGAAAATAAAGGAGCTGCAGCAACGTCATGCTTCCTCCAGTATTATAGAAAATAAAGGAGCCGGAGCAGCGTAAATGCTTCGTCCTGTATTATAGAAAAGAAAGGAGCTGGAGCATCGTCACTGCTTCCTCCTGTATTATAGAAAATAAAGGAGCTGGAGCAGCGTCACTGCTTCCTCCCATATTATAGAAAATTAGGGAGCTGGAGCAGCGTCACTGCCTCCTCCCGTATGAGAGAAAATAAAGGAGCTGGTGCCGTGTCTCTTCTTCCTCATGTATTATAGAAAATAAAGGAGCTGGAGCAGCGTCACTGCGTCCTCCCGTATTATAGAAAATAAAGGAGCTGGAACAGCGTCACTGCTTCCTCCTGTATTATAGAAAATAAAGGAGCTGGAGCAGCGTCTCTGCTTCCACCTGTATGATAGAAAATAAAGGAGCTGGAGCAACGTCATGCTTCCTCCTGTATTATAGAAAATAAAGGAGCCGGAGCAGCGTAACTGCTTCGTCCTGTATTATAGAAAATAAAGGAGCTGGAGCAGCGTCACTGCTTCCTCCTGTATTATAGAAAAGAAAGGAGCTGGAGCAGCGTCACTTTTTCCTCCTGTATTATAGAAAATAAAGGAGCTGGAGCAGCGTCACTTTTTCCTCCTGTATTATAGAAAATTACGGAACTGGAGCAGCGTCACTGCTTCCTCCTGTATTAAAGAAACTAAAGGAGCTGGAGCCGTGTTTCTTCTTCCTCATGTATTATAGAAACTAAAGGAGCTGGAGCAGCGTCACTGCTTCCTCCCGTATTATAGAAAATAAAGGTGCTGGAGCAGAGTCACTGCTTCCTCCTGTATTATAGAAAATAAAGGAGCTGGAGCAGCGTCTCTGCTTCCTCCTGTATTACAGAAAATAAAGGAGCTGGAGCAGCGTCACTGCTTCCTCCAGGATTATAGAAAATAAAGGAGCTGAAGCAGCGTCTCTACTTCCTCCTGCATTATAGAAAATAAAGGAGCTGGAGCAGCGTCACTGCTTCCTCCTGTATTATCGAAAATAAAGGAGCTGGAGCAGCTTAATTGCTTCGTCCTGTATTATAGAAAATAAAGGATCTGGAGCAGCGTCACTGCTTCCTCCTGTATTATAGAAAATTAAGGAGCTGGAGCAGCGTCACTGCTTCCTCCCGTATTAAAGAAAAAAAGGAGCTGGAGCCGTGTCTCTTCTTCCTCATGTATTATAGAAAATAAAGGAGTTGGAGCAGCGTCACTGCTTCCTCCAGGATTATAGAAAATAAAGGAGCTGAAGCAGGGTCTCTACTTCCTCCTGTATTATAGAAAATAAAGGAGCTGGAGCAGCGTCACTGCTTCCTCCTGTATTATAGAAAATAAAGGAGCTGGAGCAGCGTATCTGCTTCCTCCTGTATTGTAGAAAATAAAGGAGCTGGAGCAGAGTCACTGCTTCCTCCTGTATTATTGAAAATAAAGGAGCTGGAGCAGCGTCTCTGCTTCCTCCTGTACTACAGAAAATAAAGGAGCTGGAGCAGCGTCACTGCTTCCTCCAGGAATATAGAAAATAAAGGAGCTGAAGCAGCGTCTCTACTTCCTCCTGCATTATAGAAAATAAAGGAGCTGGAGCAGCGTCACTGCTTCCTCCTGTATTTCAGAAAATAAAGGAGCTGGAGCAGAGTCACTGCTTCCTCCTGTATTATAGAAAATAAAGGAGCTGGAGCAGCGTCTCTGCTTGCTCCTGTATTACAGAAAATAAAGGAGCTGGAGCAGCGTCACTGCTTCCTCCAGGATTATAGAAAATAAAGGAGCTGGAGCAGCGTCTCTACTTCCTCCTGCATTATAGAAAATAAAGGAGCTGGAGCAGCGTCACTGCTTCCTCCTGTATTATAGTAAATAAAGGAGCTGGAGCACATCACTGCTTCCTCTTGTATTATAGAAAATAAAGGAGCTGGAGCAGCGTCACTGCTTCCTCCCCAATTATAGAAAATAAACGACTGGAGCAGCGTTTCTGCTTCCTCCTGTATTGTAGATAATAATGGAGCTGGAGCAACGTCACTGCTTCCTCCTGTATTATAGAAAATAAAGGAGCTGGAGCAGCGTCACTGCTTCCTCATGTATTATAGAAAATCAAGGAGCTGGAGCAGCGTCACTGCTTCCTCCGGTATTATAGAAAATAAAGGAGCTGGAGCAGCGTCACTGCTTCCTCCTGTATTATAGAAAATAAAGGAGCTGGAGCAGCGTCTCTGCTTCCACCTGTATTATAGAAAATAAAGGAGCTGGAGCAACGTCCTGCTTCCTCCAGTATTATAGAAAATAAAGGAGCCGGAGCAGCGTAACTGCTTCGTCCTGTATTATAGAAAATAAAGGAGCTGGAGCAGCCTCACTGCTTCCTCCTGTATTATAGAAAATAAAGGAGCTGGAGCAGCGTCACTGCTTCCTCATGCATTATAGAAAATAAAGGAGCTGGAGCAGCGTCACTGCTTCCTCCTGTATTATAGAAAATAAAGGAGCTGGAGCAGCGTCACTGCTTCCTCCTGTATTATAGAAAATAAAGGAGCTGGTGCAGAGTCACTGCTTCCTCCTGTATTACAGAAAATAAAGGAGCTGGAGCAGCGTCTCTGCTTGCTCCTGTATTACAGAAAATAAAGGAGCTGGAGCAGCGTCACTGCTTCCTCCAGGATTATAGAAAATAAACGAGCTGGAGCAGCGTTTCTGCTTCCTCCTGTATTGTAGAAAATAAAGGAGCTGGAGCAATGTCACCGCTTCCTCCTGTATTATAGAAAATAAAGGAGCTGGAGCAGCGTCACTGCTTTCTCCCGTATGAAAGAAAATAAAGGAGCTGGAGCAACGTCACTGCTTCCTCCTTTATTATAGAAAATAAAGGAGCTGGAGCAGCTTCACTGCTTCCTCCTGTGTTATAGAAAATATAGGAGCTGGAGCAGCGTCACTGGTTCCACCGGTATTATAGAAAATAAAGGAGCTGTAGCAGCGTCTCTGCTTCCTCCTGTATTATAGAAAATAAAGGAGCCGGAGCAGCGTAACTGCTTCCTCCTGTATTATAGAAAATAAAGGAGCTGGAGCAGCGTCTCTGCTTCCGCCTGTATTATAGAAAATAAAGGAGCCGGAGCAGCGTAACTGCTTCCTCCTGTATTATAGAAAATAAAGGAGCTGGAGCAGCGTCACTGCTTCCTCCTGTATTATAGAAAATAAAGGAGCCGGAGCAGCGTAACTGCTTCCTCCTGTATTATAGAAAATAAAGGAGCTGAAGCAACGTCATGCTTCCTCCAGTATTATAGAAAATAAAGGAGCCGGAGCAGCGTAACTGCTTCGTCCTGTATTCTAGAAAATAAAGGAGCTGGAGCAGCCTCCTTGCTTCCTCCTGTATTATAGAAACTAAAGGAGCTGGAGCAGCCTCACTGCTTCCTCCTGTATTATAGAAAATAAAGGAGCTGGTGCAGAGTCACTGCGTCCTCCTGTATTGTAGAAAATAAAGGAGTTGGAGCAGCGTCTCTGCTTCCTCCTGTATTACAGAAAATAAAGGAGCTGGAGCAGCGTCACTGCTTCCTCCTGTATTATAGAAAATAAAGGAGCTGGAGCAGCGTCACTGCTTCCCCCCGTATTATAGAAAATAAAGGAGCTGGAGCAGCGTCACTGCTTCCTCCTGTATTATAGAAAATAAACGAGCTGGAGCAGCGTTTCTGCTTCCTCCTGTATTGTAGAAAATAAAGGAGCTGGAGCAATGTCACGGCTTCCTCCTGTATTATAGAAAATAAAGGAGCTGGAGCAGAGTCACTGCTTCCTCATGTATTGTAGAAAATAAAGGAGCTGGAGCAGCGTCACTGCTTCCTCCTGTGTTATAGAAAATAAAGGAGCTGGAGCAGCGTCACTGGTTCCACCGGTATTATAGAAAATAAAGGAGCTGTAGCAGCGTCTCTGCTTCCACCTGTATTATAGAAAATAAAGGAGCTGGAGCAGCGTCACTGCTTCCTCCTGTATTATAGAAAATAAAGGAGCTGTAGCAGCGTCTCTGCTTCCACCTGTATTATAGAAAATAAAGGAGCTGGAGCAGCGTTACTGCTTCCTCCTGTATTATAGAAAATAAAGGAGCCGGAGCAGCGTAACTGCTTCCTCCTGTATTATAGAAAATAAAGGAGCTGAAGCAACGTCATGCTTCCTCCAGTATTATAGAAAATAAAGGAGCCGGAGCAGCGTAACTGCTTCGTCCTGTATTATAGAAAATACAGGAGCTGGAGCAGCGTCACTTTGTCCTCCTGTATTATAGAAAATAAAGGAGCTGGAGCAGCGTCACTGCTTCCTCCTGTATTATAGAAAATAAAGGAGCTGAAGCAGCGTCACTGCTTCCTCCTGTATTATAGAAAATAAAGGAGCTGGAGCAGCGTCACTGCTTCCTCCTGTGTTATAGAAAATAAAGGAGCTGGAGCAGCGTCACTGCTTCCTCCTGTATTATAGAAAATAAATGATCTGGAGCAGCGTCACTGCTTCCTCCTGTATTATAGAAAATTCAGGAGCTGGAGCAGCGTCACTGCCTCCTCCCGTATGAGAGAAAATAAAGGAGCTGGAGCCGTGTCTCTTCTTCCTCATGTATTATAGAAAATAAACGAGCTGGAGCAGCGTCACTGCTTCCTCCCCTATTATAGAAAATAAAGGAGCTGGAGCAGCGTCACTGCTTCCTCCTGTATTGTAGAAAATAAACTAATGCAGCAGCGTTACTGCTTCCTCCTGTATTATAGAAAATAAAGGAGCTGGAGCAGAGTCACTGCTTCCTCCTGTATTATAGAAAATAAAGGAGCTGGAGCAGCGTCTCTGCTTACTCCTGTATACAGAAAATAAAGGAGCTGGAGCAGCGGCACTGCTTATCCTGTATTATAGAAAATAAATGAGCTGGAGCACATCACTGCTTCCTCGTGTATTATAGAAAATAAAGGAGCTGGAGCAACGTCACTGCTTCCTCCTGTATTATAGAAAATAACGGAGCTGGAGCAGCGTCACTCCTTCCTCATGTAATATAGAAAATAAAGGAGCTGGAGCAGCGTCTCTGCTTCGTCCTGTATTATAGAAAATAAAGGAGCTGGAGCAGCGTCACTTTTTCCTACTGTATTATAGAAAATAAAGGAGCTGGAGCAGCGTCACTTTTTCCTCCTGTATTATAGAAAATAAAGGAGCTGGAGCAGAGTCACTGCTTCCTCCTATATTATAGAAAATAAAGGAGCTGGAGCAGCGTCTCTGCTTCCTCCGGTAATATAGAAAATAAAGGAGCTGGAGCAGAGTCACTGCTTCCTCCTGTATTATAGAAAATAAATGAGCTGGAGCAGCGTCATTGCTTCCTCCTGTATTATAGAAAATAAACGAGCTGGAGCAGCGTTTCTGCTTCCCACTGTATTGTAGAAAATAAAGGAGCTTGAGCAACGTCACTTTTCCTCCGGTATTATAGAAAATAAAGGAGCTGGAGCAGAATCACTGCTTCCTCATGGATTATAGAAAATCAAGGAGCTGGAGCAGCGTCACTGCTTCCTCCGGTATTACAGAAAATAAAGGAGAGGAGCAGCGTCACTGCTTCCTCCGCTATAATAGAAAATATAGGAGCTGGAGCAGCGTCTCTCCTTCCTCCTGCATTATAGAAAATAAAGGAGCTGGAGCAGGGTCTCTGCTTCCACCTGTATTATAGAAAATAAAGGAGCTGCAGCAACGTCATGCTTCCTCCAGTATTATAGAAAATAAAGGAGCCGGAGCAGCGTAACTGCTTCGTCCTGTATTATAGAAAATAAAGGAACTGGAGCATCGTCACTGCTCCCTCCCCTATTATAGAAAATAAAGGAGTTGGAGCAGCGTCACTTTTTCCTCCTGTATTATAGAAAAGAAAGGAGCTGGAGCAAGGTCACTGCTTCCTCATGTATTATAGAAAATAAAGGAGCTGGAGCAGCGTCACTGCTTCCTCCTGTATTATAGAAAATAAAGTAGCAGGAGCAGCGTCACTGCTTCCTCCTGTATTATAGAAAATAAAGGATCTGGAGCAGCGTCACTGCTTCCTCCTGTATTATAGAAAATTAAGGAGCTGGAGCACATCACTGCCTCCTCTTGTCTTCTACAAAATAAAGGAGCTGGAGCAGCGTCACTGCTTCCTGCTCTTTCATAGAAAATAAAGGAGCTGGAGCCGCGTCTCTCCTTCCTCCTGCATTATAGAAAATAAAGGAGCTGGAGCAGCGTCTCTGCTTCCACCTGTATTATAGAAAATAAAGGAGCTGGAGCAACGTCATGCTTCCTCCAGTATTACAGAAAATAAAGGAGCCGGAGCAGCGTAACTGCTTCGTCCTGTATTATAGAAAATAAAGGAGCTGGAGCAGCGTCACTTTTTCCTCCTGTATTATAGAAAATAAAGGAGCTGGAGCAGCGTCACTGCTTCCTCCTGTATTATAGAAAATAAAGGAGCTGGAGCAGCGTCACTGCTTCCTCCTGTATTATAGAAAATAAAGGAGCTGGAGCTGCGTCACTTTTTCCTCCTGTATTATAGAAAATAAAGGAGCTGGAGCAGCGTCTCTCCTTCCTCTTGTATTTTCGAAAATAAAGGAGCTGGAGCAGCGTCACTGCTTCCTCCCATATTATAGAAAAGAAAGGAGCTGGAGCAGCGTCACTTTTTCCTCCTGTATTATAGAAAATTACGGAACTGGAGCAGCGTCACTGCTTCCTCCTGTATTATAGAAAATAAAGGAGCTGGAGCAGCGTCACTGCTTCCTCCTGTATTATAGAAAATAAAGGAGCTGGAGGAGCGTCACTGCTTCCTCCTGTATTATAGAAAATAAAGGAGCTGGAGCAGCGTCACTGCTTCCTCCTGTAATATAGAAAATAATGGAGCTGGAGCAGCGTCTCTACTTCCTCCTGTATTATAGAAAATAAAGGAGCTGGAGCAGCGTCACTGCTTCCTCCTGTATTATAGAAAATAAAGGAGCTGGAGCAGCGTCACTGCTTCCTCCTGTATTATAGAAAATAAAGGAGCTGGAGCAGCGTCACTTTTTCATCCTGTATTATAGAAAATAACGGAGCTGGAGCAGCGTCTCTACTTCCTCCTGTATTATAGAAAATAAACGAGCTGGAGCAGTGTCACTGCTTCCTCCTGTATTATAGAAAATAAAGGAGCTGGAGCAGCGTCTCTACTTCCTCCTGTATTATAGAAAATAAAGGAGCTGGAGTAGCGTCACTGCTTCCTCTTGTATTATAGAAAATAAAGGACCTGGAGAAGCGTCACTGCTTCCTCCGAGATTATAGAAAATATAGGAGCTGTAGCAGCGTCACTGCTTCCTCCTGTATTATAGAAAATAAAGGAGCTGAAGCAACGTCATGCTTCCTCCAGTATTATAGAAAATAAAGGAGCCGGAGCAGCGTAACTGCTTCGTCCTGTATTCTAGAAAATAAAGGAGCTGGAGCAGCCTCCTTGCTTCCTCCTGTATTATAGAAACTAAAGGAGCTGGAGCAGCCTCACTGCTTCCTCCTGTATTATAGAAAATAAAGGAGCTGGTGCAGAGTCACTGCGTCCTCCTGTATTGTAGAAAATAAAGGAGTTGGAGCAGCGTCTCTGCTTCCTCCTGTATTACAGAAAATAAAGGAGCTGGAGCAGCGTCACTGCTTCCTCCTGTATTATAGAAAATAAAGGAGCTGGAGCAGCGTCACTGCTTCCCCCCGTATTATAGAAAATAAAGGAGCTGGAGCAGCGTCACTGCTTCCTCCTGTATTATAGAAAATAAACGAGCTGGAGCAGCGTTTCTGCTTCCTCCTGTATTGTAGAAAATAAAGGAGCTGGAGCAATGTCACGGCTTCCTCCTGTATTATAGAAAATAAAGGAGCTGGAGCAGAGTCACTGCTTCCTCATGTATTGTAGAAAATAAAGGAGCTGGAGCAGCGTCACTGCTTCCTCCTGTGTTATAGAAAATAAAGGAGCTGGAGCAGCGTCACTGGTTCCACCGGTATTATAGAAAATAAAGGAGCTGTAGCAGCGTCTCTGCTTCCACCTGTATTATAGAAAATAAAGGAGCTGGAGCAGCGTCACTGCTTCCTCCTGTATTATAGAAAATAAAGGAGCTGTAGCAGCGTCTCTGCTTCCACCTGTATTATAGAAAATAAAGGAGCTGGAGCAGCGTTACTGCTTCCTCCTGTATTATAGAAAATAAAGGAGCCGGAGCAGCGTAACTGCTTCCTCCTGTATTATAGAAAATAAAGGAGCTGAAGCAACGTCATGCTTCCTCCAGTATTATAGAAAATAAAGGAGCCGGAGCAGCGTAACTGCTTCGTCCTGTATTATAGAAAATACAGGAGCTGGAGCAGCGTCACTTTGTCCTCCTGTATTATAGAAAATAAAGGAGCTGGAGCAGCGTCACTGCTTCCTCCTGTATTATAGAAAATAAAGGAGCTGAAGCAGCGTCACTGCTTCCTCCTGTATTATAGAAAATAAAGGAGCTGGAGCAGCGTCACTGCTTCCTCCTGTGTTATAGAAAATAAAGGAGCTGGAGCAGCGTCACTGCTTCCTCCTGTATTATAGAAAATAAATGATCTGGAGCAGCGTCACTGCTTCCTCCTGTATTATAGAAAATTCAGGAGCTGGAGCAGCGTCACTGCCTCCTCCCGTATGAGAGAAAATAAAGGAGCTGGAGCCGTGTCTCTTCTTCCTCATGTATTATAGAAAATAAACGAGCTGGAGCAGCGTCACTGCTTCCTCCCCTATTATAGAAAATAAAGGAGCTGGAGCAGCGTCACTGCTTCCTCCTGTATTGTAGAAAATAAACTAATGCAGCAGCGTTACTGCTTCCTCCTGTATTATAGAAAATAAAGGAGCTGGAGCAGAGTCACTGCTTCCTCCTGTATTATAGAAAATAAAGGAGCTGGAGCAGCGTCTCTGCTTACTCCTGTATACAGAAAATAAAGGAGCTGGAGCAGCGGCACTGCTTATCCTGTATTATAGAAAATAAAGGAGCTGGAGCACATCACTGCTTCCTCGTGTATTATAGAAAATAAAGGAGCTGGAGCAACGTCACTGCTTCCTCCTGTATTATAGAAAATAACGGAGCTGGAGCAGCGTCACTCCTTCCTCATGTAATATAGAAAATAAAGGAGCTGGAGCAGCGTCTCTGCTTCGTCCTGTATTATAGAAAATAAAGGAGCTGGAGCAGCGTCACTTTTTCCTACTGTATTATAGAAAATAAAGGAGCTGGAGCAGCGTCACTTTTTCCTCCTGTATTATAGAAAATAAAGGAGCTGGAGCAGAGTCACTGCTTCCTCCTATATTATAGAAAATAAAGGAGCTGGAGCAGCGTCTCTGCTTCATCCGGTAATATAGAAAATAAAGGAGCTGGAGCAGAGTCACTGCTTCCTCCTGTATTATAGAAAATAAATGAGCTGGAGCAGCGTCATTGCTTCCTCCTGTATTATAGAAAATAAACGAGCTGGAGCAGCGTTTCTGCTTCCCACTGTATTGTAGAAAATAAAGGAGCTTGAGCAACGTCACTTTTCCTCCGGTATTATAGAAAATAAAGGAGCTGGAGCAGAATCACTGCTTCCTCATGGATTATAGAAAATCAAGGAGCTGGAGCAGCGTCACTGCTTCCTCCGGTATTACAGAAAATAAAGGAGAGGAGCAGCGTCACTGCTTCCTCCGCTATAATAGAAAATATAGGAGCTGGAGCAGCGTCTCTCCTTCCTCCTGCATTATAGAAAATAAAGGAGCTGGAGCAGGGTCTCTGCTTCCACCTGTATTATAGAAAATAAAGGAGATGCAGCAACGTCATGCTTCCTCCAGTATTATAGAAAATAAAGGAGCCGGAGCAGCGTAACTGCTTCGTCCTGTATTATAGAAAATAAAGGAACTGGAGCATCGTCACTGCTCCCTCCCCTATTATAGAAAATAAAGGAGTTGGAGCAGCGTCACTTTTTCCTCCTGTATTATAGAAAAGAAAGGAGCTGGAGCAAGGTCACTGCTTCCTCATGTATTATAGAAAATAAAGGAGCTGGAGCAGCGTCACTGCTTCCTCCTGTATTATAGAAAATAAAGTAGCAGGAGCAGCGTCACTGCTTCCTCCTGTATTATAGAAAATAAAGGATCTGGAGCAGCGTCACTGCTTCCTCCTGTATTATAGAAAATTAAGGAGCTGGAGCACATCACTGCCTCCTCTTGTCTTCTACAAAATAAAGGAGCTGGAGCAGCGTCACTGCTTCCTGCTCTTTCATAGAAAATAAAGGAGCTGGAGCCGCGTCTCTCCTTCCTCCTGCATTATAGAAAATAAAGGAGCTGGAGCAGCGTCTCTGCTTCCACCTGTATTATAGAAAATAAAGGAGCTGGAGCAACGTCATGCTTCCTCCAGTATTACAGAAAATAAAGGAGCTGGAGCAGCGTCACTGCTTCCTCCTGTATTATAGAAAATAAAGGAGCTGGAGCTGCGTCACTTTTTCCTCCTGTATTATAGAAAATAAAGGAGCTGGAGCAGCGTCTCTCCTTCCTCTTGTATTTTCGAAAATAAAGGAGCTGGAGCAGCGTCACTGCTTCCTCCCATATTATAGAAAAGAAAGGAGCTGGAGCAGCGTCACTTTTTCCTCCTGTATTATAGAAAATTACGGAACTGGAGCAGCGTCACTGCTTCCTCCTGTATTATAGAAAATAAAGGAGCTGGAGCAGCGTCACTGCTTCCTCCTGTATTATAGAAAATAAAGGAGCTGGAGGAGCGTCACTGCTTCCTCCTGTATTATAGAAAATAAAGGAGCTGGAGCAGCGTCACTGCTTCCTCCTGTAATATAGAAAATAATGGAGCTGGAGCAGCGTCTCTACTTCCTCCTGTATTATAGAAAATAAAGGAGCTGGAGCAGCGTCACTGCTTCCTCCTGTATTATAGAAAATAAAGGAGCTGGAGCAGCGTCACTGCTTCCTCCTGTATTATAGAAAATAAAGGAGCTGGAGCAGCGTCACTTTTTCATCCTGTATTATAGAAAATAAAGGAGCTGGAGCAGCGTCTCTACTTCCTCCTGTATTATAGAAAATAAACGAGCTGGAGCAGTGTCACTGCTTCCTCCTGTATTATAGAAAATAAAGGAGCTGGAGCAGCGTCTCTACTTCCTCCTGTATTATAGAAAATAAAGGAGCTGGAGTAGCGTCACTGCTTCCTCTTGTATTATAGAAAATAAAGGACCTGGAGAAGCGTCACTGCTTCCTCCGAGATTATAGAAAATATAGGAGCTGTAGCAGCGTCACTGCTTCCTCCTGTATTATAGAAAATAAAGGATCTGGAGCAGCGTCACTGCTTCCTCCGCTATTATAGAAAGTAAAGGAGCTGGAGCAGCGTCACTGCTTCCTCCTGCATTATAGAAAATAAAGGAGCTGGAGCAGCGTTTCTGCTTCCTCCTGTATTGTAGAAAATAGAGGAGCTGGAGCAACGTCACTGCTTCCTCCTGTATTAGAGAAAATAAAGGGGCTGGAGCAGCGTCACTGCTTCCTCATGTATTATAGAAAATCAAAGAGCTGGAGCAGCGTCACTGCTTCCTCCGCTATTATAGAAAATAAAGGAGCTGGAGCAGCGTCACTACTTCCTCTTGTATTATAGAAAATAAAGGAGCTGGAGCAGCGTCACTGCTTCCTCCGAGATTATAGAAAATATAGGAGCTGGAGCAGCGTCACTGCTTCCTCCTGTATTATAGAAAATAAAGGATCTGGAGCAGCGTCACTGCTTCCTTCGCTATTATAGAAAATAAAGGAGCTGGAGCAGCGTCACTGCTTCCTCCTGCATTATAGAAAATAAAGGAGCTGGAGCAGCGTTTCTGCTTCCTCCTGTATTGTAGAAAATAAAGGAGCTGGAGCAACGTCACTGCTTCCTCCTGTATTATAGAAAATAAAGGAGCTGGAGCAGCGTCACTGCTTCCTCCTGTATTATAGAAAATAAAGGAGCTGGAGCAGCGTTTTTGCTTCCACCTAAATTATGGAAAATAAAGGAGCTGAAGCAACGTCACTGCTTCCTCCTATATTATAGAAAATAAAGGAGCTGGAGCAGCGTAAGTGCTTCGTCCTGTGTTATAGAAAATAAAGGATCTGGAGCAGCGTCACTGCTTCCTCCGTTATTATAGAAAATAAAGGAGCTGGAGCAGCGTCACTGCTTCCTCCTGTATTGTAGAAAATAAAGGTGCTGGAGGAGCGTTTCTGCTTCCTCTTGTATTGTAGAAAATAAAGGAGCTGGAGCAACGTCACTGCTTCCTCCTGTATTATAGAAAATAAAGGAGCTGGAGCAGCGTCAATACTTCCTCCAGTATTATAGAAAATAAAGGAGCTGGAGCAGCGTCACTGCTTCCACCGGTATTATAGAAAATAAAGGAGCTGGAGCAACGTCACTGCTTCCTCCTGTATTATAGAAAATAAAGGAGCTGGAGCAGCGTCACTGCTTCCTCATGCATTATAGAAAATAAAGGAGATGTAGCAGCGTCACTGCTTCCTCCTGTGTTGTAGAAAATAAAGGATCTGGAGCAGCGTCACTGCTTCCTCCGTTATTATAGAAAATAAAGTAGCTGGAGCAGCGTCACTGCTTCCTCTTGTACTGTAGAAAATAAAGGAGCTGGAGCAGCGTTTCTGCTTCCTCCTGTATTATAGAAAATAAAGGAGCTGGAGCAGCGTCACTACTTCCTCCTGTATTATAGAAAATAAAGGAGCTGGAGCAGCGTTTCTGCTTCCACCTGTATTATAGAAAATAAAGGAGCTGAAGCAACGTCACTGCTTCCTCCTGTATTTTAGAAAATAAAGGAGCTGCGGCAGCGTAAGTGCTTTGTCGTGTATTATAGAAAATAAAGGAGCTGCAGCAACGTCACTGCTTCCTCCTGTATTTTAGAAAATAAAGGAGCTGGAGCAGCGTAACTGCTTCCTCCTGTTTTATAGAAAATAAAGGAGCTGGAGCAGCGTCACTGCTTCCTCCAGTATTATGGAAAATAAAGGGGCAGGAACAGCGTCACTGCTTCCTCCTGTATTATAGAAAATAAAGTAGCTGGATCAGCTTCTCTGCTTCCTCCAGTATTATAGAAAATAAAGGAGCTGGAGCAGCGTCACTGCTTCCTCCGGTATTAGAGAAAATAAACGAGCTGGAGCAGCGTCACTGCTTCCTCTTGTATTATACAAAATAAAGGAGCTGGAGCAGCGTCACTGCTTCCTCTTGTATTATAGAAAATAAAGGAGCTGGAGCAGCGTAAGTGCTTCGTCCTGTATTATAGAAAATAAAGGAGCTGGAGCAACGTCACTGCTTCCTCCTGTATTATAGAAAATAAAGGAGCTGGAGCAGCGTCACTGCTTCCTCCTGTATTATAGAAAATAAAGGAGCTGGAGCAGCGTCACTACTTCCTCCTGTATTAGAGAAAATAAAGGAGCTGGAGCAGCGTTTCTGCTTCCACCTGTATTATTGAAAATAAAGGAGCTGAAGCAACGTCACTGCTTCCTCCTGTATTTTAGAAAATAAAGGAGCTGGATCAGGGTAAGTGCTTCGTCCTGTATTATACAAAATAAAGGAGCTGCAGCAACGTCATTGCTTCCTCCTGTATTTTAGAAAATAAAGGAGCTGGAGCAGCGTAACTGCTTCCTCCTGTATTATAGAAAATAAAGGAGCTGGAGCAGCGTTTTTGCTTCCTCCTGTTTTATAGAAAATAAAGGTGCTGGAGCAGCGTCCCTGCTTCCTCCAGTATTATGGAAAATAAAGGGGCAGGAACAGCGTCACTGCTTCCTCCTGTATTATAGAAAATAAAGTAGCTGTAGCAGCTTCTCTGCTTCCTCCTGTATTATAGAAAATAAAGGAGCTGGAGCAGCGTCACTACTTCCTCCGGTATTATAGAAAATAAAGGAGCTGGAGCAGCGTCACTGCTTCCTCTTGTATTATACAAAATAAAGGAGCTGGAGCAGCGTCACTGCTTCCTCATGCATTATAGAAAATATAGGAGCTGGAGCAGCGTCACTGCTTCCTCCCGTATTATAGAAAATAAAGGATCTGGAGCAGCGTCACTGCTTCCTCCGGTGTTATAGAAAATAAAGGAGCTTGAGCAGCGTCACTGCTTCCTCCTGTATTGTAGAAAATAAAGAAGCTGGAGCAATGTCACTGCTTCCTCCTGCATTATAGAAAATAAAGGAGCTGGAGCAGCGTCACTGCTTCCTCCTGTATTATAGAAAATAAAGGAGCTGGAGCAGCGTTTCTGCTTCCAGCTGTATTATAGAAAATAAAGGAGCTGAAGCAACGTCACTGCGTCCTCCTGTATTGTAGAAAATAAAGGAGCTGGAGCAATGTCACTGCTTCCTCCTGCATTATAGAAAATAAAGGAGCTGGAGCAGCGTCACTGCTTCCTCCTGTATTATAGAAAATAATGGAGCTGGAGCAGCGTTTCTGCTTCCAGCTGTATTATAGAAAATAAAGGTGCTGGAGCAGCGTCACTGCTTCTTCCTATATTATAGAAAATCAAGGAGCTGGAGCAGCCTCTCTGCTTCATCCTGTATTATTAAAAAATAAAGGAGCTGGAGCAGCGTCGCTGCTTCCTCCAGTATTATAGAAAATAAAGGAGCTGAAGCAGCGTCTCTCCTTCCTCCTGCATTAGAGAAAATAAAGGAGCTGGAGCAGCGTCTCTGCTTCCTCCAGGATTATAGAAAATAAAGGAGCTGGAGCAGCGTCTCTACTTCCTCCTGCATTATAGAAAATAAAGGAGCTGGAGCAGCGTCACTGCTTCCTGCTGTATTATAGAAAATAAAGGAGCTGGAGCAGCGTTTCTGCTTCCACCTGTATTATAGAAAATAAAGGAGCTGAAGCAACGTCACTGCTTCCTCCTGTATTTTAGAAAATAAAGGAGCTGCGGCAGCGTAAGTGCTTTGTCGTGTATTATAGAAAATAAAGGAGCTGCAGCAACGTCACTGCTTCCTCCTGTATTTTAGAAAATAAAGGAGCTGGAGCAGCGTAACTGCTTCCTCCTGTTTTATAGAAAATAAAGGAGCTGGAGCAGCGTCACTGCTTCCTCCAGTATTATGGAAAATAAAGGGGCAGGAACAGCGTCACTGCTTCCTCCTGTATTATAGAAAATAAAGTAGCTGGATCAGCTTCTCTGCTTCCTCCAGTATTATAGAAAATAAAGGAGCTGGAGCAGCGTCACTGCTTCCTCCGGTATTAGAGAAAATAAACGAGCTGGAGCAGCGTCACTGCTTCCTCTTGTATTATACAAAATAAAGGAGCTGGAGCAGCGTCACTGCTTCCTCTTGTATTATAGAAAATAAAGGAGCTGGAGCAGCGTAAGTGCTTCGTCCTGTATTATAGAAAATAAAGGAGCTGGAGCAACGTCACTGCTTCCTCCTGTATTATAGAAAATAAAGGAGCTGGAGCAGCGTCACTGCTTCCTCTTGTATTATAGAAAATAAAGGATCTGGAGCAGCGTCACTACTTCCTCCGTTATTATAGAAAATAAAGGAGCTGGAGCAGCGTCACTGCTTCCTCATGTATTGTAGAAAATAAAGGTGCTGGAGCAGCGTTTCTGCTTCCTCTTGTATTGTAGAAAACAAAGGAGCTGGAGCAGCGTCACTGCTTTCTCCTGTATTATAGAAAATAAAGGAGCTGGAGCAGCGTCACTACTTCCTCCTGTATTAGAGAAAATAAAGGAGCTGGAGCAGCGTTTCTGCTTCCACCTGTATTATTGAAAATAAAGGAGCTGAAGCAACGTCACTGCTTCCTCCTGTATTTTAGAAAATAAAGGAGCTGGATCAGGGTAAGTGCTTCGTCCTGTATTATACAAAATAAAGGAGCTGCAGCAACGTCATTGCTTCCTCCTGTATTTTAGAAAATAAAGGAGCTGGAGCAGCGTAACTGCTTCCTCCTGTATTATAGAAAATAAAGGAGCTGGAGCAGCGTTTTTGCTTCCTCCTGTTTTATAGAAAATAAAGGTGCTGGAGCAGCGTCCCTGCTTCCTCCAGTATTATGGAAAATAAAGGGGCAGGAACAGCGTCACTGCTTCCTCCTGTATTATAGAAAATAAAGTAGCTGTAGCAGCTTCTCTGCTTCCTCCTGTATTATAGAAAATAAAGGAGCTGGAGCAGCGTCACTGCTTCCTCCGGTATTATAGAAAATAAAGGAGCTGGAGCAGCGTCACTGCTTCCTCTTGTATTATACAAAATAAAGGAGCTGGAGCAGCGTCACTGCTTCCTCATGCATTATAGAAAATATAGGAGCTGGAGCAGCGTCACTGCTTCCTCCCGTATTATAGAAAATAAAGGATCTGGAGCAGCGTCACTGCTTCCTCCGGTGTTATAGAAAATAAAGGAGCTTGAGCAGCGTCACTGCTTCCTCCTGTATTGTAGAAAATAAAGGAGCTGGAGCAATGTCACTGCTTCCTCCTGCATTATAGAAAATAAAGGAGCTGGAGCAGCGTCACTGCTTCCTCCTGTATTATAGAAAATAAAGGAGCTGGAGCAGCGTTTCTGCTTCCAGCTGTATTATAGAAAATAAAGGAGCTGAAGCAACGTCACTGCGTCCTCCTGTATTGTAGAAAATAAAGGAGCTGGAGCAATGTCACTGCTTCCTCCTGCATTATAGAAAATAAAGGAGCTGGAGCAGCGTCACTGCTTCCTCCTGTATTATAGAAAATAATGGAGCTGGAGCAGCGTTTCTGCTTCCAGCTGTATTATAGAAAATAAAGGTGCTGGAGCAGCGTCACTGCTTCTTCCTATATTATAGAAAATCAAGGAGCTGGAGCAGCCTCTCTGCTTCATCCTGTATTATTAAAAAATAAAGGAGCTGGAGCAGCGTCGCTGCTTCCTCCAGTATTATAGAAAATAAAGGAGCTGAAGCAGCGTCTCTCCTTCCTCCTGCATTAGAGAAAATAAAGGAGCTGGAGCAGCGTCACTGCTTCCTCCTGTATTATAGAAAATAAAGGAGCTGGAGCAGCGTCTCTACTTCCTCCTGCATTATAGAAAATAAAGGAGCTGGAGCAGCGTCACTGCTTCCTGCTGTATTATAGAAAATAAAGGAGCTGGAGCACATCACGTCTTCCTCTTGTATTATAGAAAATGAAGGAGCTGGAGCAGCGTCACTGCTTCCTCCTGTATTATAGAAAATAAAGGAGCTGGAGCAGCGTCACTGCTTCCTCCTGTATTATAGAAAATAAAGGAGCTGGAGCAGAGTCACTGCTTCCTACTGTATTATAGAAAATCAAGGAGCTGGAGCAGCGTCTCTGCTTCCTCCTGTATTATTAAAAAATAAAGGAGCTGGAGAAGCGTCACTGCTTCCTCCAGTATTATAGAAAATAAAGGAGCTGATGCAGCGTCTCTCCTTCCTCCTGCATTATAGAAAATCAAGGAGCTGGAGCAGCGTCTCTGCTTCCACCTGTATTATAGAAAATAAAGGAGCTGGAGCAACGTCATGCTTCCTCCAGTATTATAGAAAATAAAGGAGCCGGAGCAGCGTAACTGCTTCGTCCTGTATTATAGAAAATAAAGGAGCTGGAGCAGCGTCACTTTTTCCTCCTGTATTATAGAAAATAAAGGAGCTGGAGCAGCGTCACTGCTTCCTCCTGTATTATAGAAAATAAAGGAGCTGGAGCAGCGTCACTGCTTCCTCCTGTATTATAGAAAAGAAAGGAGCTGGAGCAGCGTCACTTTTTCCTCCTGTATTATAGAAAATAAAGGAGCTGGAGCAGCGTCACTGCTTCCTCCTGTATTAAAGAAACTAAAGGAGCTGGAGCCGTGTTTCTTCTTCCTCATGTATTATAGAAAATAAAGGAGCTGGAGCAGCGTCACTGCTTCCTCCCGTATTATAGAAAATAAAGGTGCTGGAGCAGAGTCACTGCTTCCTCCTGTATTATAGAAAATAAAGGAGCTGGAGCAGCGTCTCTGCTTCCTCCTGTATTACAGAAAATAAAGGAGCTGGAGCAGCGTCACTGCTTCCTCCAGGATTATAGAAAATAAAGGAGCTGAAGCAGCGTCTCTACTTCCTCCTGCATTATAGAAAATAAAGGAGCTGGAGCAGCGTCACTGCTTCCTCCTGTATTATCGAAAATAAAGGAGCTGGAGCAGCTTAATTGCTTCGTCCTGTATTATAGAAAATAAAGGATCTGGAGCAGCGTCACTGCTTCCTCCTGTATTATAGAAAATTAAGGAGCTGGAGCAGCGTCACTGCTTCCTCCCGTATTAAAGAAAAAAAGGAGCTGGAGCCGTGTCTCTTCTTCCTCATGTATTATAGAAAATAAAGGAGCTGGAGCAGCGTCACTGCTTCCTCCAGGATTATAGAAAATAAAGGAGCTGAAGCAGGGTCTCTACTTCCTCCTGTATTATAGAAAATAAAGGAGCTGGAGCAGCGTCACTGCTTCCTCCTGTATTATAGAAAATAAAGGAGCTCGAGCAGCGTATCTGCTTCCTCCTGTATTGTAGAAAATAAAGGAGCTGGAGCAGAGTCACTGCTTCCTCCTGTATTATTGAAAATAAAGGAGCTGGAGCAGCGTCTCTGCTTCCTCCTGTACTACAGAAAATAAAGGAGCTGGAGCAGCGTCACTGCTTCCTCCAGGAATATAGAAAATAAAGGAGCTGAAGCAGCGTCTCTACTTCCTCCTGCATTATAGAAAATAAAGGAGCTGGAGCAGCGTCACTGCTTCCTCCTGTATTTCAGAAAATAAAGGAGCTGGAGCAGAGTCACTGCTTCCTCCTGTATTATAGAAAATAAACGAGCTGGAGCAGCGTCTCTGCTTGCTCCTGTATTACAGAAAATAAAGGAGCTGGAGCAGCGTCACTGCTTCCTCCAGGATTATAGAAAATAAAGGAGCTGAAGCAGCGTCTCTACTTCCTCCTGCATTATAGAAAATAAAGGAGCTGGAGCAGCGTCACTGCTTCCTCCTGTATTATAGTAAATAAAGGAGCTGGAGCACATCACTGCTTCCTCTTGTATTATAGAAAATAAAGGAGCTGGAGCAGCGTCACTGCTTCCTCCCCAATTATAGAAAATAAACGACTGGAGCAGCGTTTCTGCTTCCTCCTGTATTGTAGATAATAATGGAGCTGGAGCAACGTCACTGCTTCCTCCTGTATTATAGAAAATAAAGGAGCTGGAGCAGCGTCACTGCTTCCTCATGTATTATAGAAAATCAAGGAGCTGGAGCAGCGTCACTGCTTCCTCCGGTATTATAGAAAATAAAGGAGCTGGAGCAGCGTCACTGCTTCCTCCTGTATTATAGAAAATAAAGGAGCTGGAGCAGCGTCTCTGCTTCCACCTGTATTATAGAAAATAAAGGAGCTGGAGCAACGTCCTGCTTCCTCCAGTATTATAGAAAATAAAGGAGCCGGAGCAGCGTAACTGCTTCGTCCTGTATTATAGAAAATAAAGGAGCTGGAGCAGCGTCACTGCTTCCCCCCGTATTATAGAAAATAAAGGAGCTGGAGCAGCGTTTCTGCTTCCTCCTGTATTGTAGAAAATAAAGGAGCTGGAGCAATGTCACGGCTTCCTCCTGTATTATAGAAAATAAAGGAGCTGGAGCAGAGTCACTGCTTCCTCATGTATTGTAGAAAATAAAGGAGCTGGAGCAGCGTCACTGATTCCTCCTGTATTATAGAAAATAAAGGAGCTGGAGCAGCGTCACTGGTTCCACCGGTATTATAGAAAATAAAGGAGCTGTAGCAGCGTCTCTGCTTCCACCTGTATTATAGAAAATAAAGGAGCTGGAGCAGCGTCACTGCTTCCTCCTGTATTATAGAAAATAAAGGAGCTGGAGCAGCGTCACTGCTTCCTCCTGTATTATAGAAAATAAAGGAGCTGAAGCAGCGTCACTGCTTCCTCCTGTATTATAGAAAATAAAGGAGCTGGAGCAGCGTCACTGCTTCCTCCTGTGTTATAGAAAATAAAGGAGCTGGAGCAGCGTCACTGCTTCCTCCTGTATTATAGAAAATAAATGATCTGGAGCAGCGTCACTGCTTCCTCCTGTATTATAGAAAATTCAGGAGCTGGAGCAGCGTCACTGCCTCCTCCCGTATGAGAGAAAATAAAGGAGCTGGAGCCGTGTCTCTTCTTCCTCATGTATTATAGAAAATAAACGAGCTGGAGCAGCGTCACTGCTTCCTCCCCTATTATAGAAAATAAAGGAGCTGGAGCAGCGTCACTGCTTCCTCCTGTATTGTAGAAAATAAACTAGCTGCAGCAGCGTTACTGCTTCCTCCTGTATTATAGAAAATAAAGGAGCTGGAGCAGAGTCACTGCTTCCTCCTGTATTATAGAAAATAAAGGAGCTGGAGCAGCGGCACTGCTTATCCTGTATTATAGAAAATAAAGGAGCTGGAGCACATCACTGCTTCCTCGTGTATTATAGAAAATAAAGGAGCTGGAGCAACGTCACTGCTTCCTCCTGTATTATAGAAAATAACGGAGCTGGAGCAGCGTCACTCCTTCCTCCTGTAATATAGAAAATAAAGGAGCTGGAGCAGCGTCTCTGCTTCGTCCTGTATTATAGAAAATAAAGGAGCTGGAGCAGCGTCACTTTTTCCTACTGTATTATAGAAAATAAAGGAGCTGGAGCAGCGTCACTTTTTCCTCCTGTATTATAGAAAATAAAGGAGCTGGAGCAGAGTCACTGCTTCCTCCTATATTATAGAAAATAAAGGAGCTGGAGCAGCGTCTCTGCTTCCTCCGGTCATATAGAAAATAAAGGAGCTGGAGCAGAGTCACTGCTTCCTCCTGTATTATAGAAAATAAATGAGCTGGAGCAGCGTCATTGCTTCCTCCTGTATTATAGAAAATAAACGAGCTGGAGCAGCGTTTCTGCTTCCCACTGTATTGTAGAAAATAAAGGAGCTTGAGCAACGTCACTTTTCCTCCGGTATTATAGAAAATAAAGGAGCTGGAGCAGAATCACTGCTTCCTCATGGATTATAGAAAATCAAGGAGCTGGAGCAGCGTCACTGCTTCCTCCGGTATTACAGAAAATAAAGGAGAGGAGCAGCGTCACTGCTTCCTCCGCTATAATAGAAAATATAGGAGCTGGAGCAGCGTCTCTCCTTCCTCCTGCATTATAGAAAATAAAGGAGCTGGAGCAGGGTCTCTGCTTCCACCTGTATTATAGAAAATAAAGGAGCTGCAGCAACGTCATGCTTCCTCCAGTATTATAGAAAATAAAGGAGCCGGAGCAGCGTAACTGCTTCGTCCTGTATTATAGAAAATAAAGGAACTGGAGCATCGTCACTGCTCCCTCCCCTATTATAGAAAATAAAGGAGTTGGAGCAGCGTCACTTTTTCCTCCTGTATTATAGAAAAGAAAGGAGCTGGAGCAAGGTCACTGCTTCCTCATGTATTATAGAAAATAAAGGAGCTGGAGCAGCGTCACTGCTTCCTCCTGTATTATAGAAAATAAAGTAGCAGGAGCAGCGTCACTGCTTCCTCCTGTATTATAGAAAATAAAGGATCTGGAGCAGCGTCACTGCTTCCTCCTGTATTATAGAAAATTAAGGAGCTGGAGCAGCGTCACTGCCTCCTCCCGTATGAGAGAAAATAAAGGAGCTGGTGCAGCGTCACTGCGTCCTCCCGTATTATAGAAAATAAAGGAGCTGGAACAGCGTCACTGCTTCCTCCTGTATTTTGGAAAATAAAGGAGCTGGAGCAGAGTCACTGCTTCCTACTGTATTATAGAAAATCAAGGAGCTGGAGCAGCCTCTCTGCTTCCTCCTGTATTATTAAAAAATAAAGGAGCTGGAGCAGCGTCGCTGCTTCCTCCAGTATTATAGAAAATAAAGGAGCTGAAGCAGCGTCTCTCCTTCCTCCTGCATTAGAGAAAATAAAGGAGCTGGAGCAGCGTCACTGCTTCCTCCTGTATTATAGAAAATAAAGGAGCTGGAGCAGAGTCACTGCTTCCTCCTGTATTATAGAAAATAAAGGAGCTGGAGCACGTCACGTCTTCCTCTTGTATTATAGAAAATAAAGGAGCTGGAGCAGAGTCACTGCTTCCTCCTGTATTATAGAAAATAAAGGAGCTGGAGCACGTCACGTCTTCCTCTTGTATTATAGAAAATGAAGGAGCTGGAGCAGCGTCACTGCTTCCTCCTGCATTATAGAAAATAAAGGAGCTGGAGCAGCGTCACTGCTTCCTGCTGTATTATAGAAAATAAAGGAGCTGGAGCACGTCACGTCTTCCTCTTGTATTATAGAAAATGAAGGAGCTGGAGCAGCGTCACTGCTTCCTCCTGTATTATAGAAAATAAAGGAGCTGGATCAGCGTCACTGCTTCCTCCTGTATTATAGAAAATAAAGGAGCTGGAGCAGAGTCACTGCCTCCTACTGTATTATAGAAAATCAAGGAGCTGGAGCACCGTCTCTGCTTCCTCCTGTATTATTAAAAAATAAAGGAGCTGGAGAAGCGTCGCTGCTTCCTCCAGTATTATAGAAAATAAAGGAGCTGAAGCAGCGTCTCTCCTTCCTCCTGCATTATAGAAAATAAAGGAGGTGGAGCAGCGTCACTGCTTCCTCCTGTATTATAGAAAATAAAGGAGCTGGAGCACATCACTGCCTCCTCTTGTCTTCTACAAAATAAAGGAGCTGGAGCAGCGTCACTGCTTCCTGCTCTTTCATAGAAAATAAAGGAGCTGGAGCCGCGTCTCTGCTTCCACCTGTATTATAGAAAATAAAGGAGCTGGAGCAGCGTCTCTGCTTCCACCTGTATTATAGAAAATAAAGGAGCTGGAGCAACGTCATGCTTCCTCCAGTATTATAGAAAATAAAGGAGCCGGAGCAGCGTAACTGCTTCGTCCTGTATTATAGAAAATAAAGGAGCTGGAGCAGCGTCACTTTTTCCTCCTGTATTATAGAAAATAAAGGAGCTGGAGCAGCGTCACTGCTTCCTCCTGTATTATAGAAAATAAAGGAGCTGGAGCAGCGTCACTGCTTCCTCCTGTATTATAGAAAATAAAGGAGCTGGAGCTGCGTCACTTTTTCCTCCTGTATTATAGAAAATAAAGGAGCTGGAGCAGCGTCTCTCCTTCCTCTTGTATTTTCGAAAATAAAGGAGCTGGAGCAGCGTCACTGCTTCCTCCCATATTATAGAAAAGAAAGGAGCTGGAGCAGCGTCACTTTTTCCTCCTGTATTATAGAAAATTACGGAACTGGAGCAGCGTCACTGCTTCCTCCTGTATTATAGAAAATAAAGGAGCTGGAGCAGCGTCACTGCTTCCTCCTGTATTATAGAAAATAAAGGAGCTGGAGGAGCGTCACTGCTTCCTCCTGTATTATAGAAAATAAAGGAGCTGGAGCAGCGTCACTGCTTCCTCCTGTAATATAGAAAATAATGGAGCTGGAGCAGCGTCTCTACTTCCTCCTGTATTATAGAAAATAAAGGAGCTGGAGCAGCGTCACTGCTTCCTCCTGTATTATAGAAAATAAAGGAGCTGGAGCAGCGTCACTGCTTCCTCCTGTATTATAGAAAATAAAGGAGCTGGAGCAGCGTCACTTTTTCCTCCTGTATTATAGAAAATAAAGGAGCTGGAGCAGCGTCTCTACTTCCTCCTGTATTATAGAAAATAAACGAGCTGGAGCAGTGTCACTGCTTCCTCCTGTATTATAGAAAATAAAGGAGCTGGAGCAGCGTCTCTACTTCCTCCTGTATTATCGAAAATAAAGGAGCTGGAGTAGCGTCACTGCTTCCTCTTGTATTATAGAAAATAAAGGACCTGGAGAAGCGTCACTGCTTCCTCCGAGATTATAGAAAATATAGGAGCTGTAGCAGCGTCACTGCTTCCTCCTGTATTATAGAAAATAAAGGATCTGGAGCAGCGTCACTGCTTCCTCCGCTATTATAGAAAGTAAAGGAGCTGGAGCAGCGTCACTGCTTCCTCCTGCATTATAGAAAATAAAGGAGCTGGAGCAGCGTTTCTGCTTCCTCCTGTATTGTAGAAAATAAAGGAGCTGGAGCAACGTCACTGCTTCCTCCTGTATTAGAGAAAATAAAGGGGCTGGAGCAGCGTCACTGCTTCCTCATGTATTATAGAAAATCAAGGAGCTGGAGCAGCGTCACTGCTTCCTCCGCTATTATAGAAAATAAAGGAGCTGGGGCAGCGTCACTACTTCCTCTTGTATTATAGAAAATAAAGGAGCTGGAGCAGCGTCACTGCTTCCTCCGAGATTATAGAAAATATAGGAGCTGGAGCAGCGTCACTGCTTCCTCCTGTATTATAGAAAATAAAGGATCTGGAGCAGCGTCACTGCTTCCTTCGCTATTATAGAAAATAAAGGAGCTGGAACAGCGTCACTGCTTCCTCCTGCATTATAGAAAATAAAGGAGCTGGAGCAGCGTTTCTGCTTCCTCCTGTATTGTAGAAAATAAAGGAGCTGGAGCAACGTCACTGCTTCCTCCTGTATTATAGAAAATAAAGGAGCTGGAGCAGCGTCACTGCTTCCTCCTGTATTATAGAAAATAAAGGAGCTGGAGCAGCGTTTTTGCTTCCACCTAAATTATGGAAAATAAAGGAGCTGAAGCAACGTCACTGCTTCCTCCTATATTATAGAAAATAAAGGAGCTGGAGCAGCGTAAGTGCTTCGTCCTGTGTTATAGAAAATAAAGGATCTGGAGCAGCGTCACTGCTTCCTCCGTTATTATAGAAAATAAAGGAGCTGGAGCAGCGTCACTGCTTCCTCCTGTATTGTAGAAAATAAAGGTGCTGGAGGAGCGTTTCTGCTTCCTCTTGTATTGTAGAAAATAAAGGAGCTGGAGCAACGTCACTGCTTCCTCCTGTATTATAGAAAATAAAGGAGCTGGAGCAGCGTCAATACTTCCTCCAGTATTATAGAAAATAAAGGAGCTGGAGCAGCGTCACTGCTTCCACCGGTATTATAGAAAATAAAGGAGCTGGAGCAACGTCACTGCTTCCTCCTGTATTATAGAAAATAAAGGAGCTGGAGCAGCGTCACTGCTTCCTCATGCATTATAGAAAATAAAGGAGATGTAGCAGCGTCACTGCTTCCTCCTGTGTTGTAGAAAATAAAGGATCTGGAGCAGCGTCACTGCTTCCTCCGTTATTATAGAAAATAAAGTAGCTGGAGCAGCGTCACTGCTTCCTCTTGTACTGTAGAAAATATAGGAGCTGGAGCAGCGTTTCTGCTTCCTCCTGTATTATAGAAAATAAAGGAGCTGGAGCAGCGTCACTACTTCCTCCTGTATTATAGAAAATAAAGGAGCTGGAGCAGCGTTTCTGCTTCCACCTGTATTATAGAAAATAAAGGAGCTGAAGCAACGTCACTGCTTCCTCCTGTATTTTAGAAAATAAAGGAGCTGCGGCAGCGTAAGTGCTTTGTCGTGTATTATAGAAAATAAAGGAGCTGCAGCAACGTCACTGCTTCCTCCTGTATTTTAGAAAATAAAGGAGCTGGAGCAGCGTAACTGCTTCCTCCTGTTTTATAGAAAATAAAGGAGCTGGAGCAGCGTCACTGCTTCCTCCAGTATTATGGAAAATAAAGGGGCAGGAACAGCGTCACTGCTTCCTCCTGTATTATAGAAAATAAAGTAGCTGGATCAGCTTCTCTGCTTCCTCCAGTATTATAGAAAATAAAGGAGCTGGAGCAGCGTCACTGCTTCCTCCCGTATTAGAGAAAATAAACGAGCTGGAGCAGCGTCACTGCTTCCTCTTGTATTATACAAAATAAAGGAGCTGGAGCAGCGTCACTGCTTCCTCTTGTATTATAGAAAATAAAGGAGCTGGAGCAGCGTAAGTGCTTCGTCCTGTATTATAGAAAATAAAGGAGCTGGAGCAACGTCACTGCTTCCTCCTGTATTTTAGAAAATAAAGGAGCTGGATCAGGGTAAGTGCTTCGTCCTGTATTATACAAAATAAAGGAGCTGCAGCAACGTCATTGCTTCCTCCTGTATTTTAGAAAATAAAGGAGCTGGAGCAGCGTAACTGCTTCCTCCTGTATTATAGAAAATAAAGGAGCTGGAGCAGCGTTTTTGCTTCCTCCTGTTTTATAGAAAATAAAGGTGCTGGAGCAGCGTCCCTGCTTCCTCCAGTATTATGGAAAATAAAGGGGCAGGAACAGCGTCACTGCTTCCTCCTGTATTATAGAAAATAAAGTAGCTGTAGCAGCTTCTCTGCTTCCTCCTGTATTATAGAAAATAAAGGAGCTGGAGCAGCGTCACTGCTTCCTCCGGTATTATAGAAAATAAAGGAGCTGGAGCAGCGTCACTGCTTCCTCTTGTATTATACAAAATAAAGGAGCTGGAGCAGCGTCACTGCTTCCTCATGCATTGTAGAAAATATAGGAGCTGGAGCAGCGTCACTGCTTCCTCCCGTATTATAGAAAATAAAGGATCTGGAGCAGCGTCACTGCTTCCTCCGGTGTTATAGAAAATAAAGGAGCTTGAGCAGCGTCACTGCTTCCTCCTGTATTGTAGAAAATAAAGGAGCTGGAGCAATGTCACTGCTTCCTCCTGCATTATAGAAAATAAAGGAGCTGGAGCAGCGTCACTGCTTCCTCCTGTATTATAGAAAATAAAGGAGCTGGAGCAGCGTTTCTGCTTCCAGCTGTATTATAGAAAATAAAGGAGCTGAAGCAACGTCACTGCGTCCTCCTGTATTATAGAAAATAAAGGAGCTAGAGCAGCGTCACTGCTTCTTCCTATATTATAGAAAATAAAGGAGCTGGAGCAACGTCACTGCTTCCTCATGGATTATAGAAAATAAAGGAGCTGGAGCTGCGTCACTGCTTCCTCCTGTATTATAGAAAATAAAGGAGCTGGAGCAACGTCACTGCTTCCTCATGGATTATAGAAAATAAAGGAGCTGGAGCTGCGTCACTGCTTCCTCCTGTATTATAGAAAATAAAGGAGCTGGAGCAGCGTCACTGCTTCCTCATGCATTATAGAAAATATAGGAGCTGGAGCAGCGTCACTGCTTCCTCCTGAATTATAGAAAATAAAGGATCTGGAGCAGCGTCACTGCTTCCTCCGGTATTATAGAAAATAAAGGAGCTTGAGCAGCGTCACTGCTTCCTCCTGTATTATAGAAAATAAAGGAGATGGAGCAGCGTCTCTGCTTCCACCTCTATTATAGAAAATAAAGGAGCTGGAGCAACGTCATGCTTCCTCATGCATTATAGAAAATAAAGGAGCTGGAGCAGCGTCACTGCTTCTTCCTGTATTATAGAAAATAAAGGAGCTGGAGCAGCGTCTCTACTTCCTCCTGTATTATAGAAAATAAACGACCTGGAGCAGTGTCACTGCTTCCTCCTGTATTATAGAAAATAAAGGAGCTGGAGCAGCGTCTCTACTTCCTCCTGTTTTATAGAAAATAAAGGAGCTGGAGCAGCGTCACTGCTTCCTCCTGTATTATAGAAAATAAAGAGCAGGAACAGCGTCACTGCTTCCTCCTGTATTATAGAAAATAAAGGAGCTGGAGCAGCGTCTCTACTTACTCCTGTATTATAGAAAATAAACGACCTGGAGCAGTGTCACTGCTTCCTCCTGTATTATAGAAAATAAAGGAGCTGAAGCAACGTCACTGCGTCCTCCTGTATTATAGAAAATAAAGGAGCTAGAGCAGCGTCACTGCTTCTTCCTATATTATAGAAAATAAAGGAGCTGGAGCAACGTCACTGCTTCCTCCTGTATTATAGAAAATAAAGGGGCTGGAGCAGCGTCACTGCTTCCTCATGTATTATAGAAAATCAAGGAGCTGGAGCAGCGTCACTGCTTCCTCCGGTATTATAGAAAATAAAGGAGCTGGAGCAGCGTCACTGCTTCCTCTTGTATTATAGAAAATAAAGGAGCTGGAGCAGCGTCACTGCTTCCTCCGAGATTATAGAAAATATAGGAGCTGGAGCAGCGTCACTGCTTCCTCCTGTATTATAGAAAATAAAGGATCTGGAGCAGCGTCACTGCTTCCTCCGCTAGTATAGAAAATAAAGGAGCTGGAGCAGCGTCACTGCTTCCTCCTGCATTATAGAAAATAAAGGAGCTGGAGCAGCGTTTCTGCTTCCTCCTGTATTGTAGAAAATAAAGGAGCTGGAGCAACGTCACTGCTTCCTCCTGTATTATAGAAAATAAAGGAGCTGGAGCAGCGTCACTGCTTCCTCCTGTATTATAGAAAATAAAGGAGCTGGAGCAGCGTAAGTGCTTCGTCCTGTGTTATAGAAAATAAAGGATCTGGAGCAGCGTCACTGCTTCCTCCGTTATTATAGAAAATAAAGGAGCTGGAGCAGCGTTTTTGCTTCCACCTAAATTATGGAAAATAAAGGAGCTGAAGCAACGTCACTGCTTCCTCCTGTATTATAGAAAATAAAGGAGCTGGAGGAGCGTAAGTGCTTCGTCCTGTGTTATAGAAAATAAAGGATCTGGAGCAGCGTCACTGCTTCCTCCGTTATTATAGAAAATAAAGGAGCTGGAGCAGCGTCACTGCTTCCTCCTGTATTGTAGAATATAAAGGTGCTGGAGGAGCGTTTCTGCTTCCTCTTGTATTGTAGAAAATAAAGGAGCTGGAGCAACGTCACTGCTTCCTCCTGTATTATAGAAAATAAAGGAGCTGGAGCAGGGTCACTACATCCTCCAGTATTATAGAAAATAAAGGAGCTGGAGCAGCGTCACTGCTTCCTCCGGTATTATAGAAAATAAAGGAGCTGGAGCAGCGTCACTGCTTCCTCATGCATTATAGAAAATAAAGGAGATGTAGCAGCGTCACTGCTTCCTCCTGTGTTGTAGAAAATAAAGGATCTGGAGCAGCGTCACTGCTTCCTCCGTTATTATAGAAAATAAAGTAGCTGGAGCAGCGTCACTGCTTCCTCTTGTACTGTAGAAAATAAAGGAGCTGGAGCAGCGTTTCTGCTTCCTCCTGTATTATAGAAAATAAAGGAGCTGGAGCAGCGTCACTGCTTCCTCTTGTATTATAGAAAATAAAGGAGCTGGAGCAGCGTAAGTGCTTCGTCCTGTATTATAGAAAATAAAGGAGCTGGAGCAACGTCACTGCTTCCTCCTGTATTATAGAAAATAAAGGAGCTGGAGCAGCGTCACTGCTTCCTCATGCATTATAGAAAATAAAATAGATGTAGCAGCGTCACTGCTTCCTCCTGTATTATAGAAAATAAAGGATCTGGAGCAGCGTCACTACTTCCTCCGTTATTATAGAAAATAAAGGAGCTGGGGCAGCGTCACTGCTTCCTCTTGTATTGTAGAAAATAAAGGTGCTGGAGCAGCGTTTCTGCTTCCTCTTGTATTGTAGAAAACAAAGGAGCTGGAGCAGCGTCACTGCTTTCTCCTGTATTATAGAAAATAAAGGAGCTGGAGCAGCGTCACTACTTCCTCCTGTATTAGAGAAAATAAAGGAGCTGGAGCAGCGTTTCTGCTTCCACCTGTATTATTGAAAATAAAGGAGCTGAAGCAACGTCACTGCTTCCTCCTGTATTTTAGAAAATAAAGGAGCTGGATCAGCGTAAGTGCTTCGTCCTGTATTATACAAAATAAAGGAGCTGCAGCAACGTCATTGCTTCCTCCTGTATTTTAGAAAATAAAGGAGCTGGAGCAGCGTAACTGCTTCCTCCTGTTTTATAGAAAATAAAGGTGCTGGAGCAGCGTCACTGCTTCCTCCAGTATTATGGAAAATAAAGGGGCAGGAACAGCGTCACTGCTTCCTCCTGTATTATAGAAAATAAAGTAGCTGGAGCAGCTTCTCTGCTTCCTCCTGTATTATAGAAAATAAAGGAGCTGGAGCAGCGTCACTGCTTCCTCCGGTATTATAGAAAATAAAGGAGCTGGAGCAGCGTCACTGCTTCCTCTTGTATTATACAAAATAAAGGAGCTGGAGCAGCGTCACTGCTTCCTCATGCATTATAGAAAATATAGGAGCTGGAGCAGCGTCACTGCTTCCTCCCGTATTATAGGAAATAAAGGATCTGGAGCAGCGTCACTGCTTCCTCCGGTGTTATAGAAAATAAAGGAGCTTGAGCAGCGTCACTGCTTCCTCCTGTATTGTAGAAAATAAAGGAGCTGGAGCAATGTCACTGCTTCCTCCTGCATTATAGAAAATAAAGGAGCTGGAGCAGCGTCACTGCTTCCTCCTGTATTATAGAAAATAAAGGAGCTGGAGCAGCGTTTCTGCTTCCAGCTGTATTATAGAACATAAAGGAGCTGAAGCAACGTCACTGCGTCCTCCTGTATTATAGAAAATAAAGGAGCTAGAGTAGCGTCACTGCTTCTTCCTATATTATAGAAAATAAAGGAGCTGGAGCAACGTCTCTGCTTCCTCATGGATTATAGAAAATAAAGGAGCTGGAGCAGCGTCACTGCTTCCTCCTGTATTATAGAAAATAAAGGAGCTGGAGCAGCGTCACTGCTTCCTCTGGTATTATACAAAATAAAGGAGCTGGAGCAGCGTCACTGCTTCCTCATGCATTATAGAAAATATAGGAGCTGGAGCAGCGTCACTGCTTCCGCCTGTATTATAGAAAATAAAGGATCTGGAGCAGCGTCACTGCTTCCTCCGGTATTATAGAAAATAAAGGAGCTTGAGCAGCGTCCCTGCTTCCTCCTGTATTATAGAAAATAAAGGAGATGGAGCAGCGTCTCTGCTTCCACCTCTATTATAGAAAATAAAGGAGCTGGAGCAACGTCATGCTTCCTCATGCATTATAGAAAATAAAGGTGCTGGAGCAGCGTCACTGCTTCTTCCTGTATTATAGAAAATAAAGGAGCTGGAGCAACGTCACTGCTTCCTCATGTCTTATAGAAAATAAAGGATCTCGAGCAGCGTCTCTGCTTCCTCCTGTATTATAGAAAATAAAGGAGCTGGAGCAGCGTCTCTGCTTCCTCCTGTTTTATAGAAAATAAAGGAGCTGGAGCAGCGTCACTGCTTCCTCCTGTATTATAGAAAATAAAGAGCAGGAACAGCGTCACTGCTTCCTCCTGTATTATAGAAAATAAAGGAGCTGGAGCAGCGTCTCTACTTCCTCCTGTATTATAGAAAATAAACGACCTGGAGCAGTGTCACTGCTTCCTCCTGTATTATAGAAAATAAAGGAGCTGGAGCAGCGTCTCTACTTCCTCCTGTATTATAGAAAATAAAGGAGCTGGAGCAGTGTCACTGCTTCCTCTTGTATTATAGAAAATAAAGGAGCTGGAGCAGCGTCACTGCTTCCTCCGAGATTATAGAAAATATAGGAGCTGGAGCAGCGTCACTGCTTCCTCCTGTATTATAGAAAATAAAGGATCTGGAGCAGCGTCACTGCTTCCTCCGCTATTATAGAAAATAAAGGAGCTGGAGCAGCGTCACTGCTTCCTCCTGCATTATAGAAAATAAAGGAGCTGGAGCAGCTTTTGTGCTTCCTCCTGTATTGCAGAAAATAAAGGAGCTGGAGCAACGTCACTGCTTCCTCCAGTATTATAGAAAATAAAGGGGCTTGAGCAGCGTCACTGCTTCCTCATGTATTATAGAAAATCAAGGAGCTGGAGCGGCGTCACTGCTTCCTCCGGTATTATAGAAAATAAAGGAGCTGGAGCAGCGTCACTGCTTCCTCTTGTATTATAGAAAATAAAGGAGCTGGAGCAGCGTCACTGCTTCCTCCGAGATTATAGAAAATATAGGAGCTGGAGCAGCGTCACTGCTTCCTCCTGTATTATAGAAAATAAAGGATCTGGAGCAGCGTCACTGCTTCCTCCGCTAGTATAGAAAATAAAGGAGCTGGAGCAGCGTCACTGCTTCCTCCTGCATTATAGAAAATAAAGGATCTGGAGCAGCGTCACTGCTTCCTCCGCTAGTATAGAAAATAAAGGAGCTGGAGCAACGTCACTGCTTCCTCCGGTATTATAGAAAATAAAGGAGCTGGAGCAGCCTCACTGCTTCCTCCTGTATTATAGAAAATAAAGGAGCTGGAGCAGCGTCACTGCTTCCTCCGGTATTATAGAAAATAAAGGAGCTGGAGCAGCGTCACTGCTTCCTCCTGTATTATAGAAAATAAAGGAGCTGGAGCAGCGTCTCTGCTTCCTCCTGTATCACAGAAAATAAAGGAGCTGGAGCAGCGTCACTGCTTCCTCCTGTATTATAGAAAATAAAGGAGCTGGAGCAGCGTCACTGCTTCCCCCCGTATTATAGAAAATAAAGGAGCTGGAGCAGCGTTTCTGCTTCCTCCTGTATTGTAGAAAATAAAGGAGCTGGAGCAATGTCACCGCTTCCTCCTGTATTATAGAAAATAAAGGAGCTGGAGCAGCGTCACTGCTTCCTCCCGTGTGAAAGAAAATAAAGGAGCTGGAGCAACGTCACTGCTTCCTCCTTTATTATAGAAAATAAAGGAGCTGGAGCAGCTTCACTGCTTCCTCCTGTGTTATAGAAAATAAAGGAGCTGGAGCAGCGTCACTGGTTCCACCGGTATTATAGAAAATAAAGGAGCTGTAGCAGCGTCTCTGCTTCCACCTGTATTATAGAAAATAAAGGAGCTGGAGCAGCGTCACTGCTTCCTCCTGTATTATAGAAAATAAAGGAGCCGGAGCAGCGTAACTGCTTCCTCCTGTATTATAGAAAATAAAGGAGCTGAAGCAACGTCATGCTTCCTCCAGTATTATAGAAAATAAAGGAGCCGGAGCAGCGTAACTGCTTCGTCCTGTATTATAGAAAATAAAGGAGCTGGAGCAGCCTCACTGCTTCCACCTGTATTATAGAAAATAAAGGAGCTGGAGCAGCGTCACTGCGTCCTCCTGTATTATAGAAAATAAAGGAGCTGGAGCAGCGTCTCTGCTTCCTCCTGTATTACAGAAAATAAAGGAGCTGGAGCAGCGTAACTGTTTCCTCCTGTAGTATAGAAAATAAAGGAGCTGGAGCAGCGTCACTGCTTCCCCCCGTATTATAGAAAATAAAGGAGCTGGAGCAGCGTCACTGCGTCCTCCTGTATTATAGAAAATAAAGGAGCTGGAGCAGCGTCTCTGCTTCCTCCTGTATTACAGAAAATAAAGGAGCTGGAGCAGCGTAACTGTTTCCTCCTGTAGTATAGAAAATAAAGGAGCTGGAGCAGCGTCACTGCTTCCCCCAGTATTATAGAAAATAAAGGAGCTGGAGCAGCGTCACTGCTTCCTACTGTATTATAGAAAATAAAGGAGCTGGAGCAGCGTCACTGCTTCCTCCTGTAGTATAGAAAATAAAGGAGCTGGAGCAGCGTCACTGCTTCCCCCCGTATTATAGAAAATAAAGGAGCTGGAGCAGCGTCACTGTTTCCTCCTGTAGTATAGAAAATAAAGGAGCTGGAGCAGCGTCACTGCTTCCTCCTGTATTATAGAAAATAAACGAGCTGGAGCAGCGTTTCTGCTTCCTCCTGTATTGTAGAAAATAAAGGAGCTGGAGCAATGTCACGGCTTCCTCCTGTATTATAGAAAATAAAGGAGCTGGAGCAGAGTCACTGCTTCCTCATGTATTGTAGAAAATAAAGGAGCTGGAGCAGCGTCACTGCTTCCTCCCGTATGAAAGAAAATAAAGGAGCTGGAGCAGCGTCACTGCTTCCTCCTGTGTTATAGAAAATAAAGGAGCTGGAGCAGCGTCACTGGTTCCACCGGTATTATAGAAAATAAAGGAGCTGTAGCAGCGTCTCTGCTTCCACCTGTATTATAGAAAATAAAGGAGCTGGAGCAGCGTCACTGCTTCCTCCTGTATTATAGAAAATAAAGGAGCCGGAGCAGCGTAACTGCTTCCTCCTGTATTATAGAAAATAAAGGAGCTGAAGCAACGTCATGCTTCCTCCAGTATTATAGAAAATAAAGGAGCCGGAGCAGCGTAACTGCTTCGTCCTGTATTATAGAAAATACAGGAGCTGGAGCAGCGTCACTTTGTCCTCCTGTATTATAGAAAATAAAGGAGCTGGAGCAGCGTCACTGCTTCCTCCTGTATTATAGAAAATAAAGGAGCTGAAGCAGCGTCACTGCTTCCTCCTGTATTATAGAAAATAAAGGAACTGGAGCAGCGTCACTGCTTCCTCCTGTGTTATAGAAAATAAAGGAGCTGCAGCAGCGTCACTGCTTCCTCCTGTATTATAGAAAATAAATGATCTGGAGCAGCGTCACTGCTTCCTCCTGTATTATAGAAAATTCAGGAGCTGGAGCAGCGTCACTGCCTCCTCCCGTATGAGAGAAAATAAAGGAGCTGGAGCCGTGTCTCTTCTTCCTCATGTATTATAGAAAATAAACGAGCTGGAGCAGCGTCACTGCTTCCTCCCCTATTATAGAAAATAAAGGAGCTGGAGCAGCGTCACTGCTTCCTCCTGTATTGTAGAAAATAAAGGAGCTGCAGCAGCGTTACTGCTTCCTCCTGTATTATAGAAAATAAAGGAGCTGGAGCAGAGTCACTGCTTCCTCCTGTATTATAGAAAATAAAGGAGCTGGAGCAGCGTCTCTGCTTACTCCTGTATACAGAAAATAAAGGAGCTGGAGCAGCGGCACTGCTTATCCTGTATTATAGAAAATAAAGGAGCTGGAGCACATCACTGCTTCCTCGTGTATTATAGAAAATAAAGGAGCTGGAGCAACGTCACTGCTTCCTCCTGTATTATAGAAAATAAAGGAGCTGGAGCAGCGTCACTCCTTCCTCCTGTAATATAGAAAATAAAGGAGCTGGAGCAGCGTCTCTGCTTCGTCCTGTATTATAGAAAATAAAGGAGCTGGAGCAGCGTCACATTTTCCTACTGTATTATAGAAAATAAAGGAGCTGGAGCAGCGTCACTTTTTCCTCCTGTATTATAGAAAATAAAGGAGCTGGAGCAGAGTCACTGCTTCCTCCTATATTATAGAAAATAAAGGAGCTGGAGCAGCGTCTCTGCTTCCTCCGGTAATATAGAAAATAAAGGAGCTGGAGCAGAGTCACTGCTTCCTCCTGTATTATAGAAAATAAATGAGCTGGAGCAGCGTCATTGCTTCCTCCTGTATTATAGAAAATAAACGAGCTGGAGCAGCGTTTCTGCTTCCCACTGTATTGTAGAAAATAAAGGAGCTTGAGCAACGTCACTTTTCCTCCGGTATTATAGAAAATAAAGGAGCTGGAGCAGAATCACTGCTTCCTCATGGATTATAGAAAATCAAGGAGCTGGAGCAGCGTCACTGCTTCCTCCGGTATTACAGAAAATAAAGGAGAGGAGCAGCGTCACTGCTTCCTCCTCTATAATAGAAAATATAGGAGCTGGAGCAGCGTCTCTCCTTCCTCCTGCATTATAGAAAATAAAGGAGCTGGAGCAGGGTCTCTGCTTCCACCTGTATTATAGAAAATAAAGGAGCTGCAGCAACGTCATGCTTCCTCCAGTATTATAGAAAATAAAGGAGCCGGAGCAGCGTAACTGCTTCGTCCTGTATTATAGAAAATAAAGGAGCTGGAGCATCGTCACTGCTCCCTCCCCTATTGTAGAAAATAAAGGAGTTGGAGCAGCGTCACTTTTTCCTCCTGTATTATAGAAAAGAAAGGAGCTGGAGCAAGGTCACTGCTTCCTCATGTATTATAGAAAATAAAGGAGCTGGAGCAGCGTCACTGCTTCCTCCTGTATTACAGAAAATAAAGGAGATGGAGCAGCGTCACTGCCTCCTCCCGTATTATAGAAAATAAAGGAGCTGGTGCCGTGTCTCTTCTTCCTCATGGATTATAGAAAATAAAGGAGCTGGAACAGCGTCACTGCTTCCTCCTGTATTTTGGAAAATAAAGGAGCTGGAGCAGCGTTTCTGCTTCCTCCTGTATTGTAGAAAATAAAGGAGCTGGAGCAACGTCACTGCTTCCTCCTGTATTATAGAAAATAAAGGAGCTGGAGCAGCGTCACTGCTTCCTCCTGTATTATAGAAAATAAAGGAGCTGGAGCAGCGTTTTTGCTTCCACCTAAATTATGGAAAATAAAGGAGCTGAAGCAACGTCACTGCTTCCTCCTATATTATAGAAAATAAAGGAGCTGGAGCAGCGTAAGTGCTTCGTCCTGTGTTATAGAAAATAAAGGATCTGGAGCAGCGTCACTGCTTCCTCCGTTATTATAGAAAATAAAGGAGCTGGAGCAGCGTCACTGCTTCCTCCTGTATTGTAGAAAATAAAGGTACTGGAGGAGCGTTTCTGCTTCCTCTTGTATTGTAGAAAATAAAGGAGCTGGAGCAACGTCACTGCTTCCTCCTGTATTATAGAAAATAAAGGAGCTGGAGCAGCGTCAATACTTCCTCCAGTATTATAGAAAATAAAGGAGCTGGAGCAGCGTCACTGCTTCCACCGGTATTATAGAAAATAAAGGAGCTGGAGCAACGTCACTGCTTCCTCCTGTATTGTAGAAAATAAAGGTACTGGAGGAGCGTTTCTGCTTCCTCTTGTATTGTAGAAAATAAAGGTACTGGAGGAGCGTTTCTGCTTCCTCTTGTATTGTAGAAAATAAAGGAGCTGGAGCAACGTCACTGCTTCCTCCTGTATTATAGAAAATAAAGGAGCTGGAGCAGCGTCACTGCTTCCACCGGTATTATAGAAAATAAAGGAGCTGGAGCAACGTCACTGCTTCCTCCTGTATTATAGAAAATAAAGGAGCTGGAGCAGCGTCACTGCTTCCTCATGCATTATAGAAAATAAAGGAGATGTAGCAGCGTCACTGCTTCCTCCTGTGTTGTAGAAAATAAAGGATCTGGAGCAGCGTCACTGCTTCCTCCGTTATTATAGAAAATAAAGTAGCTGGAGCAGCGTCACTGCTTCCTCTTGTACTGTAGAAAATAAAGGAGCTGGAGCAGCGTTTCTGCTTCCTCCTGTATTATAGAAAATAAAGGAGCTGGAGCAGCGTCACTACTTCCTCCTGTATTATAGAAAATAAAGGAGCTGGAGCAGCGTTTCTGCTTCCACCTGTATTATAGAAAATAAAGGAGCTGAAGCAACGTCACTGCTTCCTCCTGTATTTTAGAAAATAAAGGAGCTGCGGCAGCGTAAGTGCTTTGTCGTGTATTATAGAAAATAAAGGAGCTGGAGCAGCGTCACTGCTTCCTCCTGTATTTTAGAAAATAAAGGAGCTGGAGCAGCGTAACTGCTTCCTCCTGTTTTATAGAAAATAAAGGAGCTGGAGCAGCGTCACTGCTTCCTCCAGTATTATGGAAAATAAAGGGGCAGGAACAGCGTCACTGTTTCCTCCTGTATTATAGAAAATAAAGTAGCTGGATCAGCTTCTCTGCTTCCTCCTGTATTATAGAAAATAAACGAGCTGGAGCAGCGTCACTGCTTCCTCTTGTATTATACAAAATAAAGGAGCTGGAGCAGCGTCACTGCTTCCTCTTGTATTATAGAAAATAAAGGAGCTGGAGCAGCGTAAGTGCTTCGTCCTGTATTATAGAAAATAAAGGAGCTGGAGCTGCGTCACTGCTTCCTCCTGTATTATAGAAAATAAAGGAGCTGGAGCAGCGTCACTGCTTCCTCTGGTATTATACAAAATAAAGGAGCTGGAGCAGCGTCACTGCTTCCTCATGCATTATAGAAAATATAGGAGCTGGAGCAGCGTCACTGCTTCCTCCTGTATTATAGAAAATAAAGGATCTGGAGCAGCGTCACTGCTTCCTCCGGTATTATAGAAAATAAAGGAGCTTGAGCAGCGTCACTGCTTCCTCCTGTATTATAGAAAATAAAGGAGATGGAGCAGCGTCTCTGCTTCCACCTCTATTATAGAAAATAAAGGAGCTGGAGCAACGTCACTGCTTCTTCCTGTATTATAGAAAATAAAGGCTCTGGAGCAACGTCACTGCTTCCTCATGTCTTATAGAAAATAAAGGACCTCGAGCAGCGTCTCTGCTTCCTCCTGTATTATAGAAAATAAAGGAGCTGGAGCAGCGTCTCTGCTTCCTCCTGTTTTATAGAAAATAAAGAGCAGGAACAGCGTCACTGCTTCCTCCTGTATTATAGAAAATAAAGGAGCTGGAGCAGCGTCTCTACTTCCTCCTGTATTATAGAAAATAAACGACCTGGAGCAGTGTCACTGCTTCCTCCTGTATTATAGAAAATAAAGGAGCTGGAGCAGCGTCTCTACTTCCTCCTGTATTATAGAAAATAAAGGAGCTGGAGCAGTGTCACTGCTTCCTCTTGTATTATAGAAAATAAAGGAGCTGGAGCAGCGTCACTGCTTCCTCCGAGATTATAGAAAATATCGGAGCTGCAGCAGCGTCACTGCTTCCTCCTGTATTATAGAAAATAAAGGAGCTGGAGCAGCGTCACTGCTTCCTCCTGCATTATAGAAAATAAAGGAGCTGGAGCAGCGTTTCTGCTTCCTCCTGTATTGCAGGAAATAAAGGAGCTGGAGCAACGTCACTGCTTCCTCCTGTATTATAGAAAATAAAGGGGCTGGAGCAGCGTCACTGCTTCCTCATGTATTATAGAAAATCAAGGAGCTGGAGCAGCGTCACTGCTTCCTCCGGTATTATAGAAAATAAAGGAGCTGGAGCAGCGTCACTGCTTCCTCTTGTATTATAGAAAATAAAGGAGCTGGAGCAGCGTCACTGCTTCCTCCGAGATTATAGAAAATATAGGAGCTGGAGCAGCGTCACTGCTTCCTCCTGTATTATAGAAAATAAAGGATCTGGAGCAGCGTCACTGCTTCCTCCGCTAGTATAGAAAATAAAGGAGCTGGAGCAGCGTCACTGCTTCCTCCTGCATTATAGAAAATAAAGGAGCTGGAGCAGCGTTTCTGCTTCCTCCTGTATTGTAGAAAATAAAGGAGCTGGAGCAACGTCACTGCTTCCTCCTGTATTATTGAAAATAAAGGAGCTGGAGCAGCGTCACTGCTTCCTCCTGTATTATAGAAAATAAAGGAGCTGGAGCAGCGTAAGTGCTTCGTCCTGTGTTATAGAAAATAAAGGATCTGGAGCAGCGTCACTGCTTCCTCCGTTATTATAGAAAATAAAGGAGCTGGAGCAGCGTTTTTGCTTCCACCTAAATTATGGAAAATAAAGGAGCTGAAGCAACGTCACTGCTTCCTCCTGTATTATAGAAAATAAAGGAGCTGGAGCAGCGTAAGTGCTTCGTCCTGTGTTATAGAAAATAAAGGATCTGGAGCAGCGTCACTGCTTCCTCCGTTATTATAGAAAATAAAGGAGCTGGAGCAGCGTCACTGCTTCCTCCTGTATTGTAGAATATAAAGGTGCTGGAGGAGCGTTTCTGCTTCCTCTTGTATTGTAGAAAATAAAGGAGCTGGAGCAACGTCACTGCTTCCTCCTGTATTATAGAAAATAAAGGAGCTGGAGCAGGGTCACTACTTCCTCCAGTATTATAGAAAATAAAGGAGCTGGAGCAGCGTCACTGCTTCCTCCGGTATTATAGAAAATAAAGGAGCTGGAGCAACGTCACTGCTTCCTCCTGTATTATAGAAAATAAAGGAGCTGGAGCAGCGTCACTGCTTCCTCATGCATTATAGGAAATAAAGGAGATGTAGCAGCGTCACTGCTTCCTCCTGTGTTGTAGAAAATAAAGGATCTGGAGCAGCGTCACTGCTTCCTCCGTTATTATAGAAAATAAAGTAGCTGGAGCAGCGTCACTGCTTCCTCTTGTACTGTAGAAAATAAAGGAGCTGGAGCAGCGTTTCTGCTTCCTCCTGTATTATAGAAAATAAAGGAGCTGGAGCAGCGTCACTGCTTCCTCTTGTATTATAGAAAATAAAGGAGCTGGAGCAGCGTAAGTGCTTCGTCCTGTATTATAGAAAATAAAGGAGCTGGAGCAACGTCACTGCTTCCTCCTGTATTATAGAAAATAAAGGAGCTGGAGCAGCGTCACTGCTTCCTCATGCATTATAGAAAATAAAGTAGATGTAGCAGCGTCACTGCTTCCTCCTGTATTATAGAAAATAAAGGATCTGGAGCAGCGTCACTACTTCCTCCGTTATTATAGAAAATAAAGGAGCTGGAGCAGCGTCACTGCTTCCTCATGTATTGTAGAAAATAAAGGTGCTGGAGCAGCGTTTCTGCTTCCTCTTGTATTGTAGAAAACAAAGGAGCTGGAGCAGCGTCACTGCTTTCTCCTGTATTATAGAAAATAAAGGAGCTGGAGCAGCGTCACTACTTCCTCCTGTATTAGAGAAAATAAAGGAGCTGGAGCAGCGTTTCTGCTTCCACCTGTATTATTGAAAATAAAGGAGCCGAAGCAACGTCACTGCTTCCTCCTGTATTTTAGAAAATAAAGGAGCTGGATCAGCGTAAGTGCTTCGTCCTGTATTATACAAAATAAAGGAGCTGCAGCAACGTCATTGCTTCCTCCTGTATTTTAGAAAATAAAGGAGCTGGAGCAGCGTAACTGCTTCCTCCTGTTTTATAGAAAATAAAGGTGCTGGAGCAGCGTCACTGCTTCCTCCAGTATTATGGAAAATAAAGGGGCAGGAACAGCGTCACTGCTTCCTCCTGTATTATAGAAAATAAAGTAGCTGTAGCAGCTTCTCTGCTTCCTCCTGTATTATAGAAAATAAAGGAGCTGGAGCAGCGTCACTGCTTCCTCCGGTATTATAGAAAATAAAGGAGCTGGAGCAGCGTCAATGCTTCCTCTTGTATTATACAAAATAAAGGAGCTGGAGCAGCGTCTCTGCTTCCTCATGCATTATAGAAAATATAGGAGCTGGAGCAGCGTCACTGCTTCCTCCCGTATTATAGAAAATAAAGGATCTGGAGCAGCGTCACTGCTTCCTCCGGTTTTATAGAAAATAAAGGAGCTTGAGCAGCGTCACTGCTTCCTCCTGTATTGTAGAAAATAAAGGAGCTGGAGCAATGTCACTGCTTCCTCCTGCATTATAGAAAATAAAGGAGCTGGAGCAGCGTCACTGCTTCCTCCTGTATTATAGAAAATAAAGGAGCTGGAGCAGCGTTTCTGCTTCCAGCTGTATTATAGAAAATAAAGGAGCTGAATCAACGTCACTGCGTCCTCCTGTATTATAGAAAATAAAGGAGCTAGAGCAGCGTCACTGCTTCTTCCTATATTATAGAAAATAAAGGAGCTGGAGCAACGTCACTGCTTCCTCATGGATTATAGAAAATAAAGGAGCTGGAGCTGCGTCACTGCTTCCTCCTGTATTATAGAAAATAAAGGAGCTGGAGCAGCGTCACTGCTTCCTCTGGTATTATACAAAATAAAGGAGCTGGAGCAGCGTCACTGCATCCTCATGCATTATAGAAAATATAGGAGCTGGAGCAGCGTCACTGCTTCCTCCTCTATTATAGAAAATAAAGGATCTGGAGCAGCGTCACTGCTTCCTCCGGTATTATAGAAAATAAAGGAGCTTGAGCAGCGTCACTGCTTCCTCCTGTATTATAGAAAATAAAGGAGATGGAGCAGCGTCTCTGCTTCCACCTCTATTATAGAAAATAAAGGAGCTGGAGCAACGTCATGCTTCCTCATGCATTATAGAAAATAAAGGAGCTGGAGCAGCGTCACTGCTTCTTCCTGTATTATAGAAAATAAAGGAGCTGGAGCAACGTCACTGCTTCCTCATGTCTTATAGAAAATAAAGGATCTCGAGCAGCGTCTCTGCTTCCTCCTGTATTATAGAAAATAAAGGAGCTGGAGCAGCGTCTCTGCTTCCTCCTGTTTTATAGAAAATAAAGGAGCTGGAGCAGCGTCACTGCTTCCTCCTGTATTATAGAAAATAAAGAGCAGGAACAGCGTCACTGCTTCCTCCTGTATTATAGAAAATAAAGGAGCTGGAGCAGCGTCTCTACTTCCTCCTGTATTATAGAAAATAAACGACCAGGAGCAGTGTCACTGCTTCCTCCTGTATTATAGAAAATAAAGGAGCTGGAGCAGCGTCTCTACTTCCTCCTGTATTATAGAAAATAAAGGAGATGGAGCAGTGTCACTGCTTCCTCTTGTGTTATAGAAAATAAAGGAGCTGGAGCAGCGTCACTGCTTCCTCCGAGATTATAGAAAATATAGGAGCTGGAGCAGCGTCACTGCTTCCTCCTGTATTATAGAAAATAAAGGATCTGGAGTAGCGTCACTGCTTCCTCCGCTATTATAGAAAATAAAGGAGCTGGAGCAGCGTCACTGCTTCCTCCTGCATTATAGAAAATAAAGGAGCTGGAGCAGCGTTTCTGCTTCCTCCTGTATTGCAGAAAATAAAGGAGCTGGAGCAATGTCACTGCTTCCTCATGTATTATAGAAAATCAAGGAGCTGGAGCAGCGTCACTGCTTCCTCCGGTATTATAGAAAATAAAGGAGCTGGAGCAGCGTCACTGCTTCCTCTTGTATTATAGAAAATAAAGGAGCTGGAGAAGCGTCACTGCTTCCTCCGAGATTATAGAAAATATAGGAGCTGGAGCAGCGTCACTGCTTCCTCCTGTATTATAGAAAATAAAGGATCTGGAGCAGCGTCACTGCTTCCTCCGCTAGTATAGAAAATAAAGGAGCTGGAGCAGCGTCACTGCTTCCTCCTGCATTATAGAAAATAAAGGAGCTGGAGCAGCGTTTCTGCTTCCTCCTGTATTGTAGAAAATAAAGGAGCTGGAGCAACGTCACTGCTTCCTCCTGTTTTATCGAAAATAAAGGAGCTGGAGCAGCGTCACTGCTTCCTCCTGTATTATAGAAAATAAAGGAGCTGGAGCAACGTTTTTGCTTCCACCTAAATTATGGAAAATAAAGGAGCTGAAGCAACGTCACTGCTTCCTCCTGTATTATAGAAAATAAAGGAGCTGGAGCAGCGTAAGTGCTTCGTCCTGTGTTATAGAAAATAAAGGATCTGGAGAAGCGTCACTGCTTCCTCCGTTATTATAGAAAATAAAGGAGCTGGAGCAGCGTCACTGCTTCCTCCTGTATTGTAGAATATAAAGGTGCTGGAGGAGCGTTTCTGCTTCTTCTTGTATTGTAGAAAATAAAGGAGCTGGAGCAACGTCACTGCTTCCTCCTGTATTATAGAAAATAAAGGAGCTGGAGCAGGGTCACTACTTCCTCCAGTATTATAGAAAATAAAGGAGCTGGAGCAGCGTCACTGCTTCCTCCGGTATTATAGAAAATAAAGGAGCTGGAGCAACGTCACTGCTTCCTCCTGTATTATAGAAAATAAAGGAGCTGGAGCAGCGTCACTGCTTCCTCATGCATTATAGAAAATAAAGGAGATGTAGCAGCGTCACTGCTTCCTCCTGTGTTGTAGAAAATAAAGGATCTGGAGCAGCGTCACTGCTTCCTCCGTTATTATAGAAAATAAAGTAGCTGGAGCAGCGTCACTGCTTCCTCTTGTACTGTAGAAAATAAAGGAGCTGGAGCAGCGTTTCTGCTTCCTCCTGTATTATAGAAAATAAAGGAGCTGGAGCAGCGTCACTACTTCCTCCTGTATTATAGAAAATAAAGGAGCTGGAGCAGCGTTTCTGCTTCCACCTGTATTATAGGAAATAAAGGAGCTGAAGCAACGTCACTGCTTCCTCCTGTATTTTAGAAAATAAAGGCGCTGCGGCAGCGTAAGTGCTTTGTCGTGTATTATAGAAAATAAAGGAGCTGCAGCAACGTCACTGCTTCCTCCTGTATTTTAGAAAATAAAGGAGCTGGAGCAGCGTAACTGCTTCCTCCTGTTTTATAGAATATAAAGGAGCTGGAGCAGCGTCACTGCTTCTTCCAGTATTATGGAAAATAAAGGGGCAGGAACAGCGTCACTGCTTCCTCCTGTATTATAGAAAATAAAGTAGCTGGAGCAGCTTCTCTGCTTCCTCCTGTATTATAGAAAATAAAGGAGCTGGAGCAGCGTCACTGCTTCCTCCGGTATTAGAGAAAATAAAGGAGCTGGAGCAGCGTCACTGCTTCCTCTTGTATTATAGAAAATAAAGGAGCTGGAGCAGCGTCACTGTTTCCTCATGCATTATAGAAAATATAGGAGCTGGAGCAGCGTCACTGCTTCCTCCTGTATTATAGAAAATAAAGTATCTGGAGCAGAGTCTCTGCTTCCTCCGGTATTATAGAAAATAAAGGAGCTGGAGCAGCGTCACTGCTTCCTCCTGTATTATAGAAAATAAAGGAGCTGGAGCAGCGTAAGTGCTTCGTCCTGTATGAAAGAAAATAAAGGAGCTGGAGCAACGTCACTGCTTCCTCCTGTACTATAGAAAATAAAGGAGCTGGAGCAGCGTCACTGCTTCCTCATGCATTATAGAAAATAAAGTAGATGTAGCAGCGTCACTGCTTCCTCCTGTATTATAGAAAATAAAGGATCTGGAGCAGCGTCACTACTTCCTCCGTTATTATAGAAAATAAAGGAGCTGGAGCAGCGTCACTGCTTCCTCATGTATTGTAGAAAATAAAGGTGCTGGAGCAGCGTTTCTGCTTCCTCTTGTATTGTAGAAAACAAAGGAGCTGGAGCAGCGTCACTGCTTTCTCCTGTATTATAGAAAATCAAGGAGCTGGAGCAGCGTCACTACTTCCTCCTGTATTATAGAAAATAAAGGAGCTGGAGCAGCGTTTCTGCTTCCACCTGTATTATTGAAAATAAAGGAGCTGAAGCAACGTCACTGCTTCCTCCTGTATTTTAGAAAATAAAGGAGCTGGATCAGCGTAAGTGCTTCGTCCTGTATTATACAAAATAAAGGAGCTGCAGCAACGTCATTGCTTCCTCCTGAATTTTAGAAAATAAAGGAGCTGGAGCAGCGTAACTGCTTCCTCCTGTTTTATAGAAAATAAAGGTGCTGGAGCAGCGTCACTGCTTCCTCCAGTATTATGGAAAATAAAGGGGCAGGAACAGAGTCACTGCTTCCTCCTGTATTATAGAAAATAAAGTAGCTGTAGCAGCTTCTCTGCTTCCTCCTGTATTATAGAAAATAAAGGAGCTGGAGCAGCGTCACTGCTTCCTCCGGTATTATAGAAAATAAAGTAGCTGGAGCAGCGTCACTGCTTCCTCTTGTATTATAGAAAATAAAGGAACTGGAGCAGCGTCACTGCTTCCTCATGCATTATAGAAAATATAGGAGCTGGAGCAGCGTCACTGCTTCGTCCCGTATTATAGAAAATAAAGGATCTGGAGCAGCGTCACTGCTTCCTCCGGTATTATAGAAAATAAAGTAGCTGGAGCAGCGTTTCTGCTTCCTCCTGTATTGTTGAAAATAAAGGAGCTGGAGCAATGTCACTGCTTCCTCCTGCATTATAGAAAATAAAGGAGCTTGAGCTGCGTCACTGCTTCCTCCGGTATTATAGAAAATAAAGTAGCTGGAGCAGCGTTTCTGCTTCCTCCTGTATTGTTGAAAATAAAGGAGCTGGAGCAATGTCACTGCTTCCTCCTGCATTATAGAAAATAAAGGAGCTGGAGCAGCGTCACTGCTTCCTCCTGTATGATAGAAAATAAAGGAGCTGGAGCAGCGTTTCTGCTTCCAGCTGTATTATAGAAAATAAAGGAGCTGAAGCAACGTCACTGCGTCCTCCTGTATTATAGAAAATAAAGGAGCTAGAGCAGCGTCACTGCTTCTTCCTGTATTATAGAAAATAAAGGAGCTGGAGCAACGTCACTGCTTCCTCATGGATTATAGAAAATAAAGGAGCTGGAGCTGCGTCACTGCTTCCTCCTGTATTATAGAAAATAAAGGAGCTGGAGCAGCGTCACTGCTTCCTCTGGTATTATGCAAAATAAAGGAGCTGGAGCAGCGTCACTGCTTCCTCATGCATTATAGAAAATACAGGAGCTGGAGCAGCGTCACTGCTTCCTCCTGTATTATAGAAAATAAAGGATCTGGAGCAGCGTCACTGCTTCCTCCGGTATTATAGAAAATAAAGGAGCTTGAGCAGCGTCACTGCTTCCTCCTGTATTATAGAAAATAAAGGAGATGGAGCAGCGTCTCTGCTTCCACCTCTATTATAGAAAATAAAGGAGCTGGAGCAACGTCATGCTTCCTCATGCATTATAGAAAATAAAGGAGCTGGAGCAGCGTCACTGCTTCTTCCTGTATTATAGAAAATAAAGGAGCTGGAGCAACGTCACTGCTTCCTCCTGTATTATAGAAAATAAAGGAACTGGAGCAGCGTCACTGCTTCCTCCGGTATTATAAAAAATAAAGGAGTTGGAGCCAGCGTCACTGCTTCCTCCTGTATTATAGAAAATAAAGGAGCTGGAGCAACGTCACTGCTTCCTCATGCATTATAGAAAATAAAGGAGCTGGAGCAGCGTCACTGCTTCCTCCTGTATTATAGAAAATAAAGTAGCTGGAGCAGCGTCTCTGCTTCCTCCTGTATTATAGAAAATAAAGGAGCTGGAGCAGCGTCACTGCTTCCTCCTGTATTATAGAAAATAAAGGAGCTGGAGCAGCGTCACTGCTTCCTTCAGTATTATAGAAAAAATGGAGCTGGAGCAGCGACACTGCTTCCTCCTGTATTATAGAAAATAAAGGAACTGGAGCAGCGTCACTGCTTCCTCCGGTATAATAAAAAATAAAGGAGTTGGACCAGCGTCACTGCTTCCTCCTGTATTTTAGAAAATAAAGGAGCTGGAGCAACGTCACTGCTTCCTCATGTCTTATAGAAAATAAAGTAGCTGGAGCAGCGTCTCTGCTTCCTCCTGTATTATAGAAAATAAAGGAGCTGGAGCAGCGTCACTGCTTCCTCCTGTATTATAGACAATAAAGGAGCTGGAGCAGCGTCACTGCTTCCTCCAGTATTATAGAAAAAATGGAGCTGGAGCAGCGTCACTGCTTCCTCCTGTATTATAGAAAATAAAGGAACTGGAGCAGCGTCACTGCTTCCTCCGGTTTTATCAAAAATAAAGGAGTTGGAGCCAGCGTCACTGCTTCCTCCTGTATTACAGAAAATATAGGAGCTGGAGCAGCGTCACTGCTTCCTCCTGTCTTATAGAAAATAAAGGAGCTGGAGCTGCGTCACCGCTTCCTCCTGTATTATAGAAAATAAAGGAGCTGGAGCAGCGTCACTGCTTCCTCTTGTATTATAGAAAATAAAGGAGCTGGAACAGCGTCTCTACTTCCTCCTGTATTTTAGAAAATATGTTGGCACTCACTCCAATGTTCTGACGGAATGGCAATCTGCACTGAATCTCCCGTTTACTGTTTCCATCAAATCTCCCTTTTACCCATATCCCTGTCTTAATTCGTCCATTTACTGATGTCCGACCCCGATTCGACCATTTAACTGTGCGCTCTTCTAATTCTCTCATTTCCTGGTGCCATCCACCCATTCTCGTCTTGAGCTCCACTGTGCACCAGGTCTTCCATTCAGTATTATCCTGCCACAATTCTCCCATTTAGTAGTCTGCTGCCAGAATTCTCTAATCTTGGAGATCCCTGCATTAAATCTCCAAATTACCGACCTTCACATCTCTTCCCTTTAGTGGTGAACTGCACCAACTCCCCCATTTCATCGTGCACTGAATTGAATCTGGACCACTAATCCTTTGCAACGTTTGTCCTATTTACTGATTCACTGCCCGTGTTCTCCCAGTTGCTCCAATTCTCGAAGTTATCAGCACCCCGCACCCGGTCTCTCATTTACTGATACCCCACACCAATGCTCCAATTCCGTGTTGCTTAGCACCATTTCCCCCAATTACTGATGTCCTGAACAGGTTCCCCACTCAGTGTTGCCTTACACCAATCCTCATACTGGCTGATGCCCTCGCCCAATTTAGGGTGCGCTAATCTAAATCTCCCAAACGGTATTGTCCTGCCCCAATTCTCCCATGTCGTTGCAACACAGCATAACTCACCCAATTAGCACTGAACTGCACTAATTCACCCATTTTCTGATGTACTGTTGAAAATTCTCGCATTTCGATAAGCCCTTTCGAAATTTATCCATTTAGTATTTTATTGCAATGATTCTCCAATTTAGTGTAGAGCTTACAGAATTCTTAAATTTAGGCGTGGACAGGTTGGACTGAGGGATCTGTTTCCGTGCTGTACATCTCTAAGGCTGTCTTTAGTGCTCCGCTTCCCTGCACCAATTCTCCCATTTACCAATCGTGCACTAATTCGGGAATTGCACCAACTCACCCATTGTGGTTATCCTGCCCCAGTCCTCCCACTTAGAATTTAACGGCACCTACATGAATTCGCCAATTATTGTTGCTCTGCATCAATTCCTTCCATTTAGTTGTTCCCTGACACACATTTCCAACGTACGGATGCCCTGTTGATTATATTTGTTCATTTAGTGATGCACTGAACTGAATCTCCAATTTACTGATGCTGCAACGTTTCTTCCTTTTATTCTCCAATTTACTGATGCTCGCAACATTTCTTTTTATTGACTCCCTGGCCCCTATTCTCCTATTAAGACATGCTCTGCTCCAATTTTCTAATATATAGACATTCCCACCAATTTTCCAATGTAAGGGCACTGTGCACCGAATCTCCCATTTATTGAAACCCGCCAAATCTCGAATTGACTCATACTCCTGTACTACCTCTTCTCCTTACTGATGCCCAACCCCGATTTTTCCATTTATGAGTGTGCCACCCTAATGCTCCCATTTCCCGGTGCCATACACCCATTCTCTAATTTAGCTCCACTGTGCACCAGGTCTTCCATTCAGTATTTCCCGGCAACAATTCTCCTATTTAGTAGACTGCTGACAGAATTCTCTAATGTTGGCAATCCCTGCATCATATCTCCAAATTCCCCAAACTGCAAATATCCCCCCTTTCGTGGTGAACTGCACCAACTCCCCCATTTTGTGGTGCACTTTATTGAATCTCGACCACTAATCATTTGTCCTATTTACTGATTCACTGCCCGTGTTCTCCCATTTGCTCCAATTCTCGAAGTTATCAGCACCCTGCACCAGGTCTTTCATTTACTGATAACCCACACCAATTCTCCAATTCAGTGTTGCTGAGCACCATTTTGCCCAATTACTGATGTCCTGAACAAGTTCTCCATTCAGTTTTGCTTACACCAATCCCCATACTGACTGATGCTCTCGACCAATTTAGGAGTGCGCTACTCTAAATCTCCCTGCCCCAATTCTCCCATTTAGTGCAACACAGCATAACACACCCATTTAGTGCTGATCTCCACTAATTCACCCATTATCTGATGCCCTGTTGCAAATTCTCCCATTTCGATAAGCTCTTTCCCAACTTTTCCATTCAGTAGTTTCTTGCAATGACTCTCCAATTTAGTGGAAGGCTGCGAGAATTCTTAAATTTAGACGTGGACAAGTTGGATCGAAGGGTCTGTTTCCGTGCTGTACATCTCTGAGGCTGCAATTAGTGCTCCGCTTCCCTGCACCATTTCTCCCATTTGCCAATCCTGCACTAATTCGGGAATTTCACCAACTCACCCAATGACGTTATGCTGCCTCAATCCTCCCACTTAGAATTTAATGGCACCTGCATGAATTCTCCAATTATTGATGCCCTGTATTAATTCCTTCCATTTTGTTGTTCCCTGATACACATCTTCCACGTACGGATGTCTTGCTGTTTTTTTTTCATTAGTGATGCACTGAACTGAATCTCCAATTAACCGATGCTGCAACGTTTCTTCCTTTTATTGAATCCCTGGCCCCTGTTCCCCAATTTAGACATGCTCTGCTCCAACTTTCCAGTATATTGGCACTCCCATCAATTTTCTAATTCAACGGCACTGTGCACCAATCTCCCATTTATTGTTTCCCATTAAATCTCCCATTTACTCATATCCCTGTACTAATCCTTCCATTTACTGATGCCCTAGCTGATTCTACCATTTAAGGGTGCGCTACTCTAATTCTCCCATTTACTTTCGCCATGCACCCATTCTCTAATTTAGCTCCACTGTGCACCAGGTCTCTCATTTACTGATGTCCCGCATTAATTCTCCAATTCAGTGTTGCTGAGCAACATTTCCCTCAAGGCCTGACGTCTTGAACAAGTTCTCCATTCAGTTTTGCCTTTCACCAATCCTCATACTGACTGATGCCCTCGCCCAAATTAGGGGTGCCCTACTCTCATTCCCACATCAAGTATTGTCATGTCCCAATTCTCACATTTAGTGCTACACTGCACCAATTCTCCCATTCACTGAGAAACTGAAACTCTCCCATATGGTTCTAACTGCAATAATTTGACAATATCAGATGCCCCGTTCCAAATTCTCTTATTTCGATAAGCCCTTGCCCAATCCTTCCATTTAGTAGTTCCTTGGAATGATTCTCCAATTTTGTGGAGCACTGCCAGAATTCTAAGACTGAGTCATAGACAAGTTGAAGTGAAGTGTCTGTTTCCATGTTGTACATCTCTCTGATTGTATGACGGTTTATGACTCCGCTGCTCTGCACCATTTCTCCCATTTACCAATCCTGCAGAAATCCTGAAACTGCACCAATTCTCCCTTTGAGTATTATCCTGCCCAATATAGATCTAAGCCGCTGCATAGATTCTCCAATTATTGTTGCCCTGCATCCGTTCCTTCCATTTAATTGTTCCCTGAATCACTTCTTCCACGTACGTGTGCACTGCTGAATTGTTTTCATTTAGTGATGCACTGAACTGAAACTCCAATTTACCGAACCTTGCAACATTTCTTTTTATTGATTCCCTGGCCCCGATTCCCCAATCAGGAATAGGTTCTTGTTGTACTTTTGAAACTGGTGCCATAATTTTAAACTTTTATGTTGTGTCAGTAGAATTACCCTTTGGTTAGAGAGCTGGCTCGAAGGTGGTGGGGGAGGGTTGCTTTTCAGACTGGAGGCCTGTGCCCAGCGGTGTGCACCAAGGATCAGTGCTGGGCCCACTGTTGTTTTGTCTTTTATATAAACGATTTAGATGTGGCCATCGGACGAATGGATAGTAAGTTTGCAGATGACAGTAAAATTGGAGGTGTAAAGGACAGTGAAGATGGATACCTCAGAGGAGAACTGGATCTTGATCAGATGGGCCAATGGGCCGAGGAGTGGCAGATGGAGATGAATTAGGATAAACGTGAGGTGCTGCATTTTGGAGAAGCAAAAGAGAGCAGGACATTTACACTGAATGGACAAGGTACTAGGGATGTTGCTAAACAAGTAGACCTGGAGTACAGCTTCATCGATCGTTGAATGTGGACTTACATTTCAATAGGATAGTGAAGAAAGCGTTTGTCATTTTTGTCTTTACTGGTCAGTTAATTGTGTAAAGGAGTTGGGAGGCCATGCTGCAGTATTGGTTCGGCCACTTTTGGTATATAATGTGCAATTCTGGACTCCCTCCTATCAGAAGGATTTTGTGAAACTTTAAAGTGTTTAGAAAAGATTTACAAGGATGTTGCCAAAGTTGGAGGGCTTATGCTGTAGGGTAAGACTGGATAGGTTGGGACGATTATCCCTGGAGCGTCCGTGGCTGAGGGGTAACCTTATAGAGGTTCACAAAATCATGAAGGATCCTCAATAGGGTAAAAAGGCAAGGTGATTTCCCTGCGGTGGGGGAGTCCAGAAGTAGATGGCATATGTTAAAGTTGAGCAGGAAAAAAAAAGGGACCTAAGGGGAACATTTTTCAAGCAGAGGGCACTGTGTGCATTAGCTGCCAGAGGAAGTAGTGGAGGCTGGTACAATTACAACATTCAAAAGGAATCTGGGTGGGTGTAGGAATTAAAAAGGGTTCAGAGGAACATCAGTCAAATTCTGACAAATAGGATGAGATTGACATCGGATATCAATTCAGCGTGGATTTGTTGGACTGAATGATTTGATTCTGAGCTTATATTGCTCTGAGTGGGTTGAGCCCTGGACTGTACATTTATGAAGCAGAAAATAAAGTATGGTACAGAGTTAGACTGAGAAATCCTGCTGATCTCATCAGCTTTATCCTGTTTTCCCGATACTCCTCCTTCAATCAATGCATTATTCCAATCCTCATTCAGAATTCCTGGAGCTCTGTAACTGACCTGGAACAATGTGTGGAAAGTCCTATTGCAGTCCACACGAGGTACCTTTCCCACTGCCCCGCTCCCACGGCCTGCAATGCTGCAGACTGAGCAGACAACCCGAAGCACAATGATGAGCTCCTTCCGGCCCACTGCCCTCCTTCTCACTGAATGAAGACAATCACCAGAAGCAGAATCCAGCTCTTGTTGGAGCCTTGAATACCTGACTCTGTCTCACTGAGTGAAGATTGGACTCAGAAACAGAAATGAAATCAACTTCCTATCTGCATTGTGTCACTCTTTAAGATCTCTGTGTGTCTGAGTTCAGGTCATTTGATTGGAGACTGCGGATAGTGGGTCCCCAGTGAAATGGAAAGAATGGTGGAGGAGCTCACTGAGGGACATCTCTCAAAGTGAGAATCAGAAAGATGCTATTCCACATTGGAAGAGTTTAAGGGGAATTAATGGCTCAGAAAAATGTTATACGGATGTTTGTAAAACTTAGGAACTCTGACTGTTTTGAGGCTGGAGTTAATTTTCTCCTTGTGTAGATTTGAGTCTTTCACCCTCCCTCTCCAACACTACAGAAGCTATTGGAACTGTTCAGTGTTTCCAGCGGTTTCTGGAATTATTTCAGGTTCCTGACGGGAGCAGTCTCTCACGTTTCGAACAAAACAAACCCATCCTTGTGCTGCAACCAATATTTCAATAAGAAATGGGAAGCAGCAGAGGGGAAAGCTTCCGAGAGGCCGAGCAAAGCTGCCCGGTTCCACACTGCAATTCACAGGAACCATCGCCAGGAAAAGCCAGGAGCAATTTGACAGATCCGGTTATATCCCGGTCGCTTTCATTTAGAAACCGATTTTAAAGCTGCAGCATTGCGATGGCCAGGAATTGAACGCGGATTAACTGTTTGGAACACAGCGATGCTCCCCACTATCCCACCATCACCCTGCTAACAGTTCCCTCCCCATTCCCAAACACACTTACCAAGGCCGTGATCATCACCAACTGGATTGGGTCTGAAATCCAAACAAGAAATTGCTGGGGAATCTCAGCAGGTTTGACAGAGCCTTAGAGTGAAGCGCTGTCTCCTCATCTCAGTCCCAAATAACCTACCCCTTACCCTGAGAGGGTGGTAATCAAACCCGAATGAACTGCGGATGCTGTAACATTAACGCTGATTTCTCTGCACAGATGCTGCCTGACCTGCTGAGCTTTTCCAGCAACTCCTGAGACTGTGTTATTGTGTTTCAGATTCCCAGACCCTCAGGATTAATTTCTCAGCATCTCCCCTCTCAAGTCTCTTCACAATCTGGGATATTCCAAAGAAACCACCTTTTAATTTTCTAGAATATAGACCCAATTTATTCAGATACTCAGCACTGGAGCACACGGGTCCCAAATACTGAGCTTTATTTTGTGATTCATTAATGTGTTTGGCTCATTGCCGCTGGGACCCCACGGATTGCTCAGATATAATTGCTCTGGTGAAGGTGACGGTGAGTTATTGCCTTGAACTGCTGCCATTTATTTGGTGCAGATAAACCCACAATGATGTAAGGGAGGGAGTTCCAGGATTTCCAACCAATGGCACTTGTGGGACTGAGATGTTTTTCCAAGCCAGGGTGGGGAGTGGCTTGATGTGGAATTGTCAACTGGTGGTGTTCCCGTGTATCTGCTGTGTTCAGCATTCCACATGATAGTGCCTTGGGTCTGGAAGCTGCTCTGGAAGGAACCTTAGGGAATTTCTACAGAGCATCTTGTCTCAGATGAACTATCCCAGTCAGGCACATGAGCACTATTCCTGTAATCCAGCTCTGAGAGTGTAATAGCAGGTGAACCCACCCTGCCTCCCTAATGTGGCCATGTTTGAGAAACCTTGGAGAGTCCAATCTCATTCATTCCATCTTGGCATTTTTCCCCGTTTAAGATTGCTTTCAAAGTGCAACAGTGTGAAGGCAGGGGTTCGAGCCCGGGTTAACTGTTGGGAACGAGACATATCCAACCCTTTCCCAGTAATTGGCAAGCTATTCCCGAGACCGTGATCGGGACCAATTGGATTGGGACTGAAATACAAACAGAAACTGCTGGGGGAGCTCAGCAGGTCTGACAGCATCAGCATCAGATCCCTTCAGTTCTGAAGGACAATCCCTGGACTCTAGAGGTTCACTCGGATTTCTCCCACAAATGAGGCCGCTCCCACTAAATGTCGCCAGTAATTTCTGTGTTATCTGTTAGCTCTCCATGATCTGCAGTTCCTTGTTTTAAATACAGTCGATGTTGACCAACCGAAGGGGATATTGGGTCAGGTGACGCTCTACCTCATTCATTGGGGCAGATGTCAAGGAGCATCTTAAACCAGAGAGGGATTGGGGGGAATTGCAGCCTTTTAGAGAGAGAGCACAGAACGTAAGACAGCTCAGCTCAAAGCACGGTGCTTAATGCTGCCCCGATTAAAATATTGAAGATGGCAGAGGGGCAGATGAGCTGAGACAGGGTGGGAGCTGGGCAATATTGATGATGTGGAAGGACAGTGTGTGTATCTGATCACATTCTGTCAGTCTGACTAATAGCAGTCATTCCTGGCACTGGATTCACTGAGGGGTGAAGGGTCAGTGAACAGAGCGGACTGTCCCTGTTATTCTGTTCCTGACTCTCCAGCTCCCACTCTGTCAGTGACCTCTCAGTCTCCCGGGAAATGGGCTGTTTCCCAATTGTGCCGGATTCCTGGCCTTTATCCTTGGCCGAGCTGAGAGTTGATGGTCTGAGGAATATCATTCCCAAATGACTCCTGTCCAAGATAATACCGATGAATGTGTCTGTGTATCCTCCATTAATCTGTAAACATCATTGCTCAGGGCTGGAGGGACATAGATTGATGACATTGAGGATGTTATGAACCAGACCAAACTCCTCTGCCTTAAGAAAATGGTCGAGACCCCTTTTCCTGATTTCCTGAAGGGAAGTTTAAGGCGTTACAATGTGATTGGTCAAACTGCCAGGCGTAGATCAAAACACACTTTACCCCCCACTCTCGTTGTAACACAAACATAAGGAAGAAAGATTGGACAAACCGAACTCGATTGGAAACCTGAACTAAATGAACATTATTTAACTATAAACAGCAACTTTCGGATATAGTAACATTCCATAAACCACACAATTCTGGTCTTTCTGCTATCGGGAGAATGGGGTGAAACTTGTAAAGATTCAGAAAAGATTTCCAAGGATGTTTGCAGACTCAGGATTTCTGATTGTTTTGAGACTGGAGGTTATTTTATCCTTGTGTAGATTTGACACAAAAATCCTCACTCCCCACCACTACAGAATCTGTTGGAACTGTTCAGTGTTTCCAGCGGCTTCTGTAATTATTTCAGGTTCCTGACGGGAGCAGTCCCTCACTTTTCGAACAAAACATACCCATCCTTGTGCTGCAACCAATATTTCAATAAGAAATGGGAAGCAGCAGAGGGGAAAGCTTCCAAGATGCCGAGCAATGCTGCCCGGTTCCACACTGCAATTCACAGGAACCATCACTAGGAAAAGCAAGGACCAATCTGACAGATCCGTTTTACCACAGAATGAAAGATTTATCCCAGTGCCGTACCTTTAAAAGGCTGTTTACAATCCACAACACTGCGATGGCCGGGAATCAAACCCAGGTTAACTGCTTGGAAATCAGCTATGCTCACCACTATCCCACCATCACCCTGCTAGTGTCACCCTCCCCATTCCCAAACACACTTAACAAGGCCGTGATCATCACCAACTGGATTGGGGCTGAAACCCTAACAGACACATCCTCTGTATCTAACCCAGTGATGGAGCTATCCTGATTGAGTTTGATGTGAACAGGATGGGGGAAGTGGGAGATTTAGTCAGTACCTAACGCCGAGCTCAAAATGGCCTGGGAATTTGAAATGCTGCAGTGTCGAGGGAGATTTACTCTGTATCTGACCCCATTCTCTGCCTGCCCTGGGGATTTAAATGGGAACAGTTTAATGGGACCTTTATTTTGTATGGAACTCTGTGCTCCCTCTGCCCTGGGAATGTTTGCTGGGAAAACTGTCTAACCTCTGTGATATGGATCCTATGAAGATTGATGGGAGACAGTGTAAATGGAATTGTCAGGGTCCAATTCCTTCATGTGGATGAGAGAAGGTCTCCAGTTGGAATGGTGAGAAAAATTGATGCCCCTGGGACTGAAGGGTCAGTAACAGAATGAAGACACCATTGGCTCAGAGAGAGGAGACAGGATAGAGGGGAATGAGGGTTTCAGATTGGAGGGAGCTACAGGCACTTACAAGTTGGGAACTGTTTTCAGTAAAAGGTAATTGATCCCAGGTCACTGCAGAGTGTAAGAATCTGATGCCTTTCCCTCACTATCCTCCTCCAATCCCTGGGAAGATATGCTCCCACACAATGTTCCATCCTAACTGCTGAGTGTGTTAGATACATTAATACATTGGGGATGGGCGGGGGTGCTTTTAACTCTGGGATCTTGCTGTGTAACTTGCCCTCAAAATGCTCTCGCTCCCCCTTTCAACTCATTTTTTCTCTCTTTTATCCTGAAGAACATTTGTTTGGAAAGCTGTAACGTGAAGATCCAAAATGTTCGAGGCCCGGAAAAAACAACCTCCAGAGGGGGAGCATGGGCCTAAGGCCTGAGGCCTAGCCGACAGGCCGCACCCCGTGGAGGCCCACAGTGAGTTGTGTGAATATTTACCCCGAGGTTTAATCTCGTCTGGGGGACCCTGGGTTTTAGGGGCCTCTGGGTAACTGGTTCCTGTCAGATTGTGGCCCTGTTGTTTTTTAAACAGGTTTAAAGCCTGGGGTTAAAGTTTGTCAATCCCCAGGATCTGAGAGGTAGGACTCTCTTAGGGTGGAATTAAAACCTAAATGTTGTGACCCTCTCTATAGACTTGTCCTAAATTCAGAGTAATGTGGGTTATAGAGAGGGCAGGCTGAGAAAATTTGACAGTGAGAGACACAGTGAGAGAAAGATTTTAAAAGTTGAGAGAGCTGGGGAAACAGAAGGGGATAGAGAGGGAGAGGCGTTTTGAGATTGTGAAATCGCTGCAATGTTTGATTCTGGGATGACAGGAAATAATTAAACGGAAGCAGCATCACAGAGGGGAGAAATGATCAGAGTAATTAGCTGCTGCTGCATTGTTGCATGTGGGATCTTGCTGTGCACCAGCTGGCCCAATACTACTATTCTAGCCAGTGAGTGTTTTAATCAGGTAACCAGGCATTTCAAAGTTTTTCCAAGGCTTTAGCATGAAAACACAGCTCATCACCCAATATGTTTTTGTTTGGATGTTGCTGAGAGATTGTCTGTGTCACTGAGAGAGGAAAACCTGGGATCTTGCTGTGCAATCATTCTGTTATGATTTTCCTCCTTTGTCTTTCAACTAATATTGTCTCTTTTCTCCCACGGGCCCCTTGAAGATTCAAAGAGAGAAACTTTAGGATCAGGAGACCTATGAACAAGAGCTTTCTCCAGAGGGGACACGGTCCTGAGGCCTGAGGCCTGGTCGACAGGCTGCACCGTGTTTTGTGTTTATTTACCCCGAGGTTTAATCCCCTCTGATAAACCCTGGGTTTTAGGGACCTCTGGTTAACTGGCTACTGTAAGTTTGTGGCCCTGTTGTTTTTAAAACAGGTTTGAGGAGTGGGGCTAAAGGAACCAGGGCCCTGGGATTTTACACTAACACATCAATCCCCAGTGAGAGTCTGACAGACAGGACTACCCCAAAGAGGGAATTAAACCTTAAATAAGAAACTCTATCCAAAGACTTGTTCTAATATCAAAGTAATACAACTTGTGGGATCTTGCTGTGTCTCAAACCACCTGCAGAGTGGCCTACATTGCAAGAAGGGTGACCAAATGTGATAATCCCATAAATAAGACCCAGGTTGGCCCAATCCCTGAGTATCTGGGAGGGGATCTCTCTCTCTCCCTCTCTCTGTCCCCTCTCTCACACCCTCTCCAGCTTCTTTTGTTGATTTTTCAAACAAATAAAACCATCCCACACACAGCAATGTGACTCGTGGGTATTTGAAGTGGGGGAGATGGAAATATTTTGCAGCACAAAATAATTTGTTTTTGAGACAAAGGTGTAAAAGAACACAAGATGCACAGAGAGAGTGATTGTGGGAAGGAGGGAGCGATAGAGGGATAAGATGTGTGTTTGTAGCTGGTCTGGGAAAGGGAGACAGGATCTGGGGGAGGGGGGAGAGAACGGGGCTCTCCAATATCCCATCACCACCCATCTTCAATCACTTCCTTCTAGAAAGTTCCATACACAAAATTAAATCCTGGGATGGAGGGGGTGAATTTTCTTAAAAAGGAGTCCTAAAGAAATCCATAGTCTCGTTTTGAAAAGAAAAGTGGGATTGGAGCACATTCTGGAGCAGGATGGGAGTACCCTGTGGGATCTCCCTGTGCGTCAATGGCCCACAGCATTGCTGGCACAAAGACTCCTGGGAAAATGTTTATCAAAGGTAATATGGTCAAATATAAATGTTGCCATCTTTTAAAAGGTTAGATAAAGATTACCATGTACAAGATTAAATCAGATAAAGAGAAAAGGATGAGAGATGGGGGGGCGGGGGGCGGAGGTGAAGAGAGAGAGAAAGAGAGAGAGAGAGAGGGAGAGTGTGTAGAGAAGTAAAAAAAGTGGGAAGTTGTTTGAATTTGTTAAACAGCAGGATCTTTGTCATCCTGAAGCCAAAATTGAACCCTTAACCAACGTCAGTGAAACACACAATCTGTCTGTGGTCCCACTGCTACTTGTGGGATCTTGCTGTGTCTGAAGGGGCTGAAGGGTCAGTAACAGAATGAAGACACCATTGGTTCACAGACAGGAGACAGGATAGAGGGTAATGAGGGTTTCAGACTGGAGGGAGCTGCAGGCACATACAAGTTGGGAACTGTTTTCAGTAAAAGGCAATTGATCCCAGGTCACTGTAATAATCTGATGCTGTTTCCTCACTATTTTCCTCCAATCCCTGGGAAGGTCTCCTCCCACACCATGTTCCATCCTAACTGCTGACTGTGTTAGATACATTAATACTTTGGGAATGGGAAGAGGTGCTTTTAAACCTAGGATCTTGCTGTGTAACTTGTCTTCAAAATGCTCTTGCTCCCCCTTTCTCTCTTTTATCCTGAGGAACTTTTGTTTGGAAAGCTTCAACGTGAAGATCCAAAATATTCGAGGTCAGGAAAGAACAACCTCTGATGGGGGGGTGGGGGAGCACGGGCCTAAGGCCTGAGGCCTGGTCGACAGGCTGCACCCCGTGGGGGCCCATGTGAGTTGTGTGTTTATTTACCCAGAGGCTTAATCTCCTCTGGGGGACCCTGGGTGGTTTTAGGGGCCTCTGGTTAACTGGCCCTTGTCAGATTGCGGCCCTGTGAGAAACTCTATCCAAAGACTTGTTCTAATATCAGAGTAATACAACTTGTGGGATCTTGCTGTGTCTCAAACCATCTGCAGAGTGGCCTACATTGCAAGAAGGGTGACCAATTGTGATAATCACATAAATAAGACCCAGGTTGGCCCAATTCCTGAGTATCTGGGAGGGGATCTCTCTCTCTCTCTCTCTCTCTCTCTCTCTCTGTACCCTCTCTTAAACAAATAAAACTGTCCCACACACAGCAATGTGACTCGTGGGTATTTGAAGTGGGGGAGATGGAAATATTTCGCAGCACAAGGTGATTCTGTTTGAGACAAAGGGGTAAAAGAACACAAGATCCACAGAGAGAGAGAGAGTGTGAAGGAGGGAGCGATAGAGGGATAAGATGTGTCTTTGTAGCTGGGCTGGGAAAGGGAGACAGGATCTGGGAGAGGGGGGAGAGAACGGGGCTCTCCAACATCCCATCACCACCCAGCTCCAATCACTTCCTTCTAGAAAGTACCATCCACAAAATTAAATCCTGGTATGGAGGGGGTGATTTAAAAAAAAACACAGGAGTCTCATAGAAATCCACAGTCTCTTGGATATAAAAGTGGAATTTGAGCACATTCAGGAGCAGGAAGGGAGTACCCTGTGGGATCTCCCTGTGAGTCAATGGCCCACAGTATTGCTGGCACAAAGACTGCTGGGAAACAGTGCCCCGGTTTATAAAAGGGAATATTGTCAAATATGAACACTGCTGTCTTTTAAAAGGTGAAATAAATACTACCCTGGACACGACTAAATCAGAGAGAGACAGAAAATAATTAGAGATGGAGAAGGGGAGAGTGGAGACAGAGACTGAGGCAGCGAGAGAGAGAGAGAGAGAGTGGGAAGTGGTTTGAATTTGTCAAACAGCAGGATCTTTGAACCCTTAACCAGCGAAAGTGAAACACATAATCTGTCTGCGGTCACACTGCTACTAGTGGGATTTGCTGTGTCTCAAATCACCTGCAGAATCTCCCACATTGTAACAAGTGGCTCTGTGTCAAAATGTAGTTTACAGAGGCTTGGATTTTACATTTTCTTTCTCTCTCTCTCTCTCTCTGTCTCTCTCTCTGTGTCCATCTCCATCTCTCTGCACCTCCCTCAGTCTGGGTCTTCCTCCCTTTCTCTCTGTCCATAGTCTGGGTCTTTCTTTCTGCCTTCCTCTCTCTGTCTCTCTCGTTCCCTCTCTCCATCACCATTCCTGACTCTGGGTCTGCCCCCTGACCCCCTCAATCTCTCCAGACCGTCCCATCATTTTAAACCCTCAAGGCTGTGATGTGACAGGTCAGGATTACAAAATGACGGGAGCGACCACATTTTAGAGACAGAGGCTGGAATCGGAGAGAGTGTGGGGAAAGAGAGATGGAGAGAGGGAGAGCATGGAAAGGGAAGGATGGGAGTGGGATAAGAGGGCTGGAGTGGGGTGGGGGGTGGGTGATATGGGGGCAGTGAATAGACACAAGGGCTGGGGATGGGGAGTTGGGGGGTGTCCAGTGTTCACTCATTGTACATTGAAAGTGCAGGATAAACCGTTCCCAGCCCGTGAGTGAAGATGGCAGCCTGGGATAGAGAGAACGAGACAGACAGAGAGATACACACAGAGATAGTGCAGCCTCTGGGTTCGAACTGTGTGGGTGTGATGTGTTCCTATTGGAACACAGTGAGGCTCCATGTGGGATCTTGCTGTGCGGTGGTCCCTGCATTATAACTTTAGCCCATTCTGGGGGATTGTGTTGGGGGGTGGGGACGATGGGTAGGTCAGGAGTCCTGAGCCTGTGTGAGGATTTGTGATCATTGGACGGCCATATCTGTGAGGGTTCAATGGAAGGTGTAGGTGCCACTCAAATGTAGCTTATTGAGGAGCTGAGGGTGACGGGAGAGGGTAGGGGGAGGGCTGAATTTCCCTGTCTCTCCATCCAGCCCCGGAGTTGAAATGGGGGAGGTTAGCATTTATTGGTAACTTAACATTGCAGTCAGTGGGATCTTGCTGTGCGGGAACAGCCTTCATCCTTTTCCTTTCCAGTAGCAGTGGGCCACCATTCCCAAATTCAGGCAAGAGGGTGGGGGTTGGTTCTGAATGTGGACGGTGAAGGTACAGACACCCTCACAATGTCCATCAGCATGGGCTGTTGGGATCCTGCTGTGCAGAATTCCAATGTCAGCCCCTCTCTGTTTGTGTGAGGGGATGGGGGTGTTTGGGGGTGGTTCTGGAGATGGTGAGAGTGGGTGGGAAGTGTTCTGTCAGGGTGTACAGGGAATCCTTCAGTGTTCCCTCACCCGGCTCCCTACGGAATCTTGCTGTGCACCTCTCAGCCTGCAGGTTACCCCTTACACATCACAGAAACCTGTCTCCAGGGCCTGGGCTCTGATTGATGACAGTCAGCTACAAAGACACATCTTATCCCTCTATCACTCCCTCCTTCACACACTCTCTCTCTCTGTTTGTATCTTGTGTTTTTTAACACCATTGTCTGAAAAACAATCAACTTGTCCTACAAAATATTTCTATTTCCCCCACTTCAAACAACCACGAGTCACATTGCTGTGTGTGGGACGGTTTTATTTGTTTGAAAAATCAATAAATAAAGCTGGAGAAAGTTCGAGAGAGGGGACAGAGAAAGAGACAGAGATCCCCTCCAGATACTCAGGGAACCGGCCAACCTGTTTCTTATTTGCGCGATTATCACATTTGATCACCCAGGCCTGTACACATCCCACATTACTCTGACATTAGAACAAGTCTTTGGAGGGAGTTTCTCATTTAAGGTTTTAATTCCCTCCTTGTGGAGTTCTGTCTGGCAGACACTCACTGGGATTAATGTATTTGTGTCAAATCCCAGGCTCTGATTATTTTAACCCCAGGCTTCAAACCTGTTTAAAAAACAACAGGGCCCCAATCTGACAGGAGCCAGTTAACCAGAGGCCCTTAAACCCAGGTTCCCCCAGAGGAGATTAAACCTCGGGGTAAATAAACACGCAACTCATGTGGGCCCCCACGGGGTGCAGCCTGTCGACCAGGCCTCAGGCCTAAGGACTGTGTCCCCCCTGGAGAAAGCTCTTGTTCAAAAATCTCCTGATCTTTATGTTTCTCTCTTTGAATCTTCAAGGGCCCAGCAAGATCCCTTGGGAGGAAACAGACAGCATGAGTTGAAAGGCAAAGGAGGAAAATCATTACAGAGTGATAGCACAGCAAGATCCCAGGTTTTCCTCTCTCAGTGACACAGACAATCTCTCAGCAACATCCAACCACAAACATATTGGGAAATGAGCTGCGTTTTCATGCCAAAGCCTTGGAAAAACTTTGAAATGACGGGTTAGCTGATTAATACACTCACTGGCTGCAATGGTAACATTGGGGCAGCTGGTGCACAGCAAGATCCCACATGCAACAATGCAGCAGCAGCTAATTACTCTGATCATTTCTCCCCTCTGTGATGCTGCTTCCGTTTAATTATTTCCTGTCATTCCAGAATCAAACATTGCAGCGATTTCACAATCTCAAAATGCCTCTCCCTCTCTCTCCCCTTCTGTTTACACAGCTCTTTCAATTTTTCACTCATTCCCTCTCACTGTCTTTCTCTCACTGTCGAATTCTCTCAGCCTGCACTCTCTATAACCCACATCACTCTGAATTTATGACAAATCTTTAGAGAGGGTCACATCTTTCTAGCTTTAATTTCTCCCTAAAAGAGTCCTGCCTCTCAGATCCTGGGGATTGACATACTTTAACCCCAGGCTTCAAACCTGATCACGGCCTCGGGAATAGCTTGCCAATTACTGGGAAACGGTTGGACATGTCTCCTTCCCAGCAGTTAACCCGAGCTCGAACCCCTGCCATCGCACTGTTGCACTTTGAAAGCAATCTTTAACGGGGAAAAACGCTGAGATGGAGTGAATGATATTGGACTATCCGAGGTTTCCCAAACATGGCCACATTAGGAGGGCAGGGTGGATCCCACCTGCTATTACACTCTCAGAGCTGGGGAAAGGAGGTTTAAACGCTCTGGGGGACCATATCCATTATCATTTGAAGATGGATTGATTAACCACAGGCTAGTTAGCATGGATGTATTCAGGGAAAAACGTGTGTGATGATCTTGACAGATGCCCTCCAAAGGAAGGCGATGACCGATGGAAAGAGTCCTTGTGATGTAGATCAACTGGATTACAGGATTCATGCTCATGTACCTGACTGGGATAGTTCGGCTGAGACAAGATGCCCTGTAGAAATTCTCCAAGGTTCCTTCCAGAGCAGATTTCCGACCCACGGCACTATCATGTGGAATGCTGAGCACAGCAGATACACGGGAACACCACCAGGTGACAATCTGCCACTCAAGCCGCTCCCCACCCTGGCTTGGAAATACATCTCAGTCCCACAAGTGCCATTAGTTGGAAGTTCTGGAACTCCCTCCCTTACATCATTGTGGGTTTATCTGCACCAAATAAATGGCCAGCAGTTCAAGGCAATAACTCACCGTCACCTTCACCAGAGCAATTACATCTGAGCAATCCGTGGGGACCCAGCGCCAATGAGCCAAACACATTAATGAGTCACAAAATAAAGCTCAGTATTTGGGACGCGTGTGCTCCAGTGCTGAGTATCTGAATAAATTGGGTCTATATTCTAGAAAATTAAAAGGTGATTTCATTGGAATGTATCTGATTCCGAAGATGCTTGAGAGGGGAGATGCTGAGAAATTAATCCTGTGGGTCTGGGAATCTGAAACACGATAACACAGTCTCAGGGGTTGCTGGAAAAGCTCAGCATGTCAGGCTGCATATGTGCAGAGAAATCAACGTTAATGCTACAGCATCCGCAGTTCATTCGGGTTTGATTGCCACCCTCTCAGGGTAAGGGGCAGGTTATTTGGGACTAAGATGAGGAGACAGCGCTTCACTCTAAGGCCTCTGACTCTTTAATATTCTCTCTCCCTGAGGGTTGTGGATGCTCCCTCACTGAGTACATTTCAGATTGGAATTGACAGATTGCCGGGGTCTCAGGGAGTCACGGGATGTGGGGGATGGATAGGAAACCGGATTTGAAATCTGAAACCAGCTCTGATTGGATTGACTGCCAGAACAGACTGAACAGTTTAAACAGGCTGTATACTCTCCTCCTGCTCACATTTCCTGAGTTCTTAGATGTTTTAATTAAGCAATTCCCAATCCCTTTTGGATTTGGTTCAGAACTGATGGATTCTAATTAGATTAGATGAGATTCCCTACAGTGTGGAAACAGGACCTTCAGCCCAACCAGTCCACACCGACCGCCCGAAGAGTAACCCACCCAGACCCATTTCCATCTGACTAATCACTATGGACAATTTACCAAGGCCAATTCACCGAACCTGCACATTTTTGGACAATGGAAAGAAGCCGGAGCATCCGGAAGAAACCCACACAAACATGGGGAGAATGTGCAAACTCCACACAGACAGTCGCCCGAGGCTGGGATTGAACCTGGGACCCTGGTGCTCACCACTGAGCCACCTTGCCGCCCAAATTCTGGTGCTGTCAGACCTGCTGAGGGTCCCCAGCAATTTCTTGTTTGGATTTCAGCCCCAATCCAGTTGGTGATGATCACGGCCTTGTTAAGTGTGTTTGGGAATGGGGAGGGAGCTGGGAGCAGGGTGATGGTGGTATAGTGGTGAGCATAGCTGCCTTCCAAGCAGTTGACCTGGTTCCGATTCCCAGACATCGCAGTGATGTGGTTTGTAAACAGCCTTTTAAAGGAAAGGCACTGGGACAAGTCAAGGAAATAAATCATTCATTCTGCGGTAAAACGGATCTGTCAGATTGCTCCTTTCTTTTCTTGTCGACCTTTTCGGTGAATTGCAGTGTGGAACCGGGCAGCATTGGTCTAAATCTCAGAAGCTTTCCCCTCTGCTGCTTCCCATTTCTTATTGACATATTGGGTGCAGCACAAGGATGGGTTTGCTTTGTTCGAAAAGTGAGAGATTGCTCCCGTCAGGAACCTGAAATAATTACAGAAGCCGCTGGAAACACTGAACAGTTCCAACAGCTTCTGTAGTGTTGGGAAGGGAGGATAAATGTGTCAAATCTATACAAGGACAAAATAAACTCAAGCTTCAAAACAGTCAGAGTTCCTAAGTTTTACAAACATCCGTATAACATTTTTCTGAGCCATTAATTCCCCTTAAACCCTTCCAATGTGGAATAGCATCTTTCTGACTCTCACTTTGAGAGATGTCCCTCAGGGAGCTCCTCCACCATTCTTTCCATTTCACTGGGGACCCACTATCCGCAGTCTCCAATCAAATGACCTGAACTCAGACACACAGAGATCTTAAAGAATGACACAATGCAGATAGGAAGTTGATTTCATTTCTGTTTCTGAGTCTAATCTTCACTCAGTGAGACAGGGTCAGGTATTCAAGGCTCCAACAAGAGCTGGATTCTGCTTCTGGTGATTGTCTTCATTCAGTGAGAAGGAGGGCAGTGGGCCGGAAGGAGCTCATCATTGTGCTTCGGGTTGTCTGCTCAGTCTGCAGCATTGCAGGCCGTGGGAGCAGGGCAGTGGGAAAGGTACCTTGTGTGGACTGCAAAAGGACTTTCAACACATTGTTCCAGGTCAGTTACAGTGCTCCAGCAATTCTGAATGAGGATCTGAAAAATGAATTGATTGAAGGAGGAGGATCAGGGAAACAGGATAAAGCTGATGAGATCCGCAGGATTTCTCAATCTAACTATGTGCCATACTTTATTTTCTGCTTCATAGATCTACAATCCGGAGCTCAACCCAGTCAGAGCAATATAAGCTCAGAAACAAATCATTCAATCCAACACATCCATGCTGAACTGAGATCCGATGTCAATCTCATCCTATTTGTCAGAATTTGGCCCATGTTCCTCTGAACCCTTTTTAATTCCTACACCCGCCCAGATACCTTTTAAATGTTGTAATTGTACCAGCCTCCACTACTTTCTCTGGCAGCTCATGCACAAAATGCCCTCTGCTTGAACAATGTTCCCCTTAGGTCCCTTTTATGTTTCCCCTCTCAACTTTAACACATGCCATCTGCTTCTGGACTCCCCCACCACAGAGAAATCACCTTGCCTTTTTACCCTATTGAGGGTCCTTCATGATATTTGCAACCTCTATAAGGTTACCCCTCAGCCACTGACGCTCCAGGGATAATAGCCTCAACCTCTCCAGTCTTAACCTCCAACACAATCCCTCCAACCCTGGCGACATCCATGTAAATCTTTTCTGAACCCTTTAAAGTTTCACAACACCCTTCTATTAGGAGGGAGTCCAGAATTGCACATTATATAGCAAATGGGGCTGAATCAATACTGCAACATGACCTCCCAACTCCTTTACACAATTAACTGAGCAATAAAGACAAAAATGACAAACGCTTTCTTCACTATCCTATCGAAATGTTAGTCCACATTCAACGATCTATGAAGCTGCACTCCAGGTCTATTTGTTTAGCAACACGCCTAGTACCTTGTCATTAAGTGTATAAGTCCTGCTCTCTTTTGCCTTTCCCAAATGCAGCTCCTCACACATCGAAATTAATCTCCATCTGCCACTCCTCAGCCCACTGGCCCATCTGATCAAGATCCCATTGTATTCTGAGGTAACCATCTTCACTTTCCTCCACACCTCAACATTTACTGTCATCTGCAAACTTACTAACCATTCGTCCTATGTTCACATCTAAATCTTTTTTATAAATGACAAAACAACAGTGGACCCAGCACCGACCTTGTGCGCACCGCTTGTCATAGGCCTTCAGTCTGAAAAGTAACCAACCCCCACCACCCTCTGTCTTCTACCTTCGAGCCAGTTCTCTACCCAAAGGGCAATTCTACTGCCCCAACATACAAATTTGACAATATGACACCAGTCTCAAAAGTACAACAAGAATCTATTCCTGATGACAACAGGCGGGTCAGTTTGCCACCGGTGCTGTTTACACTTGGAATATACCTGGAGCAGAGCAACACAAACCCAACTGGAGAGGGTGGCTCTGTATAAGGAGAGTCAGGGTGGAGTTAAAATTCAACAAATGTGATGAAATAAAATCAAAGATGAATGAAGGTAAGGCCGTCCAATCTGTTTCACAAATTATTACAAAAGTGGCTGGATAAAAACTGAAGCTATTGGAATAAATGGCTCAAGCTCGCCATGGAGAATTAATGCGCACGGATGGAAAAATGCAAAGTGATCATAAATTACTGCAACTTGCAAAGAGCAGAATTAAAATCCAACTTGTTTTTTACTGTAAGGATGAATATTTTAATCATGTTGTTCTCTATATACGACCATATCTCTATATGGTCATTTATTTACGAGTCAGAAAAGACAATCAATATGTTCTTTAACATCTAACTTGGATTTGGAGAAGATACTGTGGGTGATACTGGCCAACAGGATTGTTTGTACAGACAGACGAATAATAACGTCACCAGGAAATAGCAGAAGGTTGTGGAGGGAAATGAACAGACTGAAGCCCGCTGTGATGGAGTTTGGTATAAAAGGCTAAAGAGAGACAAACTCGACCGAACTACAGAGTGTGAAATGTGAACATGGATAGAGTTACCTTGGTGTTCATGTGCACAGGTCTTTTACTGTAACAAGATCTGCTGAAGGGGGAAATAGAAAACATGTGGGATCTTAAGCATCACAAATTACCCATTGTGTAAGGAGAAAGAAAATACATAAAGGGAAACCTCTGCTGTTCCTGGGGATCTGAAATCTAACCTCGGCAGGTCAGGCAGCATCTGTGAGAAGGAAACCAGAACCCATTTCTCCCACAGCAGTCTGCAAGGCACCAAGGGATCTCCCCGATCTGATTGGCTCTGTGCTAATTAACACTGCACACAGATATTAATCCAGTGGGTCAGCTTCTTAGTTAAACAGCAAGTTCCTGAGAGTGACGAGGCAGTCCCTTGTATGTTTTTCACACCTACATGGTCAGTAAAATGGTATCCTGCCCGTCCCATTGAAAACTCAGCTTCAGCTCTGACCATATTTCCTGAAACCCAGCATGGGGAGGAAACACTGCCTCCTGGTCTTCGGTTATTTGCTGTAGGAAAAGGTGTCACTTCCTGTGATCTCCCTCTGACAACTCCATTGCTTTTAGTTTCTCTCACATAATCAGCTTTCTGTCCCTTCTGGTTTCATGGTCTAGTCACATTTCACAAAGCTGAGGCTCCTGCTAAATGGTAGAATCTGGCTAGGGCATCAGTCAAAGGAAGAATTAGTACAGGGGTATGAGTAAATGGGAGATTTGGTGCGAATCAATAAATTGGAGATTCAGTGCACAGTGCCATTACATTAGAAAATTGTTGGGAATGCCAATATATGAGAGAATTGGAGCAGAGCATGTCTTAATAGGAGAATAGGGGCCAGGGAGTCAATAAAAAGAAGAAATGTTGCATGCATCAGTTAATTGGAGATTCAGTTCAGTGCATCACGACATTAAAAAACTGCAGGTCGCCAATAATTGGAGAATTCATGCAGGTGCCATTAAATTCGAAGTGGGAGAACGGGGGCAGGATAACACTCAATGGGAGAGTTGGTGCAGTTCCAGGATTTGTGCAGGATTGGAAAATGGGAGAAGTAGCCATAAATAGAGTCATACAATCATAGAGATTGATAACACAGAAACAGATCCTTCGTTCTAACTTGTCCATGCCTCAAAGAATTCTGGCAGCGCTCCACTAAATTGGAGAACCATTGCAAGGAACTACTTAGCAGAAGACTTGGGGAAGGGCTTATCGAAATGTGAAAAATGTAACGCTGAATCAGAAAATGGGAGAATTGATGCAGTGTAACACTAAATGGGAGAATTGGGGCAGTTTAACACTGAATGGGAGAATTGGTGCAGTGTAACTCTCAATGGGATAATTGGGGCAGGAAAACACTTGAGAGGTTTAGAGTAGTGCACCGCTAAATTGTTCGAGGACATCAGTCAGTATGGGGATTGGGGTAAGGCAACACTGTGAGGAGAACTGGATCAGGATCAGTAATTGGAGGAAATGGTGCTCAGCAACACTGAATTGGAGAATTGGTTTGAAGTATCACTAAATGAAAGACCTGGTGCAGGGTGCTGATAACTTCGAGAACACGGGCAGTGAATCAGTAAATAGGACAAATGTTGCAAAGGATTAGTGTTCCAAATTAAATACAGTGCACCACGAAATGGGGGAGTTGGTGCAGTTCACCACGAAATGGAGAATATGTGTAGCACTGGGAATTTAGAGTTTTGATGCAGTGATCGCCAAGGTGAATAAATGGGAGAGAAATACTGAATGGAAGATCTGGTGCACAGTGGGGCTAAATTCGAGAATACGTCCATGGCACCAGGAAATGGGAGAATTAGAGTAGGGCACCCTTAAATGGTAGAATCGGGCTCGGGCATCAGTAAATGGGAGAATTAGTACAAGGATATGAGTAAATGGGAGATTTAGTGGAATCAATAAATGGGAGATCTGGTACACAGTGCCATTACATTAGAAAATTGGTGGGAGTGTCAATATATTGGAAAATTGGAGCAGAGCATGTCTAAATTGGGGAATAGGGGACAGGGAATCAATGAAAAGAAATGTTGCAAGCATCGGTAAATTGGAGATTCAATTCAGTGCATCACCAAATGAAAAAAAATTCAGCAGGGCACCCTTACGTGAAAGATATGCATCAGGGAACGACTGGAAGGAATTGATGTCGGGCAACAATAATTGGAGAATTCATGCAGGGGTGCCATTAAATTCTAACGGGAAGGACTGGGGCAGGAGAACCTCAATGGGTGAGTTGGTGAAATTCCCGAATTAGTCCAGGATTGGTAAATCGGATATTTCGTGCAGGGAGGCGGAGCACTAATTAGAGCCTTCGAGATGTACAGCATGGAAACACACCCTTCGTGTCCAACTTGTCCACGCCTAAATTTAAGAATGCTGGCAGCTCTCCACTAAATTGGAGAATCATCGCAAGAACTTACTAAATGGAAAACTTGGGAAAGGGCTTATCGAAATGTCAGAATTTGCAACAGGGCATCAGATAATTGGTGAATTAATGCAGTTCAGCACGAAGTGGGTGAGCTATGCTGCGTTGCACTAAATGGGAGAATTGGGGCAGGACAATACCTTGTAAGAGATTTCGATTATAGCCCCCCTAAATTGGGCGAGGGCATCAGTCAGTATGAGGATTGGTGTAAGGCAAAACTGAATGGAGAACTTGTTCAGGACATCAGGAATTGGGGGGTAAAGGTGCAGGGTACTGATAACTTAGAGAATTGGAGCAAATGGGAGAACACGGGCAGTGAAACACTAAATAGGACAACTGTTGCAAAGGATTAGTGTTCGAGATTCAATACAGTGTACCACGAAATGGGGGAGTTGGTGCTGTTCACCACGACAAGGAAGGTATTTGTAGGATCGGTAATTTGGAGATATGATGCAGGGATCGCAAGATGAGAGAAGTCTGGCAGCGGATTATGAAATGGGAAAATTGTTACAGGGAACTACTGAACAGAAGAACTGGTGGACAGTGGAGCTAAATCAGAGATTGTGCGCATGGCACCAGTAAATGGGACAATTAGATTAGGGCTCCACTTCCCTGCACCAATTCTCCCATTTACCAATCCTGCACTAATTCGGGAATTTCACCAACTCACCCATTGAGGTTACCCTGCCCCACTCCTGCACTGTAATAGTGCACCAGATCTTCCATTTACTGCTTTCACCAAATCTCCCATTTACTCATAAACCCTGTAATAATTCTCCCATTTACTGATGCCTGAGCCCGATTCTACCAGTTAAGGGTGCGCTACTCTAATTCTCCCATTTCCTGTTGCCATGCACCAATTCTCTAATTTAGCTCCACTGTGCACCGGGTCTCTCATTGACTGATGTCCCGCATCAATTCTCCAATTCAGTGTTGCTGAGCACCAATTCCCCAAATTCAGGACTTCCTGAACAAGTCGTCCATTCAGTTTTGCCTCACACCTATCTTCATATTGACTGATGCCCTCACCAAATTTAGTGGTGCCCTACTCCTACTGTTGAATTTTTCCATTTAGTATATCCTTGGAATGATTCTCCAATTTCATGGAGCGCTGCCAGAATTCTAAAATTGAGTCATACACAAGTTGGACTGAAGTGTCTGTTTCCATGTTGTACATCTCTGTGATTGTATGACTCTGTTTATGGCTCCGCTGCTCTGCACCATTTCTCCCATTTATCAATCCTGCACAAATCCTGAAACTGCACCAAGCCTCCCATTGAGTATTGTCCTGCACAATTTAATGGCACCTGCATGAATTCTCCAATTATTGTTGCCCTGAAATCAATTTCCTTCCATTTAATTGTTTCTCTGCAACAATTCTCCCATTTCGTAGTCCGCTGCCAGAATTCTCTAATCTTGCGATCCCTGCATCATATCTCCAAATTACCGATCCTACACATATCTTCCCTTTCGTGGTGAACTGCACCAACTCCCCTATTTTGTGGTACACTGTATTGAATCTCTCCTACTAATCTTTTTCAACATTTGCCCTATTTACTGATTCACTGCCCATGATCTCCCATTTGCTCCAATTCTCGAAGTTATCAGCAACCCGCAATAAGTCTTTCACTCATACCCCACACCAATTCTCAAATTCAGCGTTGTGAAGCAAACTTTACCCCAATTACTGATGCCCTGAACAAGTTCTCCACAGTGTTGCCTTCCACCAATCCTCATACTGACTGGTGCCCTCTCCCAATTTAGGGGTGCTCTAACTCTCAATCTCCTAAAATGTATCGTCCTGCCCAAAATCCCCCATTTAGTGCAACACAGCATAACTCAGCCATTTAGTGCTGAAATGCACTAATTCACCCATTATCTGATGCCCTATTGCAAACTCGCACATTTCGAGAAGCAGTTTCCCAATTTTTCCATTTAGTAGTTCCTTGCAAAGATTCTCAAATTTCGTGGAGAGCTGCCAGAATTCTTAAATTTAGGCACGGATAAGTTGGACTGAAGGGTCTGCTTCCGTGCTGTAAATCTCTAAGGCTGTAATTAGTGCTCCGCTTCCCTGCACCAATTCTCCCATTTCCCAATCCTGCACTAATTCGGGAATTTCACCAACTCACCCATTGAGGTTATCCTGCCCAGTCCTTCCACTTAGAATTTAATGGCACCTGCATGAATTCGCCAATTATTGTTGACCTGCATCAATTCCTTACATTTATTTGTTCCCTGATACACATCTTCCACGTACAGATGCCTTGCTGATTTTTTCCCTTTTCGTGATGCACTGAACTGAATCTCCAATTTCCCAATTCTGGCAATATTTCTTCTTTTCATTGATTCCCTGGCCCCTATTCCCCAATTTAGACATGGTCTGCTCCAATTTTCCAACATATTGGCACTCACACCAATATTCTAATGTAACAGCACTGTGCAGCAGATTTCCCACTTTTTTGTTTCCACCAAATCTCCCATTTACACATATCCCTGTACTAATTCTTCCATTTATGATGCCTTAATCCGATTCTACTATTAAGGGTGGGCTATGCTAATTCTCTCATTTACTGTTGTCCTGCACCAATTCTCTAATTTACCTCCACTGTGCACCAGGTCTTTAATTTACTGATACCCCACACCAATTCTCCAATTCAGTTTTGCTAAGCACCATTTCCCCCAATTACCGACCCCCTGAACAAGTTCTCCACTCAGTTTTGTCTTACAGCAATCCTCATACTGACTGATGCCCTCGCCCAATTTAGCGGTGCCCTACACTCAGTCTCCCAAAAGGTATTGTCGTGCCTCAATTCTCCCGTTTAGTGCAACACAGCATAACGCACCCATTTAGTGCTGAACTGCAGTAATTCTCCCATTTTCTGATGCCCTGTTGCAAACTCTTACATTTCGATAAGCTCTTTCCAATTGTTTCCATTTAGTCATTCCTTCCAATAATTCTTCAATTTGGGGGAGAGCTGCCAGAATTCTTAAATTTAGGCATGGACAAGTCGGACTGAAGGGTCTGTTTCCGTGCTGTACATCTGTAAGGCTGTAATTAATGCTCCGCTTCTCTGCACCAATTCTCCCATTTCCCAATCCTGCTCTATTTCGGGAATTTCACCAACTCACCCGTTGAGGTTATCCTGCCCCAGTCCTCCCACTTAGAATTTAATGGCACCTACATGAATTCTCAAATTATTCCTTACATTTCAATGTTCCCTGAAACACTTTTGCCACGTACGAATGCCCTGCTGAAGTATTTTCATTAAATGATGCATTCAACTGAATCTCCAATTTCCCGATGCTTGCAACATTTCTTCTTTTTATTGATTCCCAAACCCTATTCCCCAATTTAGACATGGTCTGCTCCAATTTTCCAATGCATTGGCACTCCCATCAATTTTCTAAAGAAATGGCAATGTTCACCAGATCTCCCATTTATTGATTCCCACCAAATCTCCCATTTACTCATATCCCTGTACCAATCCTTCCATTTACTGATGCCCTAGCTGATTCTACCATTTAAGGGTGCGCTACTCTAATTCTCCCATTTACTGTTGCCATGCACCAATTCTCTAATTTAGCTCCACTGTGCACCAGGTCTCTCATTTACTGATGGCCCGCAACAATTCTCCAATTCAGTGTTGCTTAGCACCTTTTCCCCAATTACTGACGTCCTGAACAAGTCCTCCATTCAGTTGTGCCTTACACCAATCGTTATGTTGACTCTTGCCCTCGCCCAATTTAGGGGTGCCCTACAATCATTCCCGTATCAAGTCTTGTCCTGCCCCAGGTTTCCCATTTGGTGCTAACTGCATCAATTCTCCAGTTATCACATGCCCTTTTCCAAATTCTCTAAATTCGATAAGCCCTTGCCCAATCCTTCCATTTAGTATTTCCTTGGAATGATTCTCCAATCTCGTGGAGCGCTGCCAGAATTCTAAAATTGAGTTATAGACAAGTTGGAGTGAAGTGTCTGTTTCCATGTTGTACATCTCAATGATCGTATGACTCTATTTATAGCTCCACTGCTCTGCACCATTTATCCCATTTACCAATCCTGCACAAATCCTGAAACTGCACCAACTCTCCCTTTGAGTATTATCCTGCCCAATGTAAAGGCACCTGCATTAATTCTCCAATTATTGTTGCCCTGCATCAATTTCTTCCATTTAATTGTTCCCTGAAACACCTCTTCCACGTACGGGTGTCCTGCTGAATTCTTTTCATTTATTGATGCACTGAACTGAATCTCCAACTTACCAATACTTGCAATAGTTTTCTTTTTATTGATTCCCTGGCCCCATTCCCCAATTTCGGTGCACAGTGCAATTATTTTGGAAAACTGGTGTGAGTGTCAAGATATTAGAAAATTCAAGCAAATCATTTCGAATGTCCCATTTATTAATTCCCAGCAAATCTCCCAGTTACACATATCCCTGTACTAATCCTTCCATTTACTGGTGCCCGAGCCTGATTCTACCATTTCCTGGTGCCATACATCCACTCTCTAATTTAGCTCCACTGTGCAGCAGGTCTTCCATTTAGTATTTCTCTGCAACAATTCTCTCATTTAGAAACCAGCTGCCAGAATTCTCTAATCTTGGTGATCCCTGCATCAAATCTCCAAATTACAGATCCTACACATATCTTCCCTTTAGTGGTGAACAGCACCAACTCCCCTATTTCGTGATACACTGTATTGAATCTCGACCACGAATCCTTTGCAACATTTGTCCTATTTACTGATTCACTGCCTGTGTTCTCCCATTTGCTCCAATTCTCGAAGTTATCAGCACCCTGCACCAGGTCTTTCATTTACTGATGCCCCACAACAATTCTCCAATTCAGTGTTGTTGGGCACCACTTTCCCCAATTAGTGAAGTCCTGAACCAGCTCTCGTCACAGTGTTGCCTTACACCAATCTTCATGTTGACTGAGGCCCTTGAACGCTTTTTGGGTGCCCTACTCTAAATCGCCCATCAAGTATTGTCCTGCCCGAATTCTCCCATCTAGTGTTACACTGCCCCAATTCTTCCATTATCTGATGCCCTGTTACATTTCTCACATTCCGATAAGCCCTTGCCCAATTCTCCCATTAAGTAGTTCCATGATTCTGCAATTTACTGGAGCGCTGCCAGAATTCTTAAATTGAGGCATGGACAAGTTGGACCGAAGGATCTGTTTCTGTGTTGTAAATCTCTATGATTGTATGACTCCATTTATGGCTATTTCTCCCAATTTTCCAAACATGCACAAATCCTGGAACTGCACCAATTCTGCCATTGAGTGTTATCCTGCCCCAGTCCTCCCACTTCGAATTTAATGGCACCTGAATGAATTCTCCAATTATTGGCGACCTGCATTTTTTTTTTCATTTGACGGTGCACTGAATTGAATCTCCAATTAACAGATGCTTGCAACAACAATTCTTCTTATTGATTTCCTGCCCCTATTTCCCAATTTGACATTCTCTGCTCCAATTCTCTCATATATTGACAATCACACCAGTTTTCCAATGTAATGGCACTGTGCACCGAATCTCCCATTTATTGATTCGCACCAAATCTCCCATTTACTCATACCCCTGTTCTAATTCTTCCATTGACTGAAGCCCGAGCCAGATTCTACCATTTAGCAGGAGCCTCAGCTTTGTGAAATGTGACTGGACCACGAAACCAGAAGGAACAGAAAGCCAATCAAGTGAGAGAAACTAAAAGCAATGTCGTTATCAGAGAGAGATCACAGGAAGTGACACCTTTTCCTACAGCAAAGAACCTAAGACCAGGAGGCAGTGTTTCCTCCCCATGCTGGTTTTCAGGAAACATGGTCAGAGCTGAAGCTGAGTTTGCAATGGGACGGGCAGGATACCATTTTACTGACCATGTAGGTGTGAACAACATACAAGGGTCTGCCTCGTCACTCTCAGGAACTCACTGTTTAACTAAGAAGCTGACCCACTGGATTAATATCTGTGTGCAGTGTTAATTAGCACAGAGCCAATCAGATCAGGGAGCTCCCTTGGTGCCTTGCAGACTGCTGTGGGAGAAATGGGTTCTGGTTCCCTTCTCACAGATGCTGCCTGACCTGCTGAGGTTAGATTTCAGATCCCCAGGAACAGCATGGGTTTCCCTTTATGTATTTTCTTTCTCCTTACTCAATGGGTCATTTGTGATGCTTAAGATCCCACATGTTTTCTATTTCCCCCTTCAGCAGATCTTGTTACAGTATAAGACCTGTGCACATGAACACCAAGGTAACTCTATCCATGTTCACATTTCACACTCTGTAGTTCGGTCGAGTTTGTCTCTCTTTAGCCTTTTATACCAAACTCCATCACAGCGGGCTTCAGTCTGTTCATTTCCCTCCACAACCTTCTGCTATTTCCTGGTGACATTATTATTCGCCTGTCTGTACAAACAATCATGATAATGTGTTACTGGAAAAGCGGAGCAGGTCAGGCAGCATCCCTGGAGCAGGAGAATCGACGGTTCGGGCATGAGCCCTTCTTCAGGAATGTGCAAACAATCCTGTTGGCCGGAATCATCCACAGTATCTTCTCCAAATCGAAGTTAGATGTCAAAGAAATTATTGATTGTCTTTTCTTTCTCGATAATAAATGACCGCCTGTCTCATTCGTATATAGAGAACAACATGATTAAAATATTCATCCTTGCAGCAAAAAAGCAAATTGGATTTTAATTCTGCTGTTTGCAAGTTGCAGCAATTTATGATCACTTTGCATTTTTCCATCCGAGCACATTAATTCTCCATGGTGAGCTTGAGCCATTTATTAGAATAACTTCAGTTTTTATCCAGCCTCTTATGTAATAAGTTGTGAAACAGATTGGACGGCCTTACCTTCATTCATCTTTTATTTTATTCCATCACATTTGTTGAATTTTAACTCCACACTGACTCTCCAGTTGGGTTGGTGTTGTTCTGCTACAGGTATATTCCAAGTGTAAACAGCACCAGTGGCAAACTGGCCCGCCTGTTGGCATCAGGAATAGATTCTTTTTGTACTTTTGAGACTGGTGTCATATTTTGTATATTGGGGCAGTAGAATTACCCTTTGGGTAGAGAACTGGCTCCAAGGGAGAAGACAGAGGGTAGTGGGGGAGAGTCAGAAAGATGCTATTCCACATTGGAAGTGTTGAAAGGGAATTGATGGCTCAGAATAATGTTATGCAGATGTTTGTAAAACTTAGTGACTCTGTATTGTGTGTGGAGTTTATTTTCTTCTTGTGTAGATTTGTCACATTAATCCTCCCTCCACACCACTACAAAAGCTGTTGGAACTGTTCAGTGTTTCCAGCAGCTTCTGTAATTATTGCAGGTTCCTGACAGGAGCAGTCTCTCACTTTTCGAACAAAACAAACCTATCCTTGTGCTGCAACCAATATTTCAATAAGAAATGGGAAGCAGCAGAGGGGAAAGCTTCTGAGATTCAGAGCAATGCTGCCCGGTTCAACATTCCAATTCACAGGAACCATCGCCAGGAAAAGCAAGGAGCAATCTGACAGATCCGGTTTACCACAGAATGAAACATTCATGAGCTGGTTTTGTTCGGTGGATTTCTTTAAAGGTGAGTTTAAAAACCAAAACCAGGAATTGGACCTGAGCTTGGAAGGCAGCTATGCTCACTACTATCCCACCATCACCCTTCTCCCTGCTCCCTCCCCATTCCCAAACACACTTAACAAGGCCATGATCATCACCAACTGGATTGGGGCTGAAATCCAAACAATAAATTGCTGGGGAAGCTCAGCAGGTCTGACAGCACCAGAATCAGAAGCCTTCAGTTCTGAAGAACAATCCCTGGATCCGAAAGGTTCCCTCCCTACAGATGCTGCCATACCTGCTGAGTTTCCCCAGCAATTTCTGTGCTGTCTCTCAGATCTGCAGTTCTTTGTTGGAAACAAAGCAAACGTTGAGCCACCGAAGGGGATATTGGGTCAGGTGATAGTCTCCCTCATCCATAGAGACAGATGGGAAGGAGCATGGAATCATAGAATCCCTACAGTGTGGAAACCGGCCATTCGAACCATCATGCATCCCACCAAGACTCACCCCCGCCCCCACCTCTCCATGTCACCCCGCATTTTCCCATGGGTAATCCACCTCACCTGAACATCCCTGTATATTACGGATAGTTTACCATGGCCAACCCACCCTAACCTGCACGTGTCTGGACTGTGGGAGGAAAACGGAGCACTCAGAGGGAACCCACACAGACCCGGGGAGAATGTGCAAACCCCACACAGACAGTCTTCAATCAGACAGGGATCTGGGGAATTGGAGAGGTTTAGAGAGGGAGTCCAGGCGGTTAGACTGGTATGTGAATAATGGGCCGAACAGCCTGATCTCAGTGCTGTAAAACCTCTACAGTAACATGACTCCCTACATGCAGCGTTCATCACAGTTTGCATTTTGCTTTAATCCGTCCTGTTATTGACCTTATTCTGAATGAAATGGATGGAGAGGGGTTGTTTGTGCATTCAGTCAGATCTCTGTATTAGTGGGTCAGGAGCATCATACCCAATAACAACAGGGGGAGGGCGGATTGAATTCCTGCCCATGACAGATCCCATTGCAACATGTCATTTCCTCAGGGATTTCATTTGGTTTAAGATGTTTTATTTTTAATATAATTACAATATATTGATGCCCTTCTGTGCAAGTTATGAATTTGGACAGAGCGATCGCTCTTTTCTCTGTGAACAAACGGAATATCAAGGAGTCGGATTGGGGAATGTATCCTCTCACAGAAACAGGAACAGGGAGATGTCATTCCCTCTGAAAAAAACACAGGCCATGCTGAGAAATCTGATAAGGTCAGGCAGCATCTATAGGGAGAAGGGAAAGGTTAACCCGTGTGTTATGAGGGTGGGGGGGGGGGATTCAGCAGAGTGGAAGGAAGTTAGAAAAGTAATGATTTCTGAGCATTTGGAATGGGGGTAACGCTGAAGGAAGAATGAGATGTTTTGTAATAGGGTGGAGGTTGCAGAGATTTAATGATAAACGGTTTAATGGAAACAAATCCAAAGGGTTTGGGAGTTGGTTCAGTAAACATCTAAGAGCTCAGGAAATGTGAGCAGGAGGAGACTTTCCAGCCTGTTTAAACTGTTCAGTCTGTTCTGGCAGTCAATCCAATCAGAGCTGGTTTGAGATTTCAAATCCGGTTTCCTATCCACTCCCCATATCCCGTGACTCCCTGAGACCCCGGCAATCTGTCTATTCCAATCTGAATGTACTCAGTGAGGCAGCATCCACAATCCTCAGAGACAGAGAATATTAAAGACTCAGGCCTTCGAGTGAAGCGTTGTCTCCTCATCTCAGTCCCAAATAACCTGCTCCTTACCCTGAGAGGGTGTTAATCAAACCCGAATGAACTGCGGATGCTGTAACATTAACGCTGATTGCTCTGCACAGATGCTGCCTGACCTGCTGAGCTTTTCCAGCAACTCCTGAGACTGTGTTATTGTGTTTCAGATTCCCGGACGCACAGGATTAATTTCTCAGCATCTCCCCTCTCAAGCCTCTTTACAATCTGAGACATTCAAATGAAACCACCTTTTAATTTTCGCGAATATCGACTCAATTTATTCAGATACTCAGCCCTGGAACACACGGGTCCCAAATACTGAGCTTTATTTTGTGATTCATTAATGTGTTTGGATTCTTGCCGCTGGGTCCCCACGGATTGCTCAGATACAATTGCTCTGGTGAAGGTGACGGTGAGTTATTTCCTTGAACTGCTGCCATTTCTTTGGTGCAGATAAACCCACAATGATGTAAGGGTGGGAGTTCCAGGATTTCCAACCAATGGCACTTGTGGGACTGAGATGTATTTCCAAGCCAGGGTGGGGAGCGGCTTGATGTGGAATTGTCAACTAGTGGTGTTCCCGTGTATCTGCTGTGTTCAGCATTCCACATGATAGTGCCGTGGGTCTGGAGGCTGCTCTGGAAGGAACCTTGGGGAATTTTTACAGAGCATCTTGTCTCAGCTGAACTATCCCAGTCAGGCACATGAACACTAATCCTGTCATTCAGCTCTGAGAGTGTAATAGCAGGTGGACCCACCCTGCCCCCCCCCAATGTGGCCATGTTTGGGAAACCTCGGAGAGTCCAATCTCATTCATTCCATCTCGGCGTTTTTCCCCGTTTAAGATTGCCTTCAAATTACAACAGTGTACTGGCAGGGGCTCGAGCCCGGGTTAACTGCTGGGAAGGAGACATGTCTAACCCTTTCCCAGTAATTGGAAAACTATTCCCGAGACCGTGATCAGGACCAATTGGATTGGGACCGAAATACAAACAGAAACTGCTGGGGGAGCTCAGCAGGTCTGACAGCATCAGCATCAGATCCCTTCAGTTCTGAAGGACAATCCCTGGTCTCTAGAGGTTCACTCGGATTTCTCCCACAAATGAGGCCACTCCCACTAAATCCCGTCACTAATTTCTGTGTTATCTCTCAGCTCTCCAGGATCTGCAGTTCCTTGTTTTAAATACAGTAGATGTTGACCAACCGAAGGGATATTGGGTCAGGTGACGGTCTACCTCATTCATTGGGGCAGATGTCAAGGAGCATCTTAAACCGGAGAGGGATCAGTGGGGATTGGAGCCGTTTTGAGAGAGAGTACAGAACGTAGGACAGCTCAGCTCGAAGCATGGTGCTTAATGCTGCCCCGATTAAAATATTGAAGATGGCAGAGGGGCAGATGAGCTGAGACAGGGTGGGAGCTGGGCAATATTGATGATGTGGAAGGACAGTGTGTGTATCTGATCACATTCTGTCAGTCTGACTAATAGCAGTCATTCCTGGCACTGGATTCACTGAGGGGTGAAGGGTCAGTGAACAGAGCGGACTGTCCCTGTTATTCTGTTCCTGGCTCTCCAGCTCCCGCTCTGTTAGTGACCTCTCAGTCTCCCGGGAAATGGGCTGTATCCCAATTGTGCCGGATTCCTGGCCTTTATCCTTGGCCGAGCTGAGAGTTGATGGTCTGAGGAATATCATTCCCAAATGACTCCTGTCCAAGATAATACCGATGAATGTGTCTGTGTATCCTCCATTAATCTGTAAACATCATTGCTCAGGGCTGGAGGGACATGGATTGATGACATTGAGGATGTTATGAACCAGACCAAACTCCTGTGCCTTAAGAAAATGGTCGAGACCCCTTTTCCTGATTTCGTGAAGGGAAGTGTAAGGCATTACAATGTGATTGGTCAAACTGCCAGGATTGACTCAAAACACACTTTACTCTACACTATCGTTGTAACACAAACATAAGGAAGAAAGATTGGACTAACCGAACTCGATTGGAAACCTTAACGAAATGAACATTATTTAACTAGAAACAGCAACTGTTCGGATATAGTAACATTCCATAAACCACACAATTCTGGTCTTTCTGCTATCGGGAGGATGGTGTGAAACTTGTAAAGATTCAGAAAAGATTTCCAAGAATGTTTGCAGAGTCAGGATTTCTGATTGTTTTGAGGCTGGAGTTTATTTTATCCTTGTGTAGATTTGACACATTAATACTCCCTCCCCACCACTACAGAAGCTTTTGGAACTGTTCAGTGTTTCCAGCGGCTTCTGTAATTATTTCAGGTTCCTGACGGGAGCAGTCTCTCACTTTTCGAACAAAACAAACCCATCCTTCTGCTGCAACCAATATTTCAATATGAAATGGGAAGCAGCAGAGGGGAAAGCTTCCGAGATGCCGAGCAATGCTGCCTGGTTCCACACTGCAATTCACAGGAACCATCGCCAGGAAAAGCAAGGAGCAATCTGACAGATCCGGTTTACCACAGAATGATAGATTTATTTCCTCGATTTATCCCAGTGCCTTACCTTTAAAAGGCTGTTTACAAACCACAATACTGCAATGGCCGGGAATCGGACCCGGGTCAACTGCTTGGAAGGCAGCTATGCTCCCCACTATCCCACCATCACCCTGCTAGCAGCTCCCTCCCCATTCCCAAAATCACTTAACAAGGCCGGGATCATCACCAACTGGATTGGGGCTGAAATCCAAACAGACACATCCTCTGTATCTAAACCAGTGATGGAGCTATCCTGATTGAGTTTGATGTGAACAGGATGGGGGAAGTGGGAGATTTAATCAGTACCTAACGCCGAGCTAAAAATGGCCGAGAATTTGAAATGCTGCAGTGTAGAGGGAGATTTACTCTGTATCTGACCCCATTCTCTACCTGCCCAGGGGATTTAAATGGAGACAGTTTAATCGGAGCTTTACGTTGTCTGGAACCCTGTGCTCCCTCTGCCCTGGGAGTGTTTGCTGGGAACACTGTCTAACCTCTGTGATATGAAACCTTTGAAGATTGATGGGAGACAGTGTGAATGGAATTGTCAGGGTCCAATTCCTTCACGTGGATGAGAGAAGGTGAGAAAAAATGATACCAGTGGGACTGAAGGGTCAGTAGCAGAATTAAGACACAATTGGCTCAGAGACAGGAAACAGGAGAGAGGGTAATGAGGGTTTCAGACTGGAGGGAGATTCAGGCACATACAAGTTGGGAACTGTTTACAGTAAAAGGCAATTGATCGCAGGTCACTGCAGAGTGATAGAATCTGATGTCTTTCCCTCACTATCCCCCTCCAATCCCTGGGAAGATCTGCTCCCACACCATGTTCCTTCCCAACTGCTGACTGTGTTACATTCATTAATACATTGGAGCTGGGCAGAGGTGCTTTTAAACCTGGGATCTTGCTGTGTAACCTGCCTCCAAAATGCTCTTGCTCCCCCTTTCAACTAATCTTTTCCCTCTTTTATCCTGAAGAACATTTGTTTGGAAAGCTGCAACGTGAAGATCCAAAATGTTCGAGGCCAGGAAAGAACAATCTCCAGAGGTGGAGCACGGGCCTGAGGCCTGAGGCCTGGTCGACAGGCTGCACCCCGTGGGGGCCCACTTGAGTTGTGTGTTTATTTACCCCGAGGTTTAATCTCCTCTGAGGGACCCTGTGTTTTAAGGGCCTCTAGGTAACTGGCTCCTGTCAGATTGTGGCCCTGTTATTTTTAAAACAGGTTTGAAGCCTGGGGTTAAAGTTTGTCAATCCCCAGGATCTGAGAGGTAGGACTCTCTTAGGGTGGAATTAAAACCCAAATGCTGTGACCCTTTCTAAAGACTCCCTCTCTCACCCTTCTCTCTCACCCCTCTCTCTCACACACCCTCTCTCACCCTTCCTCTCTCATCCCGTCTCTCTTCCCTCCTCCCACTCTCATCCCTCCTATCTCACACTCTTCCTATCTCACCCCTCTCTCACAGCCCCTCCTGCTCTCACCCACGCTCTCTTGCACCCCCAATCTCTCTCACCCCCTTCTCTCTCACTGCCTCTCTCTCTCACACCCCCTTTCTCTCTCACCTTGTTATCTCTCTCTCCCTCACTCTCTCTCACACCCTCTCTCTCCACCCTGCTCCCTCACTCTCACCCCTCCCTCTGTCATCCCTCACCCTCTCTCCCCTTTCCACCCTCTCTCTCCCCCGCCCTCTCTCTTATCCCCTCCTGTCTCTCGCTCCCTTTTTCTCTCTCTCATTCCCCTTCCCTCTCGCGCTCTGCCTCACACTCCCGCTCTCTTTCTCTCTGTATACCCCCCTCTCGCACCCTCTTTCTCTCGTTCACCCCATTTCTCTATCTCTTTTGACCCCTTTCTTCCTCCCTCCTCCTTGCTCTCGCTCTGTCTCTCTCTCGCGCCCACTCACTCATCCCATCTCTCTCCCACCCCTCTAACTGTCTCATCTGTTCACTCGCTCTCTCTCTCTGTCTCTCTCTCTCTCAACCCATCATTCACTGTCTATCTCACCCTCTCTCTCACCTCTTTAACTCTCTCACTCTCGCGTCCCATCTCTTCTCATCCCTCTTTATCTCGCTGTCCCCCTTTCTCTCTCACCCTTTTTCTATCTCTCCTCCTTTCTCTCAATCCCTCTCTCTCACCCCCTCTCTCTCCCACTCTCTCTCCCACCTCCTCTCTCTCACCCCCTCACATTCACTCTTTCTCTGCCCTTCTCTCTCTCTCTCTCCCTTCCCCATCTCTCTTTCTCCCCCTCTCTCCTTTTCTCAGACCTCTCTCCCTTTCTCACCCCTCTCTCCCTCACCCCTTTCTCTCTTACCCCCTCTCTCTCAACCCCTCTTTCTCACCCTCTCTCTCTCACCCCCTCATCCCCCTCTCTCCCCCCTCTATCCCCCCGCTCTCCCCCGCTCTCTCACCCCCTCTCTCCCCCACTCCTCCATCTCTCCCCCTCTCTCCGCCATCTCTCTACCCCCTCTCTGTGCCCTCTCTCTGCCCCCAATCCCACCCCTCTCCCTCTCCCCCTCCCTCCTCCTCCCTCGCCCCCTCTCTCTCGTCCTCTCTCCCCTCCTCTCTCGCCCCTCTGTCTCGCACCCCTCTCTCACCCCCTCTCTCTCTCTCACATCCTCTCTCTCTCTCTCTCTCACTCTTCCGCTCGCTCTCTTCCTCTTTCGGTCTCTCTCTCACTCTCTCACCCTCTTCTCACGCTGTCTCTCTCTCCCTGCCTCTCTCCCTCTCTCTTGCCTCCCGCTCTCTCTTATCTCACAGTCTCTCTCGTTCTCTCTCGCTCGCTCGTGCTCTCTCTGTCTGTCACTCTCACTCTTGCTCTATCTCTTTCTGTCTGTCACTCTCTCTCTTCATCTCTCTCTCTCAGTCTTCCCCCTCACCTCCTTTCTCTTGCAACCCATCTTTCTCAACCCCTCTCTCTCCCGTCTCTCTCTAACCCTCTCTCTCTCACCCCCTCTTTCCCCAGTCTCTCTCTCAACCTCTCTCTCTCAACACCTCTCTCACCCCCTCTCTCTCTCAACCTCTCTCTCTCCCCCCTCTCAACCCCCCTCTCTCAACTGCTCTCTCACCCCTCTCATTCTCATCCTCTCTCTCTCTTCCCCTCTATCCCACCCTCTCGCTCTCACTCCCGTCGCTCACTCTCTCAACCCCCCCTCTCTCTCACCCTCCCCTCTCTCTCATTCCCCATCTCTCACCAACCTCTCTCTCGCCTTCACTCTGTCTCTCTCACCCAACTCTCTCTCTCAGCCCCGCACACCCCTTCTCACCCAGCTCTCTCTCACACACCTCTCTCTCTCCCACCCCCTCACACCCCCTCTATTTGGCCCCACCTCCCTCACCCCCCTCCCACCCCTTCTCCCACCCCCATCTCCACACACCCCCTCACCCACCTAGCCCTCTCACCCCCTCACCCCCCTCTCACACCCCCTCTCTCTCTGAAACCCCTCTCTCTGTCACCCGTATCTTTCTCTCACCATTCTAACTCTCTTACCTTCTCTCCCCCTCTCTCTCCCCCTCTCTCCCCCTCTCTCACTTCTCTCTCTCATCCTCTCTCTCACCTCTCTCTCTCTCTCACACCCCTCTCTCACGCCCTCCCTCTCTCATCCCGTCCCTCTCTCACACCCTCCCACTCTCACACCCTCCCTCTCTCCCTCCTCTCTCTCCCTCTCCCCCTCTCTCACCCCTCTCCCCCCACTCTCACTCCTCTCTCTCACCCCCCTCTCTCTCACCCTCCCTCTCTCATCCCATCCCTCATTCCCCCCACCCTCATCCCTCCTCTCTCACACTCTCCCTATCTCACCCCCTCTCTCTCTCTCAGATCATCTCTCTCTCATCCCCTCCCACTCTCACCCACCCTCTCTTGCACCCCCGTCTCTCTCAGCCCCCCTCTCTCACCCCCTCTCTCATTCCACTCTCTCTCCACCTTTCTATTACACCCTCTCTCTCATACCCCTTCGTTCTCTCACCCCCTTCTCTCTCTCAACCCCTCCCTATCTCAACCCCGCTCTCTCACCCCTCTCTCTCTCACCCCCCCTCTCTCTCACACCCCCTCACCAACTCCTCGCTCAACACCCCCTCACTCTCTCATCCCCTCACTCTCTCACCCCCTCACTGACCCCTCTCTCTCTTCCTCTCTCTTACCCCTCTATTTCTCCCTCTTCCCCCTCTCTCTCACCCCTCTCTTTCTCTCGCTTCCCCTCTCTCTCTCACCCCTCTCTTTCTCTCTCAACCCCCTCTCTCTCACCCCTCTCTCTCACCCCTCTCTCTCACCCCTCTCTCACACCCTCTCTCTCACACCCTCTCTCTCACCCCTCTCTCTCTCAACCCTCTCTCTCACTCCCTCTCTCTCACCGTCCCCCTCTCCACACTCCCTCTCTCAACACCCTTCAATCTCTCATCCCCTCACTCTCTCACCCCCTCAGTCTCTCACCTCTCTCTCTCTCAAGCCCCCTCTCTCTCTCTCTCACATCTATCTCCCTCCCAATCCCTCTCTCGCTCCCCTCTCTCCATCACCCCTCTCTCTCCCACCCCAATTTCTTTCACATCCCCCTCTCTCTCTCACACACACACACTCACACACCCTCGCTCTCTCACCCCTCCCTCTCTCCCACCATCTCTCTGCCTCTTTCTCATCCCCGCTCTCTCTCCTTCTCGCTCCCTCTCTCTCACCCACACTCTCTCTCCCACCTCCTATCTGTCACTCACTCCCACCTCTCCCTCTCACAACCCTCTCACCCAGCTCTCTCTCTCTCTCCCCCTCTATCTCACCTCCTCTCTCTCACCCCTCTCTCTCGCACCCCTCTCTCACCCCCCTCTCTCTCTCACATACTCTCTCTCTCTCTCACTCGTCCGCTCGCTCTCTTCCTCTTGCGGTCTCTCTCTCACTCTCTCACCCGCTTCTCACGCTCTCTCTCTCTCCCTGCCTCTATCCCACTCTCTTGCCTCCCGCTCTCTCTTATCTCACGGTCTCTCTCGTTCGCTCTCTCTCGCTCGTGCTCTCTCTCTGTCGCTCATGCTCTCTCTGTCTGTCACTCTCACTCTCTCTCTCCCTCTCTCTCAGTCCACCCTATCTGTCTCACGTCTTCGCTCTCAATCTTGGTCTATCATTCTCTCTGTCTGTCACTCTCTCAACCCTCACTTTCACTCCCTCTCTCTCTCACCCCCTTCTCTCTCACTGCCTCTCTCTCTCACACCCCCTTTCTCTCTCACCTTGTTATCTCTCTCTCCCTCACTCTCTCTCACCCCCTCTCTCTCCACCCTGCTCCCTCACTCTCACCCCTCCCTCTGTCATCCCTCACCCTCTCTCCCCTTTCCACCCTCTCTCTCCCCCGCCCTCTCTCTTATCCCCTCCTGTCTCTCGCTCCCTTTTTCTCTCTCTCATTCCCCTTCCCTCTCGCGCTCTGTCTCACACTCCCGCTCTCTTTCTCTCTGTATACCCCCTCTCTCGCACCCTCTTTCTCTCGTTCACCCCATTTCTCTATCTCTTTTGACCCCTTTCTTCCTCCCTCCTCCTTGCTCTCGCTCTGTCTCTCTCTCGCGCACACTCACTCATCCCATCTCTCTCCCACCCCTCTAACTGTCTCATCTGTTCACTCGCTCTCTCTCTCTGTCTCTCTCTCTCTCAACCCATCATTCACTGTCTATCTCACCCTCTCTCTCACCTCTTTAACTCTCTCTCTCTCGCGTCCCATCTCTTCTCATCCCTCTTTATCTCGCTGTCCCCTTTTCTCTCTCAACCTTTTTCTATCTCTCCTCCTTTCTCTCAATCCCTCTCTCTCACCCCCTCTCTCTCCCACTCTCTCTCCCACCTCCTCTCTCTCACCCCCTCACATTCACTCTTTCTCTGCCCTTCTCTCTCTCTCTCTCCCTTCCCCCTCTCTCTTTCTCCCCCTCTCTCCTTTTCTCAGACCTCTCTCCCTTTCTCACCCCTCTCTCCCTCACCCCTTTCTCTCTTACCACCTCTCTCTCAACCCCTCTTTCTCACCCTCTCTCTCTCACCCCCTCATCCCCCTCTCTCCCCCCTCTATCCCCCCGCTCTCCCCCGCTCTCTCACCCCCTCTCTCCCCCACTCCTCCATCTCTCCCCCTCTCTCCGCCATCTCTCTACCCCCTCTCTGTGCCCTCTCTCTGCCCCCAATCCCACCCCTCTCCCTCTCCCCCTCCCTCCTCCTCCCTCGCCCCCTCTCTCTCGTCCTCTCTCCCCTCCACTCTCGCCCCTCTGTCTCGCACCCCTCTCTCACCCCCTCTCTCTCTCTCACATCCTCTCTCTCTCTCTCTCTCACTCTTCCGCTCGCTCTCTTCCTCTTGCGGTCTCTCTCTCACTCTCTCACCCTCTTCTCACGCTGTCTCTCTCTCCCTGCCTCTCTCCCTCTCTCTTGCCTCCCGCTCTCTCTTATCTCACAGTCTCTCTCGTTCTCTCTCGCTCGCTCGTGCTCTCTCTGTCTGTCACTCTCACTCTTGCTCTATCTCTTTCTGTCTGTCACTCTCTCTCTTCATCTCTCTCTCTCAGTCTTCCCCCTCACCTCCTTTCTCTTGCAACCCATCTTTCTCAACCCCTCTCTCTCCCGTCTCTCTCTAACCCTCTCTCTCTCACCCCCTCTTTCCCCAGTCTCTCTCTCAACCTCTCTCTCTCAACACCTCTCTCACCCCCTCTCTCTCTCAACCTCTCTCTCTCCCCCCTCTCAACCCCCCTCTCTCAACTGCTCTCTCACCCCTCTCATTCTCATCCTCTCTCTCTCTTCCCCTCTATCCCACCCTCTCGCTCTCACTCCCGTCGCTCACTCTCTCAACCCCCCCTCTCTCTCACCCTCCCCTCTCTCTCATTCCCCATCTCTCACCAACCTCTCTCTCGCCTTCACTCTGTCTCTCTCACCCAACTCTCTCTCTCTCAGCCCCGCACACCCCCTCTCACCCAGCTCTCTCTCACACACCTCTCTCTCTCCCACCCCCTCACACCCCCTCTATTTGGCCCCACCTCCCTCACCCCCCTCCCACCCCTTCTCCCACCCCCATCTCCACACACCCCCTCACCCACCTAGCCCTCTCACCCCCTCACCCCCCTCTCACACCCCCTCTCTCTCTGAAACCCCTCTCTCTGTCACCCGTATCTTTCTCTCACCATTCTAACTCTCTTACCTTCTCTCCCCCTCTCTCTCCCCTCTCTCTCCCTCTCTCTCACTTATCTCTCTCATCCTCTCTCTCACCTCTCTCTCTCTCACACACACCCCTCTCTCACGCCCTCCCTCTCTCATCCCGTCCCTCTCTCACACCCTCCCACTCTCACACCCTCCCTCTCTTCCTCCTCTCTCTCCCTCTCCCCCTCTCTCACCCCTCTCCCCCCACTCTCACTCCTCTCTCTCACCCCCCTCTCTCTCACCCTCCCTCTCTCATCCCATCCCTCATTCCCCCCACCCTCATCCCTCCTCTCTCACACTCTCCCTATCTCACCCCCTCTCTCTCTCTCAGATCATCTCTCTCTCATCCCCTCCCACTCTCACCCACCCTCTCTTGCACCCCCGTCTCTCTCAGCCCCCCTCTCTCACCCCCTCTCTCATTCCACTCTCTCTCCACCTTTCTATTACACCCTCTCTCTCATACCCCTTCGTTCTCTCACCCCCTTCTCTCTCTCAACCCCTCCCTATCTCAACCCCGCTCTCTCACCCCTCTCTCTCTCACCTCCCCTCTCTCTCACACCCCCTCACCAACTCCTCGCTCAACACCCCCTCACTCTCTCATCCCCTCACTCTCTCACCCCCTCACTGACTCCTCTCTCTCTTCCTCTCTCTCACCCCTCTATTTCTCCCTCTTCCCCCTCTCTCTCACCCCTCTCTTTCTCTCGCTTCCCCTCTCTCTCTCTCTCTCACCCCTCTCTTTCTCTCTCAACCCCCTCTCTCTCACCCCTCTCTCTCACCCCTCTCTCTCACCCCTTTCTTCTCTTACCCCCTCTCTCTCAACCCCTCTTTCTCACCCTCTCTCTCTCACCCCCTCATCCCCCTCTCTCCCCCCTCTATCCCCCCGCTCTCCCCCGCTCTCTCACCCCCTCTCTCCCCCACTCCTCCATCTCTCTCCCTCTCTCCGCCATCTCTCTACCCCCTCTCTGTGCCCTCTCTCTGCCCCCAATCCCACCCCTCTCCCTCTCCCCCTCCCTCCTCCTCACTCGCCCCCTCTCTCTCGTCCTCTCTCCCCTCCTCTCTCGCCCCTCTGTCTCGCACCCCTCTCTCACCCCCTCTCTCTCTCTCACATCCTCTCTCTCTCTCTCTCTCACTCTTCCGCTCGCTCTCTTCCTCTTGCGGTCTCTCTCTCACTCTCTCACCCTCTTCTCACGCTGTCTCTCTCTCCCTGCCTCTCTCCCTCTCTCTTGCCTCCCGCTCTCTCTTATCTCACAGTCTCTCTCGTTCTCTCTCACTCGCTCGTGCTCTCTCTGTCTGTCACTCTCACTCTTGCTCTATCTCTTTCTGTCTGTCACTCTCTCTCTTCATCTCTCTCTCTCAGTCTTCCCCCTCACCTCCTTTCTCTTGCAACCCATCTTTCTCAACCCCTCTCTCTCCCGTCTCTCTCTAACCCTCTCTCTCTCTCACCCCCTCTTTCCCCAGTCTCTCTCTCAACCTCTCTCTCTCAACACCTCTCTCACCCCCTCTCTCTCTCAACCTCTCTCTCTCCCCCCTCTCAACCCCCCTCTCTCAACTGCTCTCTCACCCCTCTCATTCTCATCCTCTCTCTCTCTTCCCCTCTATCCCACCCTCTCGCTCTCACTCCCGTCGCTCACTCTCTCAACCCCCCCTCTCTCTCACCCTCCCCTCTCTCTCATTCCCCATCTCTCACCAACCTCTCTCTCGCCTTCACTCTGTCTCTCTCACCCAACTCTCTCTCTCAGCCCCGCACACCCCTTCTCACCCAGCTCTCTCTCACACACCTCTCTCTCTCCCACCCCCTCACACCCCCTCTATTTGGCCCCACCTCCCTCACCCCCCTCCTACCCCTTCTCCCACCCCCATCTCCACACACCCCCCTCACCCACCTAGCCCTCTCACCCCCTCACCCCCCTCTCACACCCCCTCTCTCTCTGAAACCCCTCTCTCTGTCACCCGTATCTTTCTCTCACCATTCTAACTCTCTTACCTTCTCTCCCCCTCTCTCTCCCCTCTCTCTCCCCCTCTCTCACTTCTCTCTCTCATCCTCTCTCTCACCTCTCGCTCTCTCACACACACCCCTCTCTCACGCCCTCCCTCTCTCATCCCGTCCCTCTCTCACACCCTCCCACTCTCACACCCTCCCTCTCTCCCTCCTCTCTCTCCCTCTCCCCCTCTCTCACCCCTCTCCCCCCACTCTCACTCCTCTCTCTCACCCCCTCTCTCTCACCCTCCCTCTCTCATCCCTCCTCTCTCACACTCTCCCTATCTCACCCCCTCTCTCTCTCTCAGATCATCTCTCTCTCATCCCCTCCCACTCTCACCCACCCTCTCTTGCACCCCCGTCTCTCTCAGCCCCCCTCTCTCACCCCCTCTCTCATTCCACTCTCTCTCCACCTTTCTATTACACCCTCTCTCTCATACCCCTTCGTTCTCTCACCCCCTTCTCTCTCTCAACCCCTCCCTATCTCAACCCCGCTCTCTCACCCCTCTCTCTCTCACCCCCCCCTCTCTCACACCCCCTCACCAACTCCTCGCTCAACACCCCCTCACTCTCTCATCCCCTCACTCTCTCACCCCCTCACTGACCCCTCTCTCTCTTCCTCTCTCTCACCCCTCTATTTCTCCCTCTTCCCCCTCTCTCTCTCACCCCTCTCTTTCTCTCGCTTCCCCTCTCTCTCTCACCCCTCTCTTTCTCTCTCAACCCCCTCTCTCTCACCCCTCTCTCTCACCCCTCTCTCTCACCCCTCTCTCACACACTCTCTCCCACACCCTCTCTCTCACCCCTCTCTCTCTCAACCCTCTCTCTCACTCCCTCTCTCTCACCGTCCCCCTCTCCACACTCCCTCTCTCAACACCCTTCAATCTCTCATCCCCTCACTCTCTCACCCCCTCAGTCTCTCACCTCTCTCTCTCTCTCTCACATCTATCTCCCTCCCAATCCCTCTCTCGCTCCCCTCTCTCCATTACCCCTCTCTCTCCCACCCCAATTTCTTTCACATCCCCCTCTCTCTCTCACACACACACACTCACACACCCTCGCTCTCTCACCCCTCCCTCTCTCCCACCATCTCTCTGCCTCTTTCTCATCCCCGCTCTCTCTCCTTCTCGCTCCCTCTCTCTCACCCACACTCTCTCTCCCACCTCCTATCTGTCACTCACTCCCACCTCTCCCTCTCACAACCCTCTCACCCAGCTCTCTCTCTCTCCCCCTCTATCTCACCTCCTCTCTCTCACCCCTCTCTCTCGCACCCCTCTCTCACCCCCCTCTCTCTCTCACATACTCTCTCTCTCTCTCACTCGTCCGCTCACTCTCTTCCTCTTGCGGTCTCTCTCTCACTCTCTCACCCGCTTCTCACGCTCTCTCTCTCTCCCTGCCTCTATCCCACTCTCTTGCCTCCCGCTCTCTCTTATCTCACGGTCTCTCTCGTTCGCTCTCTCTCGCTCGTGCTCTCTCTCTGTCGCTCATGCTCTCTCTGTCTGTCACTCTCACTCTCACTCTCCCTCTCTCTCAGTCCACCCTATCTGTCTCACGTCTTCGCTCTCAATCTTGGTCTATCATTCTCTCTGTCTGTCACTCTCTCAACCCTCACTCTCACTCCCTCTCTCTCTCACCCCCCTCTCTCACCACCCCTTCTCGCGACACCCCTCAATCTCCCATCCCCTCACTCTCTCACGCCCCTCAGTCTCTCACCCCCTCTCTCTCAATCCCTCGCTCTCTGTCTCACGTCCAACTCTCTCTCACCCCCTCTCTCTCAACCCCCTTCTCTCTCCCCTCTCTCTTCCTCACCCATCTCTCCCACCCCAATCTCTTTCACAACCCCTCTCTCTCACACACACTCTCACACATGCTCGCACTCTCACCCCCTCCCTCTCTCCCACCCCAATCTCTTTCACATTCCCCTCTCTCTCTCACACACTCTCACACACCCTCGCACTCTCACCCCCTCCCTCTCTCCCACCATCTCTCTGCCTCTTTCTCATCCCCTTTCTCTCCTTCTCACTCCCTCTCTCTCAGCCCCGCTCTCTCTCACCCCTCTCTCCCCCACCCCTTCTCTGTCACTCACTACCACCTCTCCCTCTCACCGCCCTCTCACGCAGCTCTGTCTCTCACCCCCCTCTCTCTCCCACCCCCCTCAACCCTCTCTCTCTCTCACCCTTCTGTCTCTCACCCTCCAACCCCTCTCTCTCTCAACACAGCTCTCTCTCTCTCATCCCCTCACTATCTCATCCCCTCACTCTCTCACACCCTCACTCTCTCACACCCTCACTCTCTCAACCCCTCTCTCTTTTACACCCCTCTCTCTCTCACCCCCCTCTCTCTCACTTCCCTTTCTCTCACCACCCCCTCTCTCAAACCCCCTCACTCTCCCACCCCCTCAGTCTCTCACCCCCTCTCTCTCCACCCCTCGCTCTCTTATCCCCTCTCTCTCACCCCCCTCGCTCTCACTCCCCCTCTCTCTCACCACCGCCTCTCTCAACCCCCCTCACTCTCTCACCCTCTCAGTCTCTCAACCCCTCTCTCTCAACCCCTCGCTCTCTCTCACATTCACTGCTCTCACCCCCTCTCTCTCCGTCACCCCTCTTTCTCCCACCCCAATCTCTTTCACAACCCCCCTCTCTCTCACACACTCTCACACACCCTCGCACTCTCACCCCCTCCCTCTCTCCCACCATCTCTCTGCCTCTTTCTCATCCCCTTTCTCTCCTTCTCACTCCCTCTCTCTCAGCCCCGCTCACTCTCACCACTCTCTCTCCCACCCCTTCTCTGTCACTCACTCCCACGTCTCCCTCTCACCGCCCTCTCACCCAGCTCTCTCTCTTTCACCCCCTCTCTTTCCCAACCCCCTCTCTTCCACCTTCTCACTCTCTCACCCCTCTCTCTCGCCCCCCTCTCTCTCCCACCCCCCTCTCTCTCCCACCCCCCTCTCTCAACCCTCTCTCACTCACCCTTCTCTCTCTCACCCTCCACCCCCTCTCTCTCTCAACACACCTCTCTCTCTTACCCCTCTCTCTCACCCCCTCTCTCTCACCATCCCCTCTCTCCAACCCCCTCATTCTCTCATCCCCTCACTCTCTCATCCCCTCACTCTCTCACACCCTCACTCTCTCAACCCCTCTCTCTCTCACACTTCCATCTCTCTCTCTCACCCCCTCTCTCTCTCCTCTCTCTCTCTGTCACCCCTCTCTCTCCCACCTCAATCTCTTTCACATCCCCCTCTCTCGTACACGTACTCTCACACACCCTCGGTCTCTCACCCCCTCCCTATCTCCCACCATCTCTCTGCCTTTTTCTTATCCCCTCTCTCTCCTTCTCGTCCCTCTCTCTAAACCCCTCTCTCTCACCCCTCTGTCTCCCACACCCTCTCTGTCACTCACTCCCACCTTTCCCTCTCACCGCCCACTCACCCAGCTCCCTCTCTCACACCGTCTCTCTCCCGCACCCCCTCTCTTCCACCCTCTCACTCTCTCACCCCCCTCTCTCTCTCACCCCCCAAGCCCTCTCCTTCTCACCCCCCCACCCCTCTCACTCTCAAACCCCCCTCTCTCTCTCATCCCCTCTCTCGCACACCTCTCTCTCACTCCCTGTGTCTCTCACCACGCCCTCTCGCAACCCCTCTCTCTGTCACACCCTCTCACCCCTCCTCCCTCTCTCACCCCCTCACCCCTCTCCCTTTCTTCCTTACCCCGCGCTCTCTCTCTCTCTCTAACCCCCCCTCTCACCCCTCTCCCCCACCCCCCCTCTTCCCGTCTCTCTCTCACCCCTCTCTTCCTCTCTCAAACCCTGTCTCTCTCAACACTCTCTCTCTCACCCCTGTCTCTCTCAGACCTCTCTATATCTGTCAACCCCTCTCTCTCACCCCTCTCTCTCTCACTCCATCTCTCTCTCACCGCCCCCTCTCACCACCCCGTCTCTCAACACACCTCAATCTCTCATCCCCTCACTCTCCTGCCCCCTCAGTCTCTCACCCCACTCTCTCTCAACCCCTCTCTCTCTCACGCATCCATCTGTCTCTCACTCCCCTCTCTCTCTCCCCTCTCTCTCCGTCACCCCTCTCTCTCCCACCCCAATCTCTTTCAAATCCCCCTCTCTCGCACACACTCTCACACACCCTCGCTCTCTCACCCCTCCCTCTCTCCCACCATCTCTCTCCCTCTCTCTCACCTCCTCTTTCTCTCTCACCCCCACTCTCTCCCACCCCCTCTCTTCCATCCTCTCACTCTCTCACCCATCTCTCTCACCCCTCTCTCTCCCACCTCCCTCTCTCTCAACCCTCTGTCTCCCTCACCCCCTTCTCTCTCTCAACCCCCTCTCTCACCCCTCGCTCTCTCACCCCTCTCTGCCACACTCCCTCTCTCTCACTCCCTCTCTCTCTCACCTCCCCTCTCTCAAACCCCCTCATTCTCTAATCCCCTCACTCTCTCACACCCTCACTCTCTCACCCCCTCTCTCTCACTTCCTCTCTCTCACCCACCTCTCTCTCACCACACTCTGTCTCTCACCACCCCCTCTCTCAAACCCCCTCATTCTCTCATCCCCTCACTCTCTCATCCCCTCACTCTCTCATCCCCTCACTCTCTCATCCCCTCACTCTCTCACGCCCTCAATCTCTCACGCCCCCTCTCTTTCTCAAACCCTCTCTCTCTCTCACCAACCTCTCTCACCCCTCTCTCTCATGCCCGCTCATACCCTTTCGCTCTTACCCACGCTCTCTCTCTAACCCCTCGCCCCCACCCCTCTCTTTCACCCCCTCTCTCTCACACACTCTCTCAATCACACCCTCTCCTTCTCACTCCACTCTCTCTCTTACTCCCTCCCCACTTTCTCTCTCTCAATCACCCATTGTCTCTCACCCCTCTCTCTCTCTCACCCCCTCGCACCCCCCTCACCACCTCACCCCCCTCCCTCTCTCACACCTGTTCTGTCTTACCCCGACTCTCTCTCTAACCCCTCCCACTCTCGCTCTCCCCTCTCTCTCACCCACTCTCTCTCTCTCACACCCTCTCCTACTCACGCCACTCTCTCTCCTACCTTCCACTTTCTCTCTCAATGACCTCTTCTCTCTCAACCCCTTCTTACCCCCACCCCCACTCTCTCCCTCTCTCTGCCCCCTCTCTCTCCCTCTCCATCTCCCTCTGTCACTCACACCCCCTCTCTCTCCATCCCATCGCACTCTCTCACACCCACTCTCTCTCACACACCCCCTCTCTCTCACACCCCTCTCCCTCACCCCCTCTGTCTCACCCATCTCTCCCCCTCCCGCTTCTCCCCTCTCTCGCCCTCCCCTCTCTCTCGCGCTCCCCTCTCTCACCCCTCTCTCACTCACCCCCTCGCACACCCCTCACCACCTCACCCACTCCCTCTCTCACACCTGTTCTGTCTTACCCCGACTCTCTCTCGAACCCCTCCCACTCTCGCTCTCCCCTCTCTCTCACCCACTCTCTCTCTCTCACACCCTCTCCTACTCACGCCACTCTCTCTCCTACCTTCCACTTTCTCTCTCAATGACCTCTTCTCTCTCAACCCCTTCTTACCCCCACCCCCTCTCTCTCCCTCTCTCTGCCCCCTCTCTCTCCCTCTCCATCTCCCTCTGTCATTCACACCCCCTCTCTCTCCATCCCATCTCACTCTCTCACACCCCACTCTCTCTCACACACACCCTCTCTCTCACACCCCTCTCCCTCACCCCCTCTGTCTCACCCATCTATCCCCCTCCCGCTTCTCCCCTCTCTCGCCCTCCCCTCTCTCTCGCCCTCCCCTCTCTCTCACCCCTCTCTCACTCCCCCCCTCGCACCCCCCTCACCACCTCACCCCCCTCCCTCTCTCACACCCGTTCTGTCTTACCCCTCACTCTCTCTCTAACCCCTCCCCCTCTCGCTCACCCTTCTCTCTCACCCACTCTCTCGTTCACACCCTCTCCTACTCACGCTACTCTCTCACCTACCCTCCAATTTCTCTCTCAATGACCCCTTCTCTCTCAACCCCTTCTTACCCCCAACCCCCTCTCTCTCCCCCTCCCTCCCCCTCTCTCTCCCTCTCCATCTCCCTCTGTCTCTCACACCCCCTCTCTCTCCATCCCATCTCACACTCTCACACCCACTCTCTCTCACACCTCCCCTCTCTCTCACCCCAACTCCCTCACCCCCCTCTGTCCCACCCATCTCTCTCCCCCCTCCCGCTCTCTCCCCTCTCTCGCTCCCCCCTCTCGCCCTCCCCTCTCTCTCGTCCTCCCTACTCTCTCTCCCTCCCCTCTCTCGCCTCCCCTCCCCTCTTTCGCCCTCCCCTCTCACTCGCCCACCCCTCACTGGCTCTCCCATCTCTCTCCCCTGCCCCCCTCTCTCTCTCCCTCCCCTCTCTGGCCCTCCCGTATTCTCTCCCTCCCCCTCACTCTCCTTCCCTTCTCTTGCCCTCCCCTCCCTCTCACTCTCCCCTCCCCCCTCTCTCGCCCTCCCCTCTTACTCTCCCTCCCCCTCCACCCGCTCAGCCTCCCCTCTCTCTCCCCACCCTCTCTCCCGTCTTCTCTCTACCCCCTCCCCCTCTCACCTGTCTCACGCCCTCCTCTCCCCCTCCTCTCCTCCCTCCTCTCTCTTCCTTCCTCTCTGACCCTCCTCTCTCCCCTCCTCTCTCTTTCATCCTCTCGCTACCCCTCCTCTCTCCCCCTCCTCTCTCTTTGCGCCTCTCTCTTCCCTTCCTCTCCCCTCCTCTCTCACCCACTCTCTCTCTCTCTCTCGCTCTCTCTCTCTCTCTCGGTCTCTCTTCCCTCTCTCTCTGCGCTCTCTCCCCTCTCTCTCCTTCCCCTCGTTCTCTCCCCGAAACTTTTCTCTCCCCCCACTCTCTCTCTTGCCCACACTCTCTCCCCCTTTCTTCCCCCCG